>NC_137076.1:53582747-53917747 GCF_951640355.1 Cnephaeus nilssonii | reverse complement strand
AATAAAAAGGTAATATGCAAATTGACCATACCATCAACACACCCACAAGCCACACCCACAACCCACGTCCAAAGCCAATCAGAGCAAGTATGCAAATTAACCCAACCAAGATGGCTACAGCCACAGAGAGCAAGGTTTCCCAGGTAACAGAGCAAGCCAAGCTTTCCGAGAGCTGTTGCAGGCCTAAGCCTCCACTCAAGTTACAAAGTTTCAATTATAGAAGGTAAACAAATTCAAACAGAAATGGTGGCAGAACGGAGCTTGAGAGAGCAAGCCAGGGTTGCCGGTGGCAACAGGGGAAGCAAAGCTTTCCGCACACCCTGTCCGGGCCCAGTCTCCACTTAAGGCTACAAAATTTCAATTATAGAAGGTGAATTAACTGCCACAGAAATGGCTGCCGGCCGCGGAGGGAGCAGCAGGCTTGGCTCCGTTCCAGGCTACAAAGTTTCAATTGTAGAAGGAAAATAAATTCCAGATACCAGGGCCTCCTCTTGGGTTGCCAGGGGGCGTGGCTGGCCTGCAAACCACCACAGGCCCCTCGCTCAGGCCGCCCCACGCCCCAGGGGAACCCCCACCCTGATCTGGGACACCTTTCAGGGCAAACCAGCTGGCCCCCACTCCTGCACCAGGCCTCTATCCTATCTAATAAAAGAGTAATATGCAGATTGACCATCACTCCAACACACAATATGTCTGTCCCCATGTGGTCAAAGATCCTGCCCCCATGTGGACACAAGATGGCCATCAGGGGAGGGCAGTTGGGGGGCACCCGGCCTGCAAGGGAGGGCAGTTGAGAGGGACCAGGCTTGCAAGGGAGGACAGTTGGAGGTGATCAACCCTGCAGGAGAGGGCAGTTAGGGGTGACCAGGCCGGCAGAGGAGGAAAGTTGGGGGCAAACAGGCTGGCAGGGGAGTGGTTAGGGGGTGATTAGGCTGGCAGGCAGAAGTGGTTAGGGGCAATCAGGAAGGCAGGCAGGCAAGCAGTTGGGAGCCAGCAGTCCTGGATTGTGAGAGGGATGTCCAACTGCCCGTTTAGGCCCGATCCCACTGGGATCGGGCCTAAACGGGCAGTCGGACATCCCTCCAGGGGTCCCAGATTGGAGAGGGTACAGGCTGGGCTGAGGCACAGTCCCCCTCCATGCACAAATTTCATGCACCGGGCTTCTAGTTTGAAATAATGCTGTAATGAACATAGGGATGCATATATCTTTTTGAATTAGTGTTTCAGATTTTTTCAGATAAATACACAGAAGTGGGATTGCTGGATCATATGGTAGTTCTATTTTTAATTTTTTTTAGGAACCTCCATACTATTTTCCACAGTGGCTGCACTAATTTGCAGTCCCAACCACAGTGCACAAGGGTTCCGTTTTCTCCACATCCTCACCAACACTTGTTTGTTGATTTATTGATGGGGGTCCGAGCCACCTGCCATTCTGACAGGTGTGAGGTGACAAATCACTGCAGTTTTAATTTGCATTTCTCTGATTTGTTATGTTGAGCATCTTTTCATATGTCTATTGGCTATCTGAATGTCCTCTTTGGAGAAATGTCTATTGAGGTCCTCTGCGCATTTTTAAATTAGATTGTTTGGGAGTTTTTGCTGTTAAGTTGTATGAGTTCTTTATATATTTTATTAACCCCATATGAGATATATCATAAGTAGGTATCTTATTCCATTCAGTAAGTTGCCTTTTTGTTTTGTTGATTTCCTTTGCTGTGCAGAAACGTTTTAGTTTGATGTCGTCTAATCTGATTACTTTTTTCTTTTGTTTCCCTTGCCCAAGAAGACATATCCAAAAATATTACTAAGAGCAATGTCAAATATTTTACAGTCTATTTTTTTTCTTCTAGGAGTTTTATGGTTTCAGGTCTTGCATTTAAGTCTTTAACCCATTTTGAGTTTATTCTTGTATGTGGTGTAAGAAAGTGGTCTAGCTTCATTTTTGCATGTATTTGTCCAGTTTTCCCAGCACCATTTATTGAAGAGACTGTCTTTACTCCATTGTGTATTCTTGCCTTCTTTGTTATAGATTAATTGACCATATAGGCTTGTGTTTATTTCTGAGCTGTCTATTCTGTTCCATTGTTCTGTGTGTCTGTTTTTATGCCAGTACCGTGCTGTTTTGATTAGTATAGTCTTGCAGTGTAGTTTGATATCAGATAGTGTGTATACCTCCGACATTGTTCCTCTTCCTTAAGAGTACTTTGGCTATTCAGGGTCATTTATGGTTCCAATGAGGAATGTTTTTTTTTTTTTTTTTTTTTTTTTTTTTTTTACCTTGGCAGTGAATGGAAGCCAAAAGCCCATTAGGTTGAGTGAGATGAGGAATGAAGAGGGGACGATCTGTGTGTGAGAGACACTGTGTACAATAATATTGTAGAGAGGACTGTCTAGTTTAACGGAGGAGAGAAGAAGAATGCTCTTGAAATCTCAGTATGAGGAGAGGGAAGGACCCAAGTCCTGGTAGAGGGACTTAACGATGACTAGGAGGAGGGTATCCTTATCACTGAAAAGGGAGAGGGGGTGGAAAAATTGGCACAGACTGAAATATATTTGTAGGGAAGAAGGTTTTCAGAGAACAAGAAATTCACAAGTTCCTAGGTTTTAACAGCCTTTTGCCTCTTAAATAGGAGGCAATTAATTTGTTTAAGGATAAAAATTAATGGTTAAGAAGTACCCAGGTTGTATTACACCGTTGTGGACACTTAATTTGTCAACCTTCTAAACATAGTCATAAAAAAATGTCTGTGAACAAATGTCAATGGGAAAAAGCCATAACCATGCCTCTGGAGAGACCCTTAAAAGGAAATTGAAAGACTTTGTTTTATACCATGCTTGAAGACAATTAAGTGGTATAACCTGCTTATGCTTCTATCCATTCTCTTTCTGTACAGAAAGCAAATCCTCTTTGTATGTAGCACTCATATGATCATAATTTTCAAAATGGTTTCCTCTTAGCATCTTATGGTCAAGGAGCTGGTATCAAAGAGAGTGTATCTCAATTCTCTTCAGCCAAGAACACAACTATGGTTGGGTTTATTAGTCACTGCATAAGATGACATTATGGGGTGTCTCGGGAAGAGTGTTGGGTCTGTCTTAGAACTGGGGCTTCGGTTGGATACTTTCAGGGAGGATCTAAGGAAGCAGGGACTCATTCTGTAGGGAGTGCTGTCAAAAGGAAGGGCACTTCTATAATCGGGTATCTCATTAAATCTTACAGGGAGAGCAAACTAGATTGAGGAAAAAGCTGTAATTGATAAAGAAGTTGTCATTCATTGAGTGTGAGAGAGGGATATTTGGGGATATTTAATATTGTGTGGATTGCACAATGACTTAATTTTCGTGTCACTTTATCATAGTCTCAGAGTGACTTTGTTTGACATAGCTATTCTGTGAGATTAGATCCCACGGGAGAACATAGGTCTGATTGTGAGCATCAGACAAGCTTGAAATCACATCAAGTCTAGCTATGAATGTTAGATCAGTTCTGGACTTCAGGCACTGCTTAATTTTCGTTATATCCATATATATATATATATATATATATATATATATATATATATATATGTATATCTACACATTTATATCCTAGTTTAACTAGTTTTTAATGAGATCTTATCCTTTCCTTGCTTTGGCAAGTGCAGTATTACCATGTATTGGGAAGAGTTAAATTCTCTCATGATGTATTTCATCAGTATATCGAGACTTCGGAATATACTTTTTCAGCTGTCTCAGTAGCATAAAATGTACCTCCATTTGGGAAACTTGTTATATTTCCTGGGAATGAGCAGAAATAAGATGCTTACACTGTTCCTGGTGGGAAGAAGGTGGTGATGAAGGCAGATGGGAAGGGTATTTTCAGAAATATTTAAAGGATAGAGTGGACAGAACTCAATGTCAGGATGTATTTAGGGAACCAAAAGAAAGAAGGTACTGACCCCTAAGTTTCTAGCTGACTAGTTTGAGTAGGAAGCGAAGTTGCTCCCCAGGATGGGGAGGAGGGGAGCAGTGGCAAGCTGGCAGGGGAGTAACAAATCTTAAACAAGACTCCACGCAGTAGCATGAATCTGGTTGGGGCGAGGCCCTTTGCTTCTAATCAATCTTGTAGGTGTCTAGTATCTAACAGAGAATAGTAATTTATTTTGAAACTGCCCAAGGAACCAAGATCTTAAATTCTTTTGTCAGCACTTAGGCAAAGCTCTCGCTGTAGGCAAATCTATGTAAGTGACAAGATTACAATCAGATTGTTTGGTCTGGGTGGGGACATGACAAGGGAAGCTGGCCTGGGTATTGTGGTGGTATTGTTATCAAGGTATGACATCTATACTATAGCGTTTTATGTGCCAAGTATAAAGAAACACAAAGGTAACCTCAAAACCATGTCCTGGATAGCCGTGTTGAAATGTTGAGTGCCAAGGATGCCAAAGTAGGTTTCATATCATGACAGCACCTAGCACACGAGCTGGTGCATAGTAGGTATTCAGTGCATATTATGAAGGTCATTCTAGGCTTAACAGAAGAGTATCCTATGAATTATTATTTACATCTCCTGTGGATGTGGAGAAGGGGTGAGGCTCTCTCTAGCAGGCACTGGCCAGCCTTGGTTCAAAACTATGCATAAAGTTATTATGGAACTGATCTAGGAGTTTTAAATAGAAACATGAAGGAAGGGAGAAGAGGAGAGAATGAAAATTTATCTGTAACCACACAAAAACAAATTTAAAGACAGGCGTCCTTTGCCTATTTTCATTTTGATATTCTGAACCCATGTCAAGAGGCAAAATACAGAAAGATTTAAAAGGCATCTCTCTTGGTTAATATGTTGACTGTGCAGGGACTACATAGATCAAGGAAATATGACATATTAAATATTTCTTGTTTTATTTTTTCCCCCCAGTGTCTTTTTCTCTTTCTATTGGGGAAGGCTTTTCTCCAGCTAACTTCTCTCTGATCTTAAAAGAAAATCACCTTTTTCTTGCTGAGGTTCCTTTTTTTATTGTAGTATTTTGGATCAGAACATACAATTTAATTTTTATCATAGGTAAAATTAGTGAGAGCTTTTCAGTGTCAGAGTTGCCTTCTCTGTAAAGTTAAAGCAAAATCATAATTGTTTTTTTTGCTCATTAATACATGCACATGCTATATGGTTCTATTTTATTAAATTCATACCTATTTTGAAAGTATGTGACACTTTCCCAGATGATTACACTATGAAAAATGATTTAGATAAACCTACAGAGATGAAAAAAAATCTCTAAATGGTGATGGTTGGGCTGGACTTCAAACTACTGGTGTGGACACAGCATTAAAGCCTGTGACCCATGCCCTAGTTATCTTGGACAGGGACCCAATTATACCTCCTCTTTTTAGGTCCTCTTATATGTCTGATCTGTTACTGACTTGTTTGTGTGCCTTTGGAAGTCTTTAAGTTCTTCAGTAATCAGGATTTAAACAACATCCTGGTAACAATTAAACATATTTATATTAATAGGTTTTCCTCAGAACTTCTCCTTCAGTATTTTGGTTATTTTTGTTTTAAGCATTCACAGCATTTAAGGGTTTTATCCTATCATTATAATATTAAGAATGAGACTATTAACACAGAATGGGTGAAAAAGTGGATTCTTTTTGAGTTAGAAGATATCTTAGAGAAATTCTTAGATTGTAACCCTTTTATTTTATATGCCAAAAAGTTGAGATTAAAATAATTGGTGGCTTCTGAATCTCGCAAAAGAAACAATATTTTTAAACATATAATTATGCTTGTTCAATCAAAATATGTTCTTTTTCAACATACAATTTTGGACCTTTAATGAACATTTACTCAGTAAATCAATTGACATAGTATAGTTTTTATGTTTTTCTTAATAAAAATTGAGCAGAAGACTGTGATGAACACATCATTTTAACTACTTAATATCCTTTCCCATTTAAATAGATATAGAAAGGGGTATCTATCTAAACTAATTATCTTATTCCACATTCTTTAAGGAAAAAAATGCTGAGGTATGCTTCTTTGAGCTTTCAAAACTCTCCTTCCTTTTTGTGGTGCTTCATTAATTGGGTAAATGATCCTGTAACTGAATATAATTTAGTCAGTTATGTGAAGTTGTGGTGATCATTCTTTGATTGGGACTGGAATCTGTGATTGGAGGAAGGAGGAAAATAGTTTTATTTATATGACTATTACTTTGTGATATAATTATTTCTTCCAGAAGAAATTATTTAAAAATTAAATTAGTTAATGGACTTTGGAACTAAGGATACTTTAGAATTCATCTGTTGCAGCAACTTCACGTTACAGATAATGATGTTGAGACCCAGATTGCAGAGGAATTTTCCAGGAAGACACTTTGGAGCAGAACAAAACCCTGATCTCTCTCGTTTCTTTGTCCAGTGATTTTCACTTTGTGACGCATGTCGTTCCCAATACCCACCTAGATGCTACTAAAAACAAAGGGAGGGTGGGGAGAGCGCCGGAGAAGGGCCTGGATGCTTTCAGTGAACTGCCCAGTTCGGGGGTTCGTTCAGTGGGTGTCCAGCGTTTGTTCTCCCATGGTGGGGAAATCATGCTAATAAAACCGCTGTTTGCTTTTTTAGGTGAGAGTTACGTGTGTGCATCGAACGAGCCATTTCGTAAAGTTGATTACACCAAAAATATTAACCCAAACTGGTCTGTGAACATCAAGGGTGGGACCACCCGAGCCTTGGCTGCCGCCACCCCGGTGAAAAGTGAAGTGAAGGAAAGTAAAGATTTCATCAAACCCAAGCTAGTGACTGTGATTCGAAGCGGAGTGAAGCCTAGAAAAGCCGTGCGGATTCTTCTGAATAAGAAGACCGCACATTCCTTTGAACAAGTCTTAACCGATATCACCGAAGCCATTAAACTAGACTCAGGAGTGGTCAAGAGGCTCTGCACCCTGGACGGAAAGCAGGTACGGTGATTCTGGCCCCCAGCTCCCCACCTTACTTTTAAATTCTCCTTGTACCATGGCAGTTACATGTTTGACAAGATGAGCTTTGTATCTGCTAGATATTTTAGTAGTCCTACTTGAGAGGGTGTGTGTGTGTGTGTGTGTGTGTGTGTGTGTGTACACACACGTGTGCATGTGTATGAATTAGCCTTTATCATGAAAGATGTAAGCGGCTCACCTGTCTCTTTACACAAATGTCTCAAAATTATATAGAGAGAGATCTATAATTCTTATGGATACTGGAAGGGAAATGTAAACTTGTAAGGGAAAAGTGTACGTTGAGGAGGCTTCCTACATTAAGTGGGATGTTCTCTACTTAAGAATAAGAACACCTAATGACTAGTAGAGTCATTATGGGTTTGGGTAAGCCACAGAAGTAAAAAGTAAAGATATTTGACATTTTTTTAGCAAAGCATTTCCTCCCCACTCATGTATAATATGGAAAATGCATTTAAAGGAAAATATTTTCATGAGAATGTTCATATGAATTTCATACGGAAGAATGGAGGTAATTAATCAGCATTTCTGAAAAAACACACATATAAATTACACAGGGAAATGCATGCCAAATTATGGTAACAATATACCAGGAACTCTAATGGGCTAAAAAAAAAAAAAGATTGGGCAAATTGCAACTACGCATGAATAGCAGTTACACAAATACCGAGTTTTGCCACAATCAGATTATCATTCCTAAAAAGAAACATGTGGTTTCTGAAGTGTATTTTCCCTAGTTTCAATGAGGTTAAATTGTTTATATTTACATTGTATAAACATAGTTTCCAGTATTCACTTTGTTTCTTCATTTAATTTTGTTTCTTCTCTTGAAAAGAATTTATTTTGAAGTGTTTGGCTCATGTAGTGCTGAAAATGAATAATACTAAACACTGGAGCAAAACTGTCTTCTGGTAGGGGAAAAAAATCATTTTCTAAGACCAGATCTAGTTACTACGTTTCTTCCTGAATCATTAACAAAATTTTAAAAATAGGTTCCAAAAATTCCAGTAGAGTTTAATGAAGTTGTGACTTCTCTAATTAATTAAATTAATGATTAGAAGGCAGCCTGCCCCGAGACAGGTTCAGATGACTGGAAATAGCCACTTTACAAGTTGATTTATTCTGCAAGTAAGTGACCACAAGGAAAAAGGGAGATTTGATAAGTCAAATAGCTAATTCTTGGTGGGCACAGGGGGAATAGGAACTATATAGACAGATATTTAAGATGCCTAACAAAAGAAAAAAGGAAAATTGTAAGTATGCCAAATTAGAAAACCTAAGTGGCATATAGACAGTACATGCAGATGAGATTTTAAAAATTGAAACTTATTTGGAAATCTCCAAATGTATGTTTTGTAGGGAAATTTTAAGTGAAATAAAGAAGTTGAATGTCTAATTGAAATAGTAATCATTGAAATTTTAATAGTTATCTAAAAAATGTATATTTGAAAAGACTCCAGACGAGAAATATTTATATGGAGAAATGTTGACTAAAGCACAAGCAATCCAAAATCATCAACCTATTAAAAAACTAGAAGCCCGGTGCACGAAATTCGTGCACGGCGGGGGGTTGTCCCTCAACCCAGCCTGTACCCTCTCCAATCTGGGACTCCTGGAGGGATGTCCGACTGCCCGTTTAGGCCCGATCCTGGTGGGATCGGGCCTAAACGGGCAGTCGGACATCCCTCTCACAATCCAGGACTGCTGGCTCCCAACTACTTGCCTGCCTGCCTTCCTGATTGCCCCTAACCGCTTCTGCCTGCCAGCCTGATCACCCCCTAACCACTCCGCTGCCAGCCTGGTTGATGCTTAACTGCTCTGTTCGCCCCCAACTTCCCTCCTCTGCCAGCCTGGTCACCCCTAACTGCCCTCTCCTGCAGGGTTGATCACCTCCAATTGCCCTCCCTTGCAAGCCTGGTCCTTCTCAACTGCCCTCCTTTGCAGGCCGGGTGCCTCCCAACTGCCCTCCCCTGCTGGCCATCTTGTAGTGGCCATCTTGTGTCCACATGGGGGCAGGATCTTTGACCACATGGGGGCAGCTATATTGTGTGTTGCAGTGATGATCAATCTGTATATTACTCTCTTATTAGATAAGATAGAGGCCTGGTGCACGGGTGGGGGCCAGCTGGTTTGCCCTGAAGGGTGTCCCGGATCAGGTGGGGGTTCCCTTGGGGCGTGGGGTGGCCTGAGCGAGGGGCCTGTGCTGGTTTGCAGGTGGGCCACGCCCCCTGGCAACCTAAGCGGAGGCCCTGGTATCTGGGATTTATTTTCCTTCTACAATTGAAACTTTGTAGTCTGGAGCAGAGCCAAGCCTGCTGTTCCCTCCTGGGCGGCAGCCATCTCTGTGGCAGTTAATTCACCTTCTACAGTTGAAACTTTGTTGCCTTAAGCGGGTGGGCCCGGCCAGGGTGTGCTTTAAAGCTTTGCTTCCCCTGTTGCCGCCGGCAACCCTGGCCTGCTTTCTCAAGCTCCATTCTGTTGCCATTTGTTTGAATTTGTTTACCTTCTATAATTGAAACTTTGTAGCTTGAGTGGAGGCTTAGGCCTGCAACGGCTATGGAAAGCTTGGCTTGCTCTGTTACCTGGGAAACCTTGCTCACTGTGGCTGTAGCCATCTTGGATTGGGGTTAATTTGCATACTCGCCCTGATTGGCTGTTGGGCGTGGCTTGGCTGGTGGGCATGGCTTATGTAGTGGAGTGATGGTTAATTTGCATATTACCATTTTATTAGAGAAGATAATACACTGCCATGAGAAGGATTTATGACAGGAATGAAAGGATGACTTACTGTTAAGAAACCTGTTAATACATGGGATCTAGAAGATAAAGTTATTGCACACATAATCCCAAAAAAATATATCACAAAAGCACTTGATAGAATACAAAATCTAAATTCAATTAGAGATTTAGTAATAAAAATGGAGAATTCCCTAACAGACTAAAAAATCCTCTCTGAAACAAAAGGTCTGTGTAATTGGTATACAAATGAGATACTGCAAGTATTTCTATGATAATCAGGTAAGGATGCCTGATAGCAGCAGTATTCAACATTCTTCTATACATTCTTTCTGATTTTTATTTATGGTTTAATTGCAATTTCAATAAGAATCTAAATGATTTTGGGAGGGGCAAGGGAGGGACATATGACAAAGTGATTTTAAATGTTAATCTGGAAAAAATAGGCAGGAAAATTTTGGAAATAATGATTAATGGGCTCTCATGCTACCAGATATTAAAGCACCTTTCTCATAGTATACCAAAAATAAATTCCAGGTGTTTTAAAAATACTGATGTCAAAATGAAACCAAAGAACTAAAGGAAAAGATGTCAATAGTTAGGTTGACATGGGAATGGATTTTCTAAGCATAAATGTAGTGGGAAGATCACAAAGGAAAAGGTTGGTTAGACAACATAAAAATTAACTTTCTAGCTATTATAAGCAAGGGTTATATACTTTTACATTAAATCATAATAGTTTAATATGAAGAAAACCTTAACACTGCCATGGCAAAATGAATTAAACACCAAACAGACAATTTTTGAAAAGGTAGAATTATAAATACTAAGTATAAGAAAGCTCAATCTCACTAAATAAATATGCATGAAAACAATGATTTTTTTATATTTAAAGTTGACATGTTTTTGAAAAAGAAAATGTCCATTTTGATATGCAGTTAATTGGCATTCTCAACGAATGATGGAAGTGTAAATTTCATAATCTTTATGGAAAGCAGTTTGTTTTGTACAACTATACAAATGTCCTTTCCATTTGGCCTAATAAATTAACTTATCCTAAATAACCTGAGATGCCAACATAATTATGCATGAGAATTCATCCCAGCAATAAGATCAAAAGATTGAAAACAATTTAAAATCCCTAAAATAGAAAACAGTTAAATAATATCACCATAGAACTCATAGGGGTGGCCTTTAAAAATTGTTTGGGGGCAATTTAAAGACATGGGGAAATGTTAAGTGAAAAAGGCAAGAAATAAACTCTGTAGTATGGTTTCAATTTTGTGTTAAGAAAGAAAAGTAGAGGAAGAATTTTTTTAAGAACTAATTCAGAAGGAAACACAATCATAGTTGCCATCAGAAACCTAGTACTTGCTGTTCTGATTTCTACTACTTCTTCCTCATGTCTGTTTAAAAGCAAAAACTCAAGCACCGAGAAAGAAAACAAAGACCAATTTCAATCAGATTGTGGAAATTAAAACATTATGAGTTAATCCTTGAAATTTTGGCATGTGGCTATAAAATGTTACAAGCATCATTTTGTCACTGTTTAGGTCTAAACATTATTTCCCATGTGCAAAGAGAAGAGATATTTTTAAACTTTCAAATAAGATTTCTTTGGAAAAAAATTAGATTTTGGTTTTCATAGGCACAATTTTGGATATTGTATTTTCAGAGTGCCAGGTATCCTTCACAGCTACAGTCTTCTTGGCGTTGATTCAACATCTGTAGTCTAGATGGACTTGCTATTTAAAACTTCATGTCTGTTGTGTGGTTGATATGTTATAAATATAAAGAGGACATTAAATCTTGCTTTGAAGTAGCATAAGAAATTTGTCTTATGCTTAAGATGAATGCATATCTTTAAATGGGCATTGTTTGTTCTGATTTTACTTTATAAATTGATTTTTTTTTAGGGGGCATGTAAAACTAGCTGCTTTCTGAAAATTCTCAAAAGGACAGATTTGCTTAGGTGAAGAGAGAGGAATGAGAAAAGAAGTAGGATCTGCTAATGAGTTGTTCCTGCACAAAATTTTAGGCCATCTGCCTCAACTTCCTATGTGCATTCCTCCTCAGATTGGTCGTTTTCATCTTAAATTAATCTGATCTTCGTCACAAGTGGAGATAAACAGTTTGTAGGCAGTTCATTATGCAGTCACCAGTTCCATTCCTGATACCCATGTTAGAGTTTTCAGGGGCCCTGGTTATCTTTTTTATGGGTTTCAAAGCTTTCCCGATTGAAGAGGCAATGAATGGTGTGGCATGTGCTAGTAGCATTTATGCTGGTAACACAATGTCCCTTGAGTTTTTTCTGTCAAAATGGATAATCACGTCTTCCTAGTGGTATTGACTCAATTTACAAGGCCTGACGTGGTTAGTACAACCAACTCACATATTCTGTGTCTCTTGTAAAATCACTTCAAATAAAATCAAATGTTAGGATTTATCCATTTTAACTCTTGGGTTTGCTTTAGTGTAGAGCAGTGGCTCTCAACTGGGTATGTTTTTGCTCTATGGGACAGTTAGTGGAGTTTGGAGTCATGTTTTGATGCCACAACTGGGGATGAGGATTCTACTGGCATGTAGTGGGTAGAGGCCAGGATGCTGCTATCTAGCCTACAGTACACAGGACAGACAGACAACAGACACAACATAATTCTCAGGGGTCCAAAATGTCAATGGTGCTGAGGTTCAGAAAACCAGGTGTGAAGTAAGTGAAGTGACTCAAAAGGAAATGACACTTGTTTGAATGTTAACTTTATCAACGAGGCCACATGCTAAACTTTATTTCAGATTTCCCCATAGCCTGTGTGTGCACTTTTCATCTAATTGAGGCAGGTGTGTTGGAATGTCATGGTTTATGGTCTTTGTTGTCCTGGGTTTCTATTTGTCTTTGTTGTGTAGGGCTGACATATAGATGGGGAGTACAGCTTTATAGGCAATTAAAGATGGTTTTACATGTATTTAAAGAAAGATGATTTTATGGAGTTTTAAATATTTAATACTTAAAATGATGTGATGAGCATCAATTTAAAAAAAAAAAATCCACAACCTATGCATTTATAGATGGGGTGACTAGGAAAAAAGGATCTATAAATAGAAGTCATGACTATTCTCTTCAATAATTTTTTAAACTTGCAATTAATTTAGATTAAATGCTCTACTTTTGTTTTTCTTTTTACAAATGGAACCTTGAACTTTTACATTAAAGGCATTATATAGGACAACAAGGTTTACTTTTTTAAATTTCAAAAGTCGGGGGGTGAGTTTCTTATAATAAACTGCAGCAGGGGGGAGTTCTTTTTAAAAATGTCTTTATTCTGTTAAGGGACTGAAATGTCCAAATATAGCTTTTGTCCACATGTGTAAAAAATTCTAACTTTTAGCTTTCCCAGAAACAGCAGAGTTTTAACATAAAAGAAACATATTTAGTGGAATTTTGGAACAAGTTGATTCTTGTCATGGGCAGAGGCAAAACAGACTCAGAAATTGCTAGCAGTTGATGCTTTGGGGGTAAAATACTTCCAGACTTTGGGACCACTGCCAGCCTTCGGATGCCCACGTGCAGCGGGTCCTCCTTGGGGATCATGGAGTGCCTCCATCTTACCCGTCATCGTACGGCTTATGAAGGTTTCCATCCTCACTTTTCAAAAAGTTTGTTTCATGGGTAGCATAACGTAAATATATTTATTTTGTACCTGACTAACTTTTCTGGCATCAGTTTCTAGTAAAGGTTCATTTCTTTGTAATGACCCAATTATTCTTATTTAAAGCAATCTCTTCTCAAAAATTGCTACGTAGAAATCAAATGGTTGAGACCTATTTATAAATATTTTCTACAATTCATTTGATCCTTATATAATATTTCTTTGAAGTAGATGAGGACAGAGGTTGATTTTTAGTGCTCATGTTGCTCCCCATGCATGGATTTTATTTTATGTTTTTGGATAGTAGAAATTCAGACAACTGTGCTTTGTCTGACTAGATACCTCCATACCTCTGAAGCATGGTTCACCCTGATCTATCTCAAGTAATGGAAAATTATCTCAATCAGGAATCAACAGACTACAGAAGGAACTATAGTGGGTTTTTTTCCCCCAGTATAGCAGGAAGTCCAGGTAAAAGAAAGGCAGAAAACATTCATTTTGTTCTTTGATCCCTGATCCAAGCAGAAAAGGTCGGGGGAGGCTTAATCTTGGTTTTTAATTTAATGAACACCTCTTTTTCAAAGAGTGGGAAGAAAGAAGAACTTTGTCGAAGTAAAGTTTGTGTTTTGCCATTCTGGGATCCATTGTATAAGCAGTTTCCCCAAACCTTTAATAAGATCTTTTTCCTTTTAATGGGAAACTGGACGCAAACACAAAAATCCTGTTCCTCATACTGCAGTTGCAAATTAGCAGAATAGATGCTCAAGGTGTAGGTGAGATGAAAATGACATCACTGTGAACTCTTGTTTTCTTATTTATTCTTTTGGTGTCTAAGCTGGAGTAACAGATGGAGGGTAAAGATTGTGTTAAATTCATTTCATTTTTGTTATAAATGTATTTTTCAGTGGTTATAATAATTATTATTAAAATGTATACTTTGTTACATATGAATTTTACAATGCTTAGAATAATAGCTAGCAGCCTAAGTAGCTAATAAAGAGCTAGTAGCTCCCTATGTTAGGCATTTTGATAATGCTTTCCATTACCCGTCTCCTCTCATCCTCACAATAACCTTGAGGTGTTCTAATTCCTATTTTACATTGGGGAAATTGAAACAGAGAGAAATCAAGTAACCTGTTCAAAATCACACTGCTGGGGGAGCTGGATTCGCACCCAGGAAGTGTGATGCTAGGCCTCCCCCAACCCCAACCACCGCTCTTCACAGCTGTGCTCTAAGCCCTCTGTGGACAGGCTTTGTGAAGGTCGTCGGTGATAATGAGGAACAGGAAAAATAATCTAATTGGATTATTTTATTTTAAAAACTTTTTTTTAGGCTTTAGAGTGATGCAGTTTTATCTGGGGGTTATCTACATGTGGTAAGATTATTCTTTGAGTAGGATCTGAAACATGAAAATATAGGTTAAGGAATGATTATATACTTGACAAAAAATAACTTAGAGTTATTTTATAGATGTAATTTTTAAAAATTAAAGACTATGACCACAGAAAGTTTAGAAAATATAGGAAGAAATAAATATACAATCTTTCCATTTTAATACTTTTTATAACTATTTCTATCTATTTATTTTCATATATATGTTTTCTTTTTTCCTAAAGAGACAACTATGCAAGTAAAATCGGTGCATTTCTACTGGAAAATTTTAAACAATTCAGAGAAATGCAAAATGTGAAAGTTTTTTTCACATCTGCTCTTCTTCCCAAACCTCATTCTACTTCTTAAAGGGAATCACCAATAACAGTTTTGTAAATGCAATTTAAATATATATGTACACATAGTTTTTATATAATGTGGCTTTTCTCTGTAATCTTATATCTTATTTTCCCCACTTATTAATCATATTTTTCCATGTTACGTAATCTTCATATTTCATACTTAAGTGAATACTATTCCATTGGCTAGATGCATCCTAATTTATTTAACCTATTGCTCGACATTTGGGTTTCCAGTTTTTCATTCTTTTAGTCTCTAGTCATTTTTTCTGCCTATAGATTTCAACATGCCTTGGATCATTTCCTTACGATAGATTCCTAAAGGTTAATTACTAGAAGAGATTCTTAAGTATTTTGGGGCTTGAGAGATATTATCAAAGCCGTAGACAAAAATTTGTCCTCATTGGCAACATCATGGCCAAGTGCCCCAGTATTTCCGTAGCTGGGAGAGACTAGTAAAGGTTAGTTGTGACAGCCAGGCACAATGTGCATGCTTAATTTGTTGCATAGAAAACACACATTCTGTGAAAGTGAAACCCACCTGCATGCATTCCTTTTATCACTTCTACCTTTGCTACTTTCTGTTCTAGAAAATAGTTTGAGGAGAAAAGCCAGTTAACCTGTGTATCAGTTTTATGCCAAAGGCTAGTGCTCAGGGCTAGTCTTGAAAATGTTAAGCTCAGTAGGGAGAACAAAAAGGAAACTTTTAAAGCAAATAACCCACATTATGAAACTACTAGTAGTCCTGCGCACGAATCCGTGTGCCAGTAGCTTTCTGCTGCCCAGAGGCCCTCCGCGGCCCAGCGGCCCTCCGCGGCCCAGCGGCCCTCCGCGGCTGGGGCAGGACACTTGCCTCATCACTGCGGCGACGAAGCAAGCATTCTGCCAGGCCGCTCACGCTGCCTGCTCTCAGCGGCCGCCCCTGGGGACTGGGGGACTCCAGCAGGGCTGAGGGGACTGGGTGCCGCCATCTTCGTGACAGAGTGATGGTTAATTTGCATATTACCCTTTTATTAGATAGCATGTGGCCTTAGTCGTGAACTAAGAGACCTAATGCTTCAGTTAATGTTTGCTTTCTAACCTTTGTAGATGCCAAAAATCCCATATTTAGTGAATTTGGGTAACATTTGCTTTGTGATATTTTGAGTCAAGATTACTTGAAATGGATACTTTGTAAAGTTAATTGATGGCTTTTGGTGGGTCACCACTAAATTTTACATTTGTTTTGTTGTTTTTGTAAAATATTATGAATGTCTGCTAATCCCAATTTCTACCATTATGTGCAATATATGATGTTACTTTACAAGTTTTATTGAACTTCATGAAAGGGTCATTTATTCATCATGCTTCATGATAACAAGGACAGGTACAAAGTCAGTATAGTATTTTAGAATGTACAACTGATGTAGAACATTATTTAGTCCAGCTTGCTAATTTTATAGAACCTATTGAAATCTGTGCTGCTTCTCTTGACACGTAAAGCCTGACTCAAAATCTTGTGTACAGTCAGCTTGTTTGTAGATCACAGTGCAAATTTAACGACCTCTGCTTTGGCCTGTTTTTATTGGTTCTTTTAGTTGGGGGGAAGTATTCATTTTCAGCCTTGTAGTCACTGACTTTTTTTAGAGAAAACGTTAAGCTTACCCATGGTCCTCCACCCTCTTAGGGTGCTGCCTCATAGAGAAGGAGTTAATTGAATCTAAACTGAAAATTACTTTGTGGGGGGAAAAATAGTGTTAGAGTCTGTGTTGGTAACCCTGCACAATTTTCCAGATTTGAAAATTAACCTCTTGCAGGTTTTTGTTTGTGGGTGTGTTTAAGTAAGGAAGAGCACCACACTTCAAACAGTGAAATGAGCTCCCATGAATGTTCTCTGTGTATTTTTAGGACTTTTTAATTGTAGCGTGATGCAGCTGCCAGACTCCCAGCACAGAGTGTTGGAAGACTCTGTAGTCATTAGAGGTTTGCCTCCACAGAAGTGTAATTCTCTGAGCTGGAAGGCTGTTAGAAATGAAGCAACGCTTACCCAAAAGGAACATTCTGTTTTTTGTGTTGTTTTTTTCCTTATGTACTTCAGACTCTCCCTAAGACTTGAAATAGTAAAAGTTTTATTTTAAAAATGTTTTTGTAATGATGTATGGCAAGCGTCTCTAAATGTGAGCATAAAGACATTTGATTGTATTTGAAAATATTGCTCTCCCCACATGCTAAATCATGAAAATGCCATTGTAAGTATGAGTTATGGGAGATTTTTAAATACCTGTGTATTGGCACTTATTAAAACTGACATTAGTTACATGGTTGTGCTTGTGAAGGATTAAGTTTATTAAACACCTAATCTTTAGGATCACTTATGGTATATGTTTTCAGTGGTAAAAGATTATGGCTGACACATGCCGTTGTGAAACTGCAAATTAAAAAGTTTTCTTTTTATAAATAAACCAGAGGTTGTGTAAATGGAAACTTGTAAAAGCCCAGTTAGGTAACTGAATCCAAATTTTAACATTTTATGTCTTTTTCACTTAATCTAGTAGTCCAGATTTTTACATGTAGATAAAAAGTGTAAAGGTTTTAAACTTCTTTGGAAGTTTTAACCCTTTGCACTCGCTTGCTTTTTTCTCTATTCCTTTATTCTACTCTGGATTTAATTTTTTAAATACCTCAGATTTTACAAAGCGCGGCAGTAGAATAAAAAACTGGAGTTTCTTTTCATACAAAGTTATTTATTTGCATTTTTTTATATTTCAAATGATTGATACATTCAAAGAGTAATTTTAATCTCGACATCCGAGTGCAAAAGGTGAAAACTGGTTTTCACTTCCAGAGCGTTCCTGCTAAAGCAGCACCAGGGTCTTAGTCAGTTCTTGAGAACTTCCAGGAGTAAAGAGAGTTTTGGCCAGGGTGATTTGTGCCCTGAGGAACTGACTATAGGCATTGGAGTCAGAAAATGCAAATCTAAATTTGATTTAAATATATTCACTTCACCACCGCATTATAGTATTGAAGGAGGCAAGACTCGTGCTTGTGCATCGAGGAACGTCATTAAGGATTTTTAATGATGGGGGAGGGCATCTGTAGTGCCAGTTATTGTGGCAGGCTGTTGACACATGTTGTCATTTGTTCTCACGCTCACCCCTCGGTAGGTATATGGCAATATTGTTATGCAGGAGTGTTTCAGAGCACGCCCGAAGACCTGTCGCCCTTTGGTTTCCGTTAGACCCCTTGGATATGGCTGTGTACTTACCCCGTGCGGCTGCCTTTGACCCAGACATTTTTAAACTCTCGGAGCTAGTTTCTAAGATGCAAAGGAAGGTCTGTGTTACTGCTCTGACGGACATGCATGTGGCTTTGGAATGGCCAGCATAATGATGTAGGTATGTATGTCTGGTTGAGTGGAGATTTTTTAAATTGAAAAGTTGGACAAGGGCAAGATTCTGCACAGTGTACACTGCATTTCCAAAGGATAAACCTCATCGACGGGGCTTTGGGCTGCCACGGAGGACCTGTAAGGATCGAAGTTGCACTTGAGGAGGTTTACTCTGGACCGTGTGACATGGGCACACGAAGATGAGCAATCCTAAGGGATCGAACGTCCCCGGGAGTGGGGAGCTGTTTCGGGTAATATGATCTCAAAGGTGTGATATGTTACACAGTTTCCGAATTGATAATGGTAAGCGTTTCCTAAACTCTATTCCAGGTAGGAAGCAGACATTCCTAAAGAAATTTAAGTAGTTTCAGAGGGGACAGGTTTGATTTTAGCAGGAAATGAGAAAGATAGAAGGGGTCGGGGGGTGGAGTTTACGTTTATAGACAGAAAGTATTATTTGGTTAATGATTGTACCAAATCTTCATAGTGCCTAGAAAGAAGTGGTATTTCATTGTTAATTTTAGGGTTTAAAAGAGAGCCTTCATGTTCCCTGTGCTTTTTGTATTGCCAGACTATTTGAAAGGTTTGTGGCAGGATGGGTATCAGAGTTCTTATTCAGAAGCAATGCTGGCGTGTAGGTAAACACTGCCTTTTCTTTTCATCTTTATTTTTTTTATTTAAGTGTAATTGATACACAATCTTATATTGGCTACATTAGTTTCAGGTGTGTACAGTGTAGTGATTCAACATTTTTATACCCTATGGTGAGATCACCCCACTAATTCTAGTAATCGTCTGCCACTGTGTAAACTTACGACGATAACACTGCCTCTTCAGTGCCTACTGGAATTGTGACTGCCTCCCCCTCCTTTCCCAGCACACACCTGACATGATCGAGCAGGTGATCGGTGACCATGAGGCAAATCTATATTGGGGGAAGCCTGTTACTGTAGTGTGACAGTGCGGAAACCTTCTATCTGCAATAACACATTGGTTTAGTTTGATTTAAAAATATAGTCACTATGACAACTAAGAAACTCAAACAAAAAGGTGCTTCTTGGTGGCAATAGATAAGAATACTTTTCCTTGAAATTATTAGAGTGGCATAGAAAAGAAATGGTCCAGTCTCATGAGTCTGAAATAATATAATCTAGTGACATACCTTCAAAATGTTGATAGCTTTAAAAATGTAAATGCTCCTAGGCTTTAGTTAGTAAAATGTTATCAGAAGCATATTGTTAAAGTAATTGTTGAAGACCTAGCTCTACCTTATTTTTTTGATAATCCTCACCCAAGGATTTTTCCATTGATTTTTAGAGAGAGTGGAAGGGAGGGGGCGAGACCAAGAGAGAGAGAAACATCAATGTGAGAGAGACCCATTGATTGATTGCCTCCCATATGCTACCTGACTGGGCCAGGGACCAAGTCTGCAATGGAGGTACATGCCCTTAGCTGACGCTCTATCCACTGAGCCAAACTGGCGAGAGCCCTTTATTTTAAAAACGAATAATGATTCGGCTTTTTATGAAGTTGTATTTGCAGTTTCATGCTGATATCGCTAGGCTAATTTGGTGACATGTACAATTTTGAATTGTTTATATTGTATAATGGATTCTGGTTAATAGCTTCCTCAAACTATATTCAGAGCAATTTGGGCATCAATATAGGGATTTGAGAGAGCAAGATTAAGTCTGTGGACATTTTGCCTGGAGGGTTTCTATAAATATAGGGATATAGGCATCTATATACTTTATGTATATTCTATAGAAATGCATATAAAATTTACTTGCTTGGCAAACATCCAGTCTGCCAGTCTACTTACTGAGTCTGGAATCTAAATAAGGCTGTGGTGTTCAGCGTGTGGTCGCGGTCAGAATGCAGAGGAGTCGAGGTCCCTGCTCTCGAGGTTCATATCCTCTATTTGGTGAGAAAGTCGAAAACATGACACAATTAGACAACGACAAAGGGCTAAGAGACATTGCTATTCAGCTAAAGGCTGGAAGTGTGAACCAATGGGGTAGGGAAGAGTTCGTGAAAAAAATGAAATGCAAACTGGGC
Organism: Cnephaeus nilssonii; assembly: GCF_951640355.1. Lineage (NCBI taxonomy): Eukaryota > Metazoa > Chordata > Mammalia > Chiroptera > Vespertilionidae > Cnephaeus > Cnephaeus nilssonii. The sequence goes on along the minus strand of NC_137076.1, from coordinate 53,897,234 downwards.
TACAGCTGGGGAGATGGATGTGGAGACTGTTTCCCCCACCCCCACTCCACTGCCACCCTCCCAAACACAGGCAGCAGCAGGGGAGAAAAGCAAGGGTGAGTGTGAATGGCAGCACCAAGGGGAATGAAAGTAGTATCAGGACATAGTAGGAAATGAGTTGGGAGAAATTTGGAGGGGGGGGGGGATAGGCTTAAGTTCAAACAGAAGGCTGTGGGGGGAGAGAATGCCAGCTTCTCTCTCTCTCTCTCTCTCTCTCTCTCTCTCTCTCTCTCTCTCTCTCTCTATATATATATATATATATATATATATATATATATATATATATATAATTTCAGAGAGGAAGGGAGAGAGAAATAACATCAGTGATAAGAGAGAAACATTGATTGGCTGCCTCTTGCATGCCCCACAGTGGGGATTGAGCCTGCAACCCGGGCATGTGCCCTGACTGGGAATCGAACCATGACCTCCTGGTTCATAGGTAGACACTCAACCACTGAGCCATGCTGGCCGGGCAAGAATGTCAGCTTTTGATGAAACAACAACGTAACAAAACTGTGCTTTGGGGTCAGTCTGTCACTGGACTGATGCTAAAATGAGAGGAGGACCACACAGCCAAGCAGGAGACCCGCCCAGCAGTCTAGGGGTGGTCCAGAGAGCCTGTCAGATGTGGACAGAGGCAAAGGTGTGAAGCAGAGGAATGGACTGAGTGCAAGATCTGTAACGTGGACCCCCCCCCCCCCCCGGGGACATGGGAGAGTGCTAAGAGCAACACGATGCCCTAGGTACCGTTACCAAGCCCCAGAGCTGGCTACAAGTCGTACCACAGAAATGCTTTACAGTCCTTGTTTCCTAACGGGCCACTGAAGGTCGAACAAGCAGAAATACCAAGACTGATATTGCCTGGAAGCTTTTTATATATAGATGGATGTAGCTATATATCAGTAAACGCATGCCTTCTACACTACGGCGATCATTTTATTTAGGTGACATGGCAATTCGTCATTAAGTCTGAGGTAACAAAAAAAGCCTAGTTCATTTTCATCTAGGATTAAATTACATTTATTTTTTTAAGACCCACTTTATTGTTGGCCTGATGAGGTAGAAATAATGTTTTTGTTTATTTACATGTCACAAATTGCTTTTGTGGGAGTTTTATGGGTGTGTATTTTTTTTAGTAGGGGTGTGTGTGTGTGAAGAAAAACAAACTTCTTTTTTAAAGTAAAATGTAAACCCAGTTTTACGTAGCAGATAATCCTTATTTTGATGTTAGGCTAATGTGACCTCAGAAAATGTGACAGAGAACTACATTGTGACTGGAGCAAATTTTGCAGGATATGTGTAAGAACCTGTGCCACGCTCCTGTGGAAAAATAGCCGAGTCCCCTCTTAATGTTTGTCTGGGTCCCTTGTCTTCGCCTCCAGCCATCCTAGGTTTCCAGAGGGACTGGTCCTGGAGGCACCGTTCTTGTCCCAAACCTTTTTACTAGGGGTGGAAACGCTGTAGGGGCCTGGGGAGACATTCCCGGGCACGGGTGCCTCCTGCTGCACCTGGGCAGGCCCCTCCTTCCCCCGCTGTGGGTGACGGGTGCTGCCCTTCCCTCCTGGGCAGAGGTGCGCTTCCCTTTCTGGGGACTCACGCTCTGAGTCACAGTGGAGGAGTCCCGTGGGCAGGACTAGCTATATAATTTGTGGGGCCCGAAGCAAAATGAAAAGGCAGGGCTGCTTATTAAAATATTATTACAAATTTCAAGACGGCAACATCAGAATAGGAAAGCAAGCCTGGGGCTCGGTGCACCTTGACCTCTCTCAAGGTGTTATGAGGCACAGGGGGGCCGCCTGGCCTTCCATCTGGATCAGGAGTGGGGGACATCCGGCCCGCAGGCCGTGCGTGTAAGGCTTGCAAAATCATTCGGCGGGAAAAAGGGGCTCCCCAGCCCTGGCCTAGATGGAGAAGGGGCAGAGACGGGCTGCTTCTCCCACCTGCTCCTCACACGCCTGCCCGTGGCCCAGCTGTAAGGCGGGCGGCGGCTCCCCAAGCCCCTCTGCCCTCCGGTGGGTTTTGTTCAGAGGAGCATTGTTCCCGGAGGGTAGGTTGACTTCTGACAGTCAGTCACGTGCTAGATTGTATGCTACTGCATACAAATGAGGGCTGTGAATCCGGGTGTGCAGGTGGGACTGAACCTCGAGTGCAGAGTCGTATTAGGGTTTATTTTAAGGAACAATTGCAAGAGTGGGGAGCTTTCCCTGCACGGGTACCGTTGCTTTTCGCTGTTCACTGTAGTTGGGTTCGATCAAGTTGCCACAAGCACTGAATTAGCAAACACATGATCTTGCTTTATGTGTGTCTCTGTTTAAAGACACCTTACTGAATATGTATGGTTCATTCATTTACATGGACTTAGGGGCAACAGCACTGTGACGCACGCCCGAAGGAAGTGTGTCTGGCACATGCATTTTCTCCAGAGGACACATTACACTCTTCCTGGGCTGAGGAACCTCAGACAGCACTTCAGCACTGTACCAGGGCCACTGGAAGCAGAGAAGCAACAACAAGCACCAAAATGCAAATAATGTGGCCACACAACTAAATAGGCCGCACAAGATATGAGAACGGAAACCACACCGCAGAGCCTCCCTGTTCACGCTCAGCTGTGGGATGTGTTCCTTGGGCGACTCGAATTTTTCACCACTGAGCACCTGTCAGCAAATGACCCCAAAAGCACCACAGGAATTGATTTAGGGGCTAAAAATAAATTTCAGCAAGTAGGTGAATTTGCAAATACAGACGCTGCTGATGTGGAGGACCGAATGTATTTTGAATTTTAGCTCTTAGGCCATAGTGAGCAGGTCTTAAAGCAAAGCCATCTATCAACATGGCAAAAAGAGTTGACTGTTGGTTTCTAAAGGGCTGATACAGCAGGATGATATACATTCACAAGGCAATGTGTCAGACTTCCTAAAGTAAACTTGAAATGCGTATACTGCCCTCAGATAAGAGAATGTGAAGAGGTGGTGTGGGTTTGATAACCAGCTGTGCTAATAATAATCATTAAGTGTCAACTAATTACAATGTGCAAAAATAAAAGGTCCAACTAACAGTAGGTTACATCAGTGTCAGATCAAATCATCTTTTGTAAACAAAGGCCATACCAAAGGGAGGGGATGGAAAGGGTTCAGATAGGAAGCGAGGATAAGGGCTTTGCATGCCTTTAAAAGAACCTGATGTATGGCCCCAAATGTTGTCCCGTCTCTAATTATTTCATGATTAAAAGAATTACTTTGGAAAACAGAGTTCAGTGAGTATTTGTGATAGAATGTGGAAATTTAGAAAATGAGTGACACATTTTGAAAGCATTCTCATCTGAATGTCACTTATGTGTTCCAAATATTTTGAGATGTTCCCGTGGAAGGAACTATTTTGTGAAATAAACAAATTAGATAAGGCAGTGCTTGCTATGTTGACAAGATAACTGAAAATGTCTTGAAGAAAATGTTAGTCACTCATAAGAAGCAGTTTGTTATTCACTTGCCTGATTGTGTGTAGTGAGGGCTCATATATCAGTGTTGTTTTTTTTTTTGGGGGGGGGGAGGGGTTTGTTTTTTGTCTCACTATGTTGCCTTATCGCCCCTGAAACAATTCTATACAGTGGTGGCACAGTGTCTTAGAGGCTAGGCATCTTGCTTTCTTGAAGGTTTTTAAATACTTAAATTTTCAGTTGTTTTTCTGCCTTCTAAATCTCACTCCTGGTGTCTGTAGCCTGGTATGCTACTGGACAACAGTTTTGGTTTGCAGTTCTTCAGAGCAGTTCCCTGAAATCCTGTTCTTTCTTGCAGCCTTCACTGCACCAAGGAGGCTAGCTTAGCGATGTCCCGCTCTCCCTTCTGATGCTGCTTGGTTCTTTAAATGAATACACCTTTCTAAAGACTTACTGAAACCAGGTGATAATGTGAGACTGTTAATAATGAGGAAATCCCAATTTCATGACGAAATGGTTGCTTAGAATGCTTGAAAGCTATTTATGGACTAAATTTTAGATGATTGTTTTTCTAAATTATTAGTTCTCTCTATTCCCTGGAGAAGAAGACCCCCCCACCCCCAAAAAGCAATTTCTCTCTTTCACTCCATCAAGTTAGTTATATTTGGGAAAGGCTTAATTCTTGGAGATTCACAGTGCTCATTAGCACGTTAAAGGCTTTGAGGTGTCCTGCAGTGAAGAAACCATTAGAACATTTCCCAAATTATTTGGTCATGCAGAATACCCTATTAATATCCCCTTGGACTAGTGTTCTGTAACACGCTACCCTATTTTCCAAATGATTGCCCCCAGATCTCTATCTGTGATCATGTTTTGCTCCCTACCCCTATGTCCCATACCCCTGCCCTGTTCTGTCTTCTACATCCCACCTTGTTCCTGACAGTGGCCAGGCTTAAGTCTGTGTCTCATCCCTGGAGACCTTTGGGAGGTCATTGCTTCAAATACATGTTTCATAGAGCCTTTGTGAGAGCTACTGGTGCTGAACCAGTTCCTTTGGAGATCAAGAATGAGAATTTTGCAGTTCGACAAACCTGAATTTGACTCCTGGGTTCACCATTAGCAGTATGGCCTTTGTCAAAGTATTATTAATCTTGTTCACTTTTCTAAATGTGAATGAAGTGAGATGTATGCTTAAGCTCTTAGCATAGACCGATCATTGCAGAGGTCCTCATTAGCACCTCCACGGGTCCTGGGCACCATCCTTGCAGAGATGCCTGGAGTTGACTGAAGGTGGCAGGGAGGAGTATTTGGAACCTATTGTCCCAACAGGGTGAGGCCTAGTCTTGTCATTCTTCACTGTGATCTCGACATGCCCTAAGTCCCAGGCTCCCATGGACTTTGGAGTCCTGCCTAAAAGTGAAAGAGAGGCAAAAGCTAGACTATGAGTAGGCCTGCTATAGGTTGTACAAACAATTTTAATATAAATAGAAACTATGAACTGGTAGAGTTAGAAGGTAGGACTAGTAATAAAAACTTACCTAGGTTGTCAGGATTAAGTAAGGTATATGTGAAATTGCCTAGCCCATAACTGCAATTCACAAGTTGTATCAGTTATCTTTTGTTGCATACTAAATCACCCCAAACTCAAGGGTGTGTATAAGGAAGGGTTTCTTTCTCATTCTTTAGTGATGGCTGCAGCAGCTCACTGGTCTCAGTGAGCTGCAAGGGAGCCGGGAGTGGGATGGGGCTGGCTTAGCTGGGGCAGCTTTCCTCCACCTTTTCATTCTCCTGCCACCTCAGACCAGCCCGGGTATTCTCATGGTACACTAGCTCCTTGATTAATGTCTTTTCATTTAACTTCATCTCTATATATAAAAGACTAATATGCAAATTGTCCCCTCAGAAGTTCGACCAGGAGACTGGGAGTTCGATCGATCGCTATGACGTGCGCTGACCACCAGGTGGTGGTGCAGAACGAAGAAAAGGCCCTGGCCGGCAGCCGGGAAAGGGAGGCTGGCAGCTGAAAGGCCCCGATTGGCCCCAGTCAGCCGGCCAGGCCTAGGGACCCTACCCGTGCATGAATTTCGTGCACCAGGCCTCTAGTTTTGTTATAATGTTGATGAGAAAAATACATTGATTCCATGCTGGGGACACTATCTGTGTGGAATGTGCAGGTTCTCCCCACATCTGCATGGGTTTTCTCCAGAGACCCTGGTTTCCCCCCACACCCCAAAAGTGTTAGATGAATTGGTCTTCACTGTCCCAGTCTGAGTGAATGTGGGGTGTGCATAGGGTGGCCCCTCAGTGGAAGGGCATTCTGTCCAGGGTGGGTCCTGCCTTGTGCCCAGAGCTGCTAGGAGAGGCTCCAGCCACCTGCAACCCCATACTAGATAAGCAGGTTGGAAAACCATCATCTTGCTTGTTTTTACTCATCTTTTTAAAATGTATGTCTAGCTCACATGTATCTCAACGTTTAATATTAGATGTCATTTGGGTCTTTATTTAGAAGTTTGGTGATATTATTGTGACCAGAAATCTGCTGTAGGAACTTAACGCTTGCTTATGTCAATGAGCCTATGGTAAAATTGGTTTCGTTATACATCGTTTCACTTAAAGTCTCCATTTCAAAGAACTTATCAACAATGTCAATTGAAGACTTTACTGTATATCACAGCACAGGGAGCAAGTGGAAATACATGTGTCTTCTTGAAACCTAGACTTAAAACATTACATCTGCCTCATTCTGTTGGCCAAAGTGAGTCATGGCCAAGCTCTTGTGTCAAGGGGTAATGAAATACACGCAAGAGACGTGTGTGCAGAGAGGCATGAAGAATAGGAGACAGTGGTACCATCTATCACGGAAGCCTGAAACATTGGACTTTAAGATAGAGTAGATGGGTACTATATCTGATACTTTCATTAGGACTATGTGCAAGAAATTTTTATCTCTGCCTATTATTCATCGGTAATGATATCTACCCTTCTACACAGGTTAGTTATTGAGATCAATGGTAATAAAGTATGTGAAAGTAGCTTCAAGGTTATCCAGTATCATAAACCACTAATAAATAGTAGTTTCTCCAAGCTTTCAGCTCCACAACCAAGTAGCCTGGGTCTGATTTCTGCCTTTGTCGCAGGAGCGGTGGGATTTGGGCAGTGTAGGTAATCTCCCTGTGCCTCAGGTCCTCCTGGTTTGAAAAGGGACTGAGCGTCTTCTCCACGCTCTGAGGTAGTTGGGAGGATTCAGTGAGGTACAGTCTATGTAAACCTTTTAGCTGGGACCCAATGTAAGTGCTCAGTAAAGGAAACATGTTTTGCTACAACAAATAAAATATAAAGTTGCCATTTGGCCAACTAAATGCTCAGAGATCTCTAAGGCAAATCTAAGATATGTGGTACGTTTTGTGAATTTAAGAATCTGAATGGAAAAGTTTAAAGGGTTATATCTGCTTTGGGATTTTTTCAAGTCTCAGTTTTTTAAATATGAGAGCCCTGGCTGGGTGACTCAGTTGGTTGGAGCATCATCCCGTATACCCAAATGTGGCAGGTTCGCTTCTGGGTCAGGGCACATACCCAGGTTTCGGGTTCCATCCCCAGTTGGAGCATGTGCAGGAGGCAACCAATGGATGTTTCTCTCTCTCTCTTTCCCTCCCTCCCTCCTTCTCTCCTTCCCTCCCTCCCTCCCTTCCTTCCTTCCTCCCTCCTTCACGTCCTCCCTTTGAAATCAAATAAGTAAATGTGAGAATTATTTTGCAAAAAGAAATCAACATTTACTGTGGACTGGCCACGTGTACAGTAATGTGTTACACCTAGCAAAGCCGTTAAGATATGGTCTCCACCTTCAAGAAGCTAGCAGGCAGTTGGGAAAAGCAAAAATTGTCCCATCTAAGTGATGGCAGTGTTAAGTGATATGGTGCGGACGGGCTGTGGAGGAGTGTCTACCCAAACTGCTGGGCAGGTGCCAGTGCAACGCTATCCTTAACTTGATAGCGTGGGTTCAGGTGACTGCCAATTGGTTAGCCACAGCATGGTGCGGTTCTGTGCTCGCTTACACAGCGGCAGGGGATTGAATCGCGGTCTGGACCAGGGGGGCTTGCAGTTGCATTGAGAATCCACAGAGGGAGAGGGGAGTGTTGTAGCTGATGCTGCGGTGCTTCTGAAGACTCCTCTTCCCAGGAGAGTGCTGAGACAGCCAGGCCCGCACATGCTGTGGGTCTCCTCACAGAGCCAACGCGTCCTGTGTCATTCACAAGGAAGTGGTGGTGGCTGGCGCCCGGGGAGGCGGATACTGGTGTAGCCAGGGTATGGCTCTGCATTGCCAAAGCTAATGCCAGCCAAAAGTATATTCCAGTATATTTTAGCATGACTATCTCTGCAATCTGAGTTTGTTTTTTCTTAAGTATAATTTCAACATTTATAGGAAATGCATCTTGTTTGCCTATTTCTTATTCAAGTGATGTGGTTTATTTATATATATATTTTTTTGGCAAATGTCACAGGTAAGATATGCCTGAAAAATGTCACTATTTAGTTAGAGCTTAGCATTAACATTGTCTTTAAAGGTATGGGTCCATATCTCAATATGGAATAAAAATGAAGCTTTAAGGAACAATTGTATCTAATAGAATATAAGACTGGTAATAAGTCAAAGACGGAAATGTAGAATATCATGTCCACTTCACAAAAACCATATGCATAATGGATTTTTTTTTCATCAGGTATATTAAAGTAACAAAAGAAATCCTAAAGCCAGACAGAAAAGGGATGATTTGTTAGTTTATCGTCTCTATTTGTGATGTTTTAGTTCCTTATTTCTTTGAATTTTAATCTCCTACAGAAGAAATTAGCTACCTTTTACCTTGTTCTCTCCAGCTGCCTGGGGCTGAGGGGAAATATGTCACAGGCTTCCCCCAGCAAAAACGGAGGCTCCTCCCGCAGCCTCGTGGGTCTCTAAGACGTGGGAGCTGTGACAAGACCCGCACAGGGCCCACTTGGCCGAGGGCAGCCGTGGGGAAGCTGAGTGGCAGGCAGGAGGAAGGGTCAGAGTCACTCGCAAACCCGCTGCTTGGGAGAAACGGACTTCTTCACAAAATGTTTTATGGCATCCATGGACGGTGTCCTGCCATAAGCTCAAGGATTGAAGATTAATCTATGTGCTAGGGAGAAACTTAATATATCCCACTTATCCTTCCTACTCTTTTCCTGTTTGCTTTTCACAGAAATCCCTGAAGGTGCTGCAGCTTTATTTTTATTTAAAAAATGTTTTTGTTATTGTTAGTATATCCTTTTAGACATTGAGATGGGGAATATTATAAGAGGTTAAAATAATTTGTTGATAATAACAATGAAAAGATCGGAACTGGTAAATAAATAAGTGTACTAGAATATAGCACACATTTATATCTGTGTACTTACTGATTTTCAAAACTTTTGTAGAATGTGTAGAGAAATCAGTTGGGAAATTTATGCATTGTTCAGATTTTTAAAGTGTTTACCTACCAAACTGTCTACCTAATTATGGGCAAGAATGCTGCTTATTCATCCTAATTCATTCTCTTTCTTCAAGCATGCAGATTCAGTTAATTAGCTATTTCATTTGTGGTTTTAAACCAAACTACAAACCGTGCGTGGCTTTGGATTATCTGGTTTTAGGGTGGCAGAAGTTGGCATGGCATTTCCTTAGCCCAAGGAGTTTTATGCCTCTTTATTGAATTTATTGGGGTGACACTGGTTAACAAAACTATACAGGTTTCAGGTGCAGTTCTACAACACATCATCAGTGTACTGTATTGTGTGTTTAGCACCCCAAGTCAAGTCTCCTTCCATCACCATTCAACCCCCCTATACTCCATCTCCCCCTACCCCCCCACCACAATCACCACTACTGTTGTTTGTGTCTATGAGTTTTTTCCTTTTTTACTCAACCCCCACCCTCATCCCCTTCCCCCGACAGCTGTCAGCTTGCAAGAGTTTTAATTATATCTTATTTCTTAATTCTTAACGTGGGACAACATTTCATTAAATTCTCTGAAGTTTAACTTTATACAGATTTTAGGATGATTCATGCTAGCCTTCCTTCCTCAGATCGTGACTCGTTTTCAGAGTTGTATTGGAAAAGCTTTGTAAGTTAAGCTGGATTATTTAGAGTTTGGCACTTGGCTGTTTTCCTGAAGACTCCATTGGTCTCTGCCAGCTGTGCGTGTGATGACAGGGTTAGGGTTTGTTTCTCAGGTGTTGCTGTTGGTGTTTCATTTTGAGGATCTAAATGGGGGGTTAGAGGGGAGTGCTGAAACAGAAGAATAAGCCTTAAGGTTTGGGTTCTTATGAGATGGATGCCATTGAAGACACCTGGTCCATGGGGTTTTGTTGGTTTCTTAGCCTTTCTATTTTATCAGCATCCTTAATAAGACCAGTCTATTGGGAACATTGTCTTTGTCTTCTCAGAGTTTCCATTGAAAGTATCTATAAACAGTTCATGGCACCAAGGAGAATCTTAAAGCTATTAAGGAATAGAGCGTGATAAACTTGAGGTACACATCCATTTCCTAGTAGGAAAAAAAAATATGATGGAAAACGTGACTCTAGAGCAAATACAAACTGCTTTACCAAGGTTTGAAAGATGCCTTTGAGATTTTTTTGTTTGTGCAGTTTGTCAACTTTGTTTTCCAAGACAAGGACCCTTTCCTCGTGAGAGGAGCATGATTTCATGCCCTGGACTGTGATTGCTGTGGAGAATCACACAGCTATGATTATAACACACTAAATTGGCTCCAACTCCAGTTTGAGGTTTAATGCTTGACATGCTAAATGCTTCCGTCCTCTTGTAGGAAAAATTTCTGTAACAATGAAATCATAGTGTGTTTAGCTAAACTATTGGAGTATCTTTCTTTTAGAAAAAAAAATCATGAAATGTCTGAATTTTTGCCCGTTACTAATGAAAAAATTTTATGAAATTATCCTGAGTAAAATAATTATTTAGTGTAGTTTGCATTTAATTTCCTGCATTGCCACATATTCTTCTGTGAATCTTTCTTTCATCATTCCCTTCTCACTCCCTTCTTAAATCTGCAATCAGTTTTCAGGAGCACATCTGTCATCATCTTGTATATAATTAATGCAGTGTCTTCAGTGGTGTCATCTGAATTACTCAGCAGGGATGATGGGTAATTTGAGATGTCATAATTGACCCCAGACCTTCCTTCTCTGAAGGGTAATAGTAGATAATGGTTTCTAAACAATTGCACCCTTTTCAGTTGAATAGAATTAGGAAAAAGAATAAAGGGAGGGAAAGAGGAAAGGAAGGAAGGAAGAGGAGAAGGGAAGAAAGGGAGGGAGGGGAGAAAGGAGAGAGGGTGGAAAGGAGGGAGAGAGGGTGGGAAGGAGGGAGAGAGGGAGGGAGGAAGGAAGGAGGAAGAGAAGGAATGAGAAAGGGAAGGAGGAGGACCAGTCAACGATTCTCTCTCATTGATGCTTCTGTATTTCTCCCTTTCTCTGTGAAATCAATAAGACTGATGAATTTCAGAAGGTAGGTTGGGGTAGGGGTGAGGGGGAGAGATTAACTGGGGAACTTATATGCATATATGTGTAGCCCATGGACCCAGACAATAGTGTGCTAAAGACCTGGAAGGGGCAGATTCGGGGTGGAGGGGGTCAATGGGAAAACACACACACACACACACACACACACACACAGGGGACATCTGTAATATTTTCAACAATAAAAATAAATTTAAAAACAAAACAAGAAAATGTATGTTTTTTTTGTTTTTAATGAAAATACCCAGCCGGCGTGACTCAGTGGTTGAGCATTGACCTATGAACCAGGAGGTCAAGGTTAGATTCCCAATCAGGGCACATGCCTTGCTGTGGGCTCGACCCCCCAGTTTGGGGGCTTGCAGGAGACAGCTGATCAATGATTCTCTCTCATCATTGATATTTCTATCTCTCCGTCTCCCTTTCTCTCTCAAATCAATAAAAAAATATTTTTAAAAGGAAGGAGGGGAAAAAAGGAAGGAAGGAAGGAAGGAAGGAAGGAAGGAAGGAAGGAAGGAAGGAAGGAAGGAAGGAAGGAAGGAAGGAGGGAGGGAAAGAAGGAAGGAAAGAAAGAAGGAAGGAAAGAAAGAAGGAAAAGAAGGAAAATCCTTCCTGGATGTTTTTAGTTTCTGTTGTGTCCTTTATTTGTTGTTTAGCATGCTAAGTTTCTATCGCATTTGTTTTCTTTACTCATGCTTCAAATTAGACTCCATTTCCTCTGGTATTTGTTGACATCAGAGTTGACTTCAAGCATTTTATTTGTGGAATCTCTGCTGGAGTGAGCAATGAGCCAAGCTTCAGGGAAAATAATATATTAAGTCAAGTATTATTTGAGTACCCCAAAATTCAAGATCCTATACTTAGCAGATGGAAAAGTCCCTAAGATGTGGTTCATAACTTTAGCGAACTTATGTTTGAATTGTCTAAATAAAGATAAAGAAACAGCTTCATTAAGAAGGACTAAAATCCTCACTTCTGTGTAAGGCTTTTCTTAAGAGCCTCGGAAGGACAGTGAGATAAGATGTTTCAAGGAATGCTGACTCAGTTTCTCTCTGTGTCCCACGTGCTTGGTTCTTGCTGGCTCCTGACTCTGATCAGGTCATAATTAGTTTTATTCCTCATATACTGCAAATTGTACACCCTTGTTGTTCAAGCCCATGATGTGCAATTAATTGCATTGGAAAACTGGACTATAGAGGAAGCAGCTGTATTTCAGAGGAGGTTGCCTGCCTGCAGCCTCGCTGGCAGTACATAGGGTCGGATGCACAACCCACAGTATACTCAGCGGCCGGCATGTCAGTTTGGGGAGAACATTGCCAGTGCATTTCCCGTCTTTCTAGCCATGATTTGACATTTCATGGAGAGTTATAATAAACAGATTAAGTGAATTACCAATCTGGGCACTGTTTATTGGTATGGTGTTGGAAAACATTTTGCCCAGTGATGAATAGGGTAGATGCTGAAATAATGGTTGCCTTGGAAGGTGAACTGTGGTAGTGTTAAAAAGTTGCCCACAATAAGAACTGCTGTAGAAATCTTCTTATTTGAATGTATTGCTATAGTAGTTGATTGATGAAAAGTCTTACCTGAAAGGATCATAACAAATTACATGTTTTTTATAGTAGATTTTAACTTAAAACATGAAGTGTGCTTTGATTCTACAAACATTTGATGTACAGCCCAGGCCTTTGCTTAGAGTGTGATCAGCCTAAGAAAGTTCTACCTTATCGCTCTTGTATAAACCACATCTACAAATGAAGAGCCCATCATTGTTAGTTTCAGTTCTTTGGAGTGAGACCTTCAATCCTGTGAACCTATCTGAGGGCAGGACCCATTTATATTTTTATTAGGCCTCATCCCCCAAATCCAAGATGCCTTGAAAACATTCAATTCAATAGCAATTTATTTTAATAACCTATCTTTATGGAGTATTTCCAAATCATTCAAATTAATTTCCATGAAAAACTTTGTTTTATAGTCACATTTATGATTTTAACAAGCACACCTGGCATAAGCAGATTTGGGAAGAAACAAAACTGATCCTTTGTATGTATTAAACTCAGCCAGTGGAAACTGATGTGTTTGGGGTCCCAAAAGGTAGCCTGTGAGTACTGAGCATTCAGCATCTCCCTCATTAAGCTAGAATGTTTCACAGAAGAAATGGAGAGCATCGTGGAGAGAGAATCAGCAAGTTTTTACTATAGTATACATTTTGGCAACTGCATGTAAGATTCCTGGCATGAAATGAAGTGTTTTGTGTTCTGTTTTTTTGGAGGGGTTTTTTTTTTTTTGCTTGACGTTTCGTGAAGTTTAAGATCATTTGGCCAACATGTGCTGTTTCGCAACATGAAAGCCTTTTTTTCTCTTGGGGCAAGAAACAAGAACACATTTTTCTTTGCTACTGTGAACGTCTCTCGCTCTCGGCTTTGGAATTATGTTTAATATGGAAAATCTGTGCTGATTCTGGACTTGCCTGGAAGAAATCTTGGTGGGCTGGTGGGGATGGAGAAGAGGTGGTCTGGTGACTTAAAATGCTACTGAGTTGTGCATCCAGTTCTTATAGAACCAAAGGAACCAAATTTTGGTCCAAAAAATCATTTACATTTTTAAGTTGCTTGTGTTTTCAAATGAATGCTTTTGCTGTTTTGTTCAAACAGCATTTTGACAAAGAGCAAAGAGCACAGTTGAAGTTCCTGTGAGTGCTTATATAATATGCTCACTTCTCAAAAATGGACAGAGGTGTTTTGTTTTCCCCACTCCCCTAGAGTTCCATTGTTTAATGGGAAGTTTAACTAAATGTGTTTGAGATTAAATTTTTTAGAAAGAGGGGACAGTTTATATCCTGTAAGCCATGCCTAGTCTCACGATTGCAGGAAGATCAGTAGATTTTCTTCTGGACTTACGATTAGGTTGCATCTTGGGGAATCCATCTTCAGTGGGAAATATTTAATATGCCTAAGCTGACCGAACACCATAGCGTAGCCCAGCCAGTTTCTACTGGTGAGTTTCACTCGGGCACCGTTGTAAAGTGAAAAAAATCGTAAGACGACTTGTTGTGGTTTGGGTACCGCCTGGACAATAGTCTTTCACTCGCTACGAGACAAAGAAGATATGCGATCCCTTGACAGGAAGAGCACTGGACCTGGAGCCAGACACCTTGATTTCAAACCCTGGGCTGCACGGTGTCTGGCATGCCACTTAATCACCCTGAACTGTAGTTTCTTCATCAGTAGAATGATGGCAATAAGGCCTCTTTCATCCGTAAAGCAGGAGTGATTATACCAACGCCCAAGGCTGTTGTCAGGATTAAGTGAGATACAACATATTAAAAGCATTTAGCACTGTGTTTGGCACAGAGTCAGTGCTTGATAAATGTGGCATTTATCATTTTAAAAATACAGAGGTGATTGCTCCAGGCCTTTACCCTTGAGCATGACACTTCCATTTATGTGAGGCTCAGTGCCCTCGTGCTGAGTAATAGCACTTCTGGACACACTGTTCAGGCCTGCTTCCTTCCATCTCTTGCCTAATGCCCCAAAATAGAGTGAAATTATAGCTAAGGGACTAATAGCCAATTCCTGCTGCATCTTGGCCTTTGTTGTCTGGTGAACGGCTGGCCATTTACGAGTTGTGAATTGCTCTTGGCCTGTCCTGTGGAGCCCCAAGTGGGAACCTTCCCTGCTGATATTAAGGCTGGCAAAGCTGAAAAGGATGGTCAGGCCCTCTCCTTCCTTCCCTCTCTGCAGTTGCTGGGAAGGGCTCTCGGGTACACGGTGCCTCAGCACGCACTGCCCTGTGGGTCTCCCGCTCTCCTGCTGCTGCCCAAGTGGTTTGCTAATCTCTTCTCATCCCTCTCAGATCACACTCTGGCTATAAGGGAAGGAGGGCAATCATTGTACACACCTTTATTTCTGGAGAGGGCAGCCTGCAGAGAATTTGCAGAGGACTGAATGATTTGTGGGTCAGGGGAAGCATCCTGGCCAACATACTTGAGCCCATGGAAGAGTGAAGGTCTTTAAATGGATATTGGGACGGTCACATATAAGCTCTATAAGCCCCAGAAAGGAATAGACTAGAGCACTGATTTTCAACCACAAGATTTTGTAAAACATGCAATCACTAACTACTTAGGGGCACTGACCTCTTTCCCCTTAGATTGTCAAATTAAAAATGACAACAGCCAATACTACAATAGCCATCAGTGTGACTGAATCAAAATTGTACCTTTTTTTTTTTTTTTGGTCAGATTGACAAAAACTGTATTTTTCAGTGTGGCACAGAATTTTGAGTAATTAGTTTATGTGTGCCATGAGATGAGAAAGGTTAAAAAATCACTGTACTACAGTGAAGACAGCTTAGCTTTTTGCCTGAGGCCACTGGTATTTTTCTGCAGATAAGGACCACTGAATTAATTACTTTGGAAGTCTAGAAAAATAGTATTTGGAATGTTTCATTTCTTAAGCTTGATATGAAAAACATGTCTCTAGATAAGACCTAAAAAGCTCCAGTGAAGTTTTCCCAGGAATTATTGATTCACAAAAATGTATTAATGTAGCTCTGGTTAAGATCTATAGGTAATGAAATGAACTGCTGTGCATAATAACATTAATATTGTTATTGTAATACCAGCTCACTCAACTCACGTATTTTGTGTCAATTTGAATCATGTACCAAATTGTTCACTGGTGTGTATGAAGCATTTTTATATATTAATAATATTAAATATATTTATTAATGAGAACAGAAGAGAAAAACCTTAGGGAACAGTGAGCATAGCAACCACAAGATTTGGACCCCATCTTCTGATCTCAGCGTTTGTGAGTGGGGAACGCATACGTAATGTGAAAGCACTCCTGTGACATAAATGATTTTTTTTACATCGGAGAAAGTGAAAGCCTTACTGGTCCAAAACAATGACTTCTCCATATGCTGACCTCAAAGTAGCTGAAGGGCATCTTAGATTGAATTTTTGAAAATGACTGTAATTAAATGGCTAAGGTAAGACCAAAAATACACATCATCATTGCTCAAAGACACATTTTAAAAAATAAAACCCATCTCTTTTTATTTACAAAGGAAGACTGAAAAAAAAACACACCCTGTCTTGCTGGTGTTTGAATATTTAAAATAGTGCTTTAAATGCAACAGGCTTACAGAGCAACTTCAAAGCCAATAGTATTCATTTGTCAGCAAGAAGAGCTGAGTCATGAACTTGGTAAATGCTTGAAGATATTAAACAAAATACTGCAGGAACAAAGGAATGATTCATTCTGACTGAGAGGATCTTCCCTCTTCTGGGAAGGTTGGAACATTTTGAATAAGTCTTTGAGGAATGAGTAAGACTTCAACTGGTAAAGGAGGAAGGAACTTGAGGTCATCTGAACAAAGGCATCAAAAGACCATGGAGCTCTTGGCAGTTGGTTGAAGAGATCACCATTGCTCTGGGGGTTTGTCTTCTCCTTGTGGTACCTGGGCAGTTTCAGGGCTGTTCTAACATAGACCCGGGTTCCCCTCATTCCTTCTGCAAGCTTCTCTACAGGAACTCTACCGTTGTAGCATAATTTCAGAATCGAAATATACTAAGAGACAGTGCTCTGATTGCACTGATCAAAGGCCATCCTGGATTGAGTGGAGACAGATGGTTCCCCAAGGAAGAAGTGTGTTCTGTTACCAGAAAAGTGGGGACCTAGAGGTTGGGTGCCAAAACCCAGATTGCTAAATGAGCTTGGCTCAGAGTCTCCTTGTCTGTGGTCTTTGCAATATTCCATTTGTCACTCTTCCCCTTCATTTGCTAATGGCCACTGATGAAAGAGGCCTTTAATTACATTCCCCCCGCTGCACTAGAAGCTCCCTGAAATCGGGATTCATTTATTCAGCTCAATAATGTCAGTACCCATTTTGTACCAGAAATCTTTTTAAAAATATATATATATATATTTTTTTACAGAGAGGAAGGGAGAGGGATAGAGAGTTAGAAACATTGATGAGAGAGAAACATCCATCAGCAGCCTCCTGCACACCCCCTACTGGGGATGTGCCCACAACCAAGGTACATGCCCTTGACCGGAATCAAACCTGGGACCTTTCGGTCCACAGGCCGACGCTCTATCCACTGAGCCAAACTGGTCAGGGCTATACCAGAAATCTTGCTATGTGTTAGGGGTGCAAAGGGTAAACAAGTTTGGACTCTATTCTCTTAGGGTGCTTATCATGACTCAGTTCTGAAAGGCAATTTGAATATTCCATTTTAATGATGAGGTTTCAGATCAGGACCCTTCATTTCTGTAAAGATATTTAAATTTCAAATCCAGCTTGAATTTTATGTGGAATGATGATACGACTTTTTTTCCTTTTTGTTTTTTGTGTGTGTGTTTTTTTTTTTAAGCAAGCATTCTTATTATTGCCATGTGCCTTTAAACATGTAAAGGAAACGAATCAACTAATTGTGTAAGCCTCAACTAGGTAAGTGTGCAGAGACAGAAATGGGGTGATGGGTTTTTATTTATTTATTTTTTGTCTTTGTTGTGTTAGAAAGTAATTTTTATTAGCAATAAGCAATGTGTGTGAATGCACATCCTCATTTCAGTAACAATAACTCATGAAAAAGACTCAGAAGTGAATTCAGAAGATTGAACTCACCAGCCTCACCAACATGTAGGTAAACATATGCTGCATAATTTTCTCATGGATCAAGCCATTTGTTTTCCTTCTGTATAGTAGCTGGGATAGATATAATTAATCCATTTCAACTTTAGGGTTGGAACGTTTTTCAAGGTGAGGCTCGGTCTTTGTACTTAGCAAAGCACTACTTGCTGAAAGGAAGAGAATGTCTGTACGATGTTTGAAAAGTGAATAAACTGCTTGTAGCCTGTCTGAAAATGTGTTGGGTAACCGTGGTGGCCTGCGCCATGGGGATGCCCCTCTGAGGGTCAGGAATGCTGAGGGAGATAGAGAGGCTGACTGGTTACCGACAATAAGGTATTGAGAATGGCTTCCACGCATCAGAGGGGAAATCTTGAGAGCTCCAGCGAGGCAGGTTACACTGGACATTGCACATCAGCTTGGGCATTTTGAGTTTTTACCCTAGAAATAATGGGAGGAGGGCAGCATCAAGATTGTGCAAATGGGTGGATAGAAGAGCATTCAGGAAAATGGGCAGCCCTGAAGGAAGGTTAGACATGTAATTGAAATCATGAACAAATCTTCTGTACAGAGTGCAGACCAAGAAGAGAGATGGGGCCTAGGACTGAGATTTGAAGAATTCCAGCAGAAGTGGACAGGAGGAGGATGATATGTGGAGGACGGGCCTGGGAGGTTGGGGAAAACAGGTGAATTAAAAGCCGAGGGGTAGCCTGGCCAGAGCGGCTCGGTGGTTGAGCATCGACCCATGCACCTAGAGGTCACCAGTTTGATTCTCGGTCAGGGCACATGTAGTTGCAGACTCGATCCCCAGTAGGGGTCGTGCAGGAGGCAGCTGATCTATGTTTCTCTCTCATTGATGTTTCTTTCTCTCCCTTTCTGTCTCTCTCAAATCAATAAAAACAAAACAACTTTTTTTTTTTTTTAAGCCAAGGTGTAAGTCTTTCAGAAAGGAGGTAAATAGACAAATGCTTCTACGAAATCACTGGGCAGTGGGCACTGAAATATGCCCATTGGACTTGGCTGAGGTTGCTGGTGATCAAGAGCCTGCTGTGAGGCGGGGTGGTAGAAGCCACACCAGAGTGCCCTCAGGGAGGAAACAGAGAGGGAAGACAGTCTTCCAGGTATGTTGGCTGTGAAAGGGAAGGCAGATGAGGAAGATTAGGTGGGGTTTGTGGAGACGTCTTGTTTTTGAGGTGGGCAACACTTGAGAAATAAGGCAAATGCTCTTACAAACCTAAAATAATAAAAGCATAATATGCTACTTAGACTGGATGTCCTTCTGGACAACCTTTCGGACGAAGCCGGGGCTGCAAGGGAAGCTCAGGTCCCTGGTGCTGGAGGGAAGCCTGGGTCCCAGGTGCCAGAGGGAAGCCGGTGCCGGCAGCCGGGGGAAGGAAGGCCTACTCTGCACAAATGTTGTGCATCAGGCCTCTAGTAATCCCATAAAGAAGGAAAAACTGACAAGGTTCTCTGAGAAGACAGGAGGGAGGTGAGTTTGAAGGTGGAAAGAACAGGTGTGTATATAGATTCTGGGGAGTTACTCTTTTCCAGTGTGTTTGTTTCAGTCCAGACTTGACAACTACAATAGACACTTGTATTAGCCACTCCAGTATTTCTCAACTTTCCTTTTTCATTGTCATCCTCAGAGGAGAAAAATTAAAAGTAATATACACATTTATTAACTCAAAATGTTTTCATTTCACCCTAATGAGATAACTTTAATACTATGAATAGTTTTGTCTGGTAGGCTGTAACTTGGGAGGGCCACAAACCATTGTAATAGCTAAGATAACTTTGGCCCCTGTGTTAATTTGCTATGGTTGCCATAACAAAATACCAGACTGGGTGGCTTAAATGACAGGAATTTCTTTTCTCAATGTTCTGAAGGCTAGAAGTCCAAGATCAAGGTGAGAGCAGATTTGGTGTCTCCTGGGGCCTCTCTCCTTGATTTGCTGATGGCCACCTTCTGGCTGTGTCCTCATATGATCTTTCCTCCGTGTGTACACATCCCTGATATCTCTCTTTATGTTTCCGAATTTCCTCCTCTTCAAAGAACACCAG
The DNA here is from genome assembly GCF_951640355.1 of Cnephaeus nilssonii. Lineage (NCBI taxonomy): Eukaryota > Metazoa > Chordata > Mammalia > Chiroptera > Vespertilionidae > Cnephaeus > Cnephaeus nilssonii. The sequence goes on along the minus strand of NC_137076.1, from coordinate 53,877,523 downwards.
ACAGATTGGGTTAGGGAGCACCCATGTGGCCTCATTTAATATTAATTACCTTTTTAAAGGCCCCATTTTCCAAATACAATCACATTCTGAGGTACCAGGGGTTAAAGTTTCAACACATGAAGGGGTGTGGGGGAGGGGGGCGCGGGGACACAAATCAGTCCATAAAACCATCCCCAAAAATCTATTCAAAAGTCTATTTTCACTTTCCTCAGGGGCACTGTAGCTCCTCTTGAGCATGTATGAACTGATTGGTAAAGATGACTGTGGGTTTTGCTCTGTGGACCGAGTATAAGGATGTTTAAGGTTCATTCCTGTTTGAGCACCTAACATATGTCAGGCACCGTGTCAGTCTCCAGGAATAAATACGTCTTCAAGGAATGCCCAGGCACACATACTGAAATGCTGCAGTGTAATAGGATAGATACACTCCTAACAGACTGAGATAATGAACGAGTATCTGTTGGCTGAATAATCAAAGTGTTAGGGTGACTAATTCTGCAGCAAGAAGGAGGTTAGGAAAAACTCCCTGGGAACGGGGCCATATGCGGGGGATATTGAAGGGTGAATTGGCTGTGTGGTTTTTTTTTTAATATAGAAAAGGGCAGCTCAGGCAAAAGTCCAGCTGGATCACGGGCACGAAGGAGTGAAAGTGCGGGGCTTATTGAAAGACTCACGCGTAGCAGGGTGTGTGGAAACCTTAGGGAGTGGGATGGGGAAAGAAAGGGTGGGATGTGCAGCCTGATTCTGAAGGACATTGCGTAAGATTTTGCTAGGGGATTTGAATTTCGGGCAATGAGGACTCAACAGAGCAAGCAGGAAGGAGGTCCTGTAAGATACTTAGATTGCGCCCTCCAGAAGGATACCCTGTTGTAGGTAGGAACCTGAGAGTGGCTGGTGGGGAGATGCCAGGCGTCTCAGGTGAGCCAGGAGGCCACAGAGGCGAGGCCCTCCTGCATAGATCCCACCAGCACGTACGGAATCCACGCATAAGCTAATGGCACACGGATATGTGTCTGCTGCACCACTTTATCTACATTCTGGATGCCCCCTAAGGTGGCTCCTCTAGCCCATCTGCCACCTTTAGGGGCCTAGTACTCACCGCTCCCCAACTTGGAACCAGACGCAGTCACCTCGGCTGGAAGACAGGGCCCAGGGGAATGGGCACACTTCCGGCACGTGTGCCCTGGCAGTTGAGGGTGGGTGTTGTGAGCAGGTGAGAGTGTGGGCCTTTGTACGTACAGGGAAAGCTGTGACCCACGCTGGTTCCCCTGAACAGAGCTTTCATGGGGTGCGATAATATCCTAAAGCAGTGCTCGGCAAACTCATTAGTCAACAGAGCCAAATATCAACAGTACAACGATTGAAATTTCTTTTGAGAGCCAAATTTTTTAAACTTAAACTTCTTCTAACGCCACTTCTTCAAAATAGACTCACCCAGGCCGTGGTATTTTGTGGAAGAGCCACACTCAAGGGGCCAAAGAGCCGCATGTGGCTCGCGAGCCGCAGTTTGCCGACCACAGTCCTAAAGTAATACCTTTTTCAAATTTGCACAAAGGTGAGTTGGGAAATGACAGTGAACGTGATAGGATCAGGAAAGTGTTAGAGAAGAGTAATCCTGGTGGCGACACAGAGTTTGACTAGATAGGAATTGGGACCCGGGGTGAGGAGGTGGCCAAGAGGTAGGAATATGTTTCTTCTTTTCCGCGATAGAAAGAGCAGGAAGCCCTGGGCATGGGACTTAGGAGAGAAGCCTGTAAAACGTGCAGTGGCCCAGCATGCAAAAGATGGTGAGCCAGTGAGATTTCCTTTTTCTTCCCCCTCTTGTTTGCAGACCCTCCCTGATGACTTTCCTCGTGGGGAATGCTTTGAGCTTGGTCTTTGCCCCCCCCCCCCCCCCCCCCCCGCCGATAACCAGGCTTGTTATTTTGCAGCTTTGAAGATTTTTTTTATATTCTGTATTCTAGCACCATGTTCATCAGGAGGCCCTGAAGATGACGGTGACCTTCAGCCAGGTGTTTTAGGATCCTGATATCTCAGTGGTTAACAGCCAAAACTCAAGAATGTTAAAGGGCTCGCTGCAGCTTCTACAGGGGTGTGGCAAGGGTGTGGGGATGGCAGTATTCAAGAAAGGGGCTTGCTTTGTGTCCCAGTGGGTTGGGTTAGCCTCAGGACTGATGACCCTTGCGCACTCAGAGGCTCCAGAAGTGAAGTTGGACAGGGTGCTCCTGAGGCCGATGATCCCGTACCCCCGAAAAGTTTCCCAGTGCACTGAGTTCTGAGAGGAGGAAAAGGAAGGGAAACATTCACGGCTTAAGGTAGGAGGACCCTTAACCCTTTGCACTCGCTTTTTTCTCGATTCCTTTATTCTAATGCTAACCGTGTCGAGTGCAAAAGGTTAAAAATATTCTGTGTTCATTTAATTGGTGAGATCATTAAGATCCAGAGAGGCTGTGTCTCGATGGAAATAATGCAGCTATTTGGTGACAAGACTCCTGATTCCAAATTCAGTGTGTATATGTGTTGTTTTCCCCCCAATCATCTCCACTGGTCTAAGGTTAATAAAACAAAAATGCAACAACTCACTGAGCTAGAGAAAACCATTTGTATTGAGAGGAAATGAGAAAAAGGAGGGAAGCAATATTTAGGTCAAACATCTGATTGCTTTGTAGGAACTTTAAATTATATAGATTGTGAACAGGAACTATAAAAATCAGTCACTGGGGGTGTAGAAAACTTCGTTTAAGCTTCCCTTTTGTGATGTAAATCAGCCTAGAAATACCTAGATGTAGGCTATCTTTTAACTCATAAGGGTCTTGTAAAACAGTAATAAATGTGCCTTCTATTTGCAGGCTCAGCTAACCTCCATAAATTAGAAAAATTAATGGGTGCCGGTGAATCTGATAGGTTCTCCCTCAAGAACTAGATACCAGTCTGTGTTTGTGTGTTCAGAGGGCAATACATCTAGGATGTGCATCACACAGGAACAAAACAAGTTTTTTAGTTCCCAGAGGTTTAAGATCTTTTCTGCTTCTTTAGATTATATCAGATAATTTATAAGATGTGAAACTGATAAAAGACCCCGTGACGCCCCATAATTCAGTACAGTAACTCACAGAAGATCTCTGGAATCAGTTTGGTTTTCTAATATATTAACAGTTTGTGAGGAAAGGAAGGAAACCAGATCGCATACATCTAAAAGTATGCACAGATGCGCCCGGCATCCACAGAATGGGGTTTCCATTTGTAAGTATTTTATTCCGTCGGCAAATTACAAAAGGCTGGGGGAAATGGGAGATGAGAGCTCGCGATTTGTGGAATTATTTGAGAGCTGAATCGTCCAGGGAGCTTAAATTAAAAAGGAGATTGTAAGATATTATGCCTGACTCCTTACATCGGTAGTGGGGAGCTACCTCCAGGTTGTCTCCTGGAGACTCTGGTTTGCGATTCTTCCCCAGGCTCAGTCAGGCCCCAGCAGAGCCCTGAACATTTCCCCTGCTGTGACTTTTCTTATTGTCACCACCTTCTGTTTATTGATTTTCATTTGCTTTTAACATATTAAAAGTTGAATTCTTAGGGACAGGGGAGTAACTCCAGACTCTGCAATTTTCTAAGGGTGGGGATTTAGGACCAGCCTAAATCAATCAAATGGTAGATCCTCCATAGATATTTGGCCTTCTAAATTTTCAGTTCCATATTAGGAAAGATTAGAAAGTTAATTTCCATTAACATGGTACATACCTAAATATCTGAAGGTACTTTAGTGGAGATTGTTTCAAATCACATGCACAGATCATTTTTAATGATGTTTTCTCAGCTTTTTCTCCCACATTATTTAAGGCTCTCCTTGCTGTAGACACTTTTAAATATATATATATAATTGATTTCAGAGAGGAAGAGAGAGGGAGAGAGAGATAGAAACATCAATGATGAGAGAGAATCATTGATCGGTTGTCTCCTGCATGTCCCCTACTGGGGACTAAGCCTACAACCCAGGCATGTGCCCTGACCAGGAATCTAACCTTGATCGAGTTCATAGGTTGACACTCAACCACTGAGCCACATCAGCCAGGCTGCTGTACGCACTTTTGATTCCAAGGGTATTGATATAAGTTTAGTCTGTAAGTAGTTGTAACACTGAGGGCGATGACTCAGACCCAAATTAGGAAAAATCTTCTTTTCACTTCCTTATTCTGCTTCCTGCTCCCATCATTCAGCTTATATTTATTATGGCAGTAGGATTGCCTAATGGGTAGTGGTTCTGAGAGTGAACTCTGGCTGTGTGACACATTTTTTTTTTCTTCCAAAATAGCAATTGTTTAATCATTCTGTAGGGCAGTCACCTCATCAAATAGAGTCTATTTTGAAACCAGACCTTTAAATAATTCATTTTCTTTTAATAACAGCTAAGTTCTATACTAGTTCAGAGCCCAAGATCTTAGGTCACCCTATACTCCCCTGCTGAATGACTTGATCATGGAAGTTAATCTGAGTCCCTCTCCTTATCTATACAAGGAGGATAATTATAGTACCCACCTTTCAAGGTGGTTCTTAGGATTAAAAGAACTTTCAGAAAGTGTTTTCTCTAGTTTTTGTACATAATAAGAACTCAATAAAAATTATTTGTTATTAGGTATTTGCTATGGAACAAAAACATTGTGTAGGTAAGCTCAAGAATATACTCTGTTTGAGAGGCACACTTATTTAATTTGCTTCAGATTTTTTTTATCTCTAAAATGCCCTGGCTTGCATTCCCATTTGAACCTCATAATAAGAAAATTAATGACTATGATTAAGATGAAGGGTCACCGTGGTATTCTATTTTGTACATGTACCACAGCTTTTTTATCCACTCATTTACTGAGGGGCACTTAGGCTGTTTCCGGACCTCAGCTATTGCAAATAACACTGCTATGAACATAGGGGTGCATATGTTCTTTTGAACTGGTGTTTCGGGATTCTTAGGATATATTCCCAGAAGTAGGATCACTGGGTCAAAACGCAGTTCCATTTTTAATTTTTTGAGGAGACTCCATAGTGTTTTCCATCGTGGTTGCACCAGTGTGCATTCCCACCAACAGTGCACTGGGCTCCCTTTTCTCTACATCCTCGCCAGCACTTGTTTGTTGATTTATTGATGGCACAAGAAAAATAAAGAAAAATAAAGAAATAAATTTTGAAAAAAAGATGAAGGATCATGAAAGTTTTCATTGATCTTGGGTAGTTAGTTATTTTATTTTTAAATTTTCTCAAATTTCCATAGTTAAGGACAGCACCAAACCATTAAACCGTCTAACACTTTGCCATATCCATGGTATTACTGACGTTCATAGTTTTTATGCCAGCATAGTAAAGGTAACCTTTAGTTTTTCCCTTGGAAATGAGGGTAGAATTTCTATTCTCTAAGACAGTGGATCTTAACCAGAGATGCATATTAGGATCACCTGGGGAAGGTTTTGAATGTCACTGAAATACAGATGCCTGACCCCATGCTCCAAAGAGATCAGATGGTCTTGAGCAGGGACCCCTGGCATCAGCATTTTAAAATTATGTGGCTGTGGTGGAAACCACTGCTGTAAGAAATACTCCTGTTAGTACACATGCCTTCCCCACCTCCTATGCCTCCTCTTAATTAAAGCCTGTGACTCCTGAACAATTGTAGCAATTCTAGACACACTACTAGTATAGATTTACAGCTGTTCATTAAAAGACAAATTAGAAAGTGTGTATACTGTTTAAAAGTATTTGAAATCTGGTACAGTGTAGATTATCTATAAAATGTCTTTGGGTAGTTATGGTTTATTGTGAGTTGCAATCCTAATAAAAGAGTAATATGCAAATTGACCATCACTCCAACACACAAGATGGCTGCCCCCATGTGGACACAAGATGGCCTGCAGGGGAGGGCAGTTGGGGGGGACCAGGCCTGCAGGGGAGGACAGTTGGGGGGGACCCAGGCCTGCAGGGGAGAGCAGTTGCGGGGGGACCAGGCCTGCAGGGGAGAGCAGTTGGGAGGGGGACCAGGCCTGCAGGGGAGGTCCATTGGGGGCAACCAGGCCTGCATGGGAGGATAGTTGGGTGGGACCAGGCCTATAGGGGAGGGCAGTTGGGGGGAACCAGGCCAGCAGGAGAGAGAAGTTAGGGGTGACGGGGCCAGCAGGGAAGGGCAGTTGGGGGGTACCAGGCCTGCAGGGGAGGGCAGTTGGGGGGGACCAGGCCAGCAGGGGAGGGCAGTTGGGGGGGACCAGGCCAGCAGGGGAGGGCAGTTAGGGGTGACCAGGCTGGCAAGGGAGGGGAGTTAGGGGTTACCGGACCAGCAGGGGAGGGCAGTTAGGGGCAATCGGGCCAGCAGGGGAGCAGTTAGGCATTGATCAGGCTAGCAGGGGAGTGGTTAGGAGGTGATCAGGCTGGCAGGCAGAAGCGGTTAGGGGCAATCAGGCAGGCAGGCAGGCGAGGTGTTGGGAGCCAGCAGTCCTGGATTGTGAGAGGCAGTCAGACATCTGTCAAAGGGTCCCAGATTGGAGAGGGTGCAGACTGGGCTGAGGGACACCGCCCCCCCATGCACAAATTTCATGCACCAGGCCCCTAGTAATATTATACAGAAGCAAAACCCCCCTTGATTCCTCTCACTCTGTAAGACCTGACTATTCTCCTTTAAAGATTTTTATCACACTGATTTATGAAAAGAACTGTTTTGGTTTCCTTCAGTAATCTTTGATTTTGTAGGCAAGAAATGGGCTCAGTCATCCTGAGACAAGTTCATTCACAACCTTTAGGGAATATTCCCTGAGGGTATGAATATTGCTTCTGTGTCTAATGATGGAACATACCTTCTGGGAAGGAACTTCCTTGTGAAAACACATAACTGTTAACAACTCTGGACTATGGGGTTTTGTAATCAAATGAGAGTGGTCTCTGCGCTGTGAGTGTTTATTCTGTGGTTTCTTCTGATCTTTGCCTGCTTTTGGGTGCCTTAGCACTATTTCTGTTCTGTAGGTCTAGCAGCTGTTAGAAATACCACGGCTGTTTGCTGAGATTAGGTGGTAATTTTATATACAGTTGCTGCTGATTGGATTGCCCGGGGTTGAGGTTTGTTTTTTTTTAATCTGCCTTCCCCCATAAAGTTGGTTAGATTGGGGAATTTTCCGCAATTGCTAACGATTGCTTTCAAACATGCAGCCTGTGAGCCACAGTTGTTGCCATAAGCAGCTGGACACTGTATTAGCTTGAACACATGGCAAACGTTTTATGGGTGGATTAGTGAATGTTGCTTGGAAGAGAGAGGATATGAATGGATCTGTTAAGAGAGAGAGAGAGAGAGAGAGAGAGAGAGAGAGAGAGAGAGAGAGAGAGAGAGGAAGGAGAGTAGAAACCTTGCACCTTCTTAGGATGTTGTATTTGTGTGTCTCCTGTTTAGAACAAACAGAGGGCTTCCCTGAATCCTCCGGTTACATTTTACAGTTATCTGCCTTCATTTAAATGGGCTCACCCAGTGTCTGAGTCTGGATTCCAGTCATTGCAGTGAGTGTAGATGCTAATACCAACACAATATTTGTTTTAAAATCTCACCAAAGTTCCACTTGTTCCTAGCACTCTTGGTTGCTTGTAAAATGAAGAGTATATTTATTTCTGAAGGGAGGAAAGTCTGGGCGCCGACTTGTATGAAGAGCCAACATTTTCCTGTTTCCTTTGTGTGACAGATGACGACCCAAGATGCACGTGTTAATGCAGATTGTAATTAGAGCAAGGCCCCAAGCAGTGATTAAAGGTCCTCTTGCTCACGCAGGCTTTGTGTGCTGTCATGAAGGGGGAGGGGGGAAAGGGGGAGGGAGGGGGGGAGGGGGTAGAGGCTCTCGCCTGGCTGATTGCCGGTCCTTTTCTGATTAGGAGACAACCCTCAAATAGCAGTGTTTCTGATTTTTTTTTTTTTTTCAGATCCCCTGAATGGCAGGGAGCCTAGCCCCCTTTTCAGAGTTCTTCCTTGTGAGGAGGATAAATGGTGGGCGGGACAGTGTCTGATGATGAGTGTGATCATGTAAAATAGCCCTGATTAAAGAGGAGCTCAGTGGGCCTGTCTGGGTGCATTTTTCTCTTGGGAGCTGCATTACTGGGGTGGGGTTGAGGGGGTTCTCTTTCATATTCAGGAGATAAATTGCACTCATCAGAGGACTATCCTTTAGTTAAGGTAATTTAGAATGAGCTTTTCTCATTTCAAGGGGAAAAACATGCCAAAATTTTTTCTATTTCAACTGGAAGGCAGAGAGAGGAATAAACATCCTGGCATCCAGCCTACAGACAGGGTGCTCTCTGGGCCTTTGCGAGAGTTATATCCTCGGTTTATGAAGGGCAGACTCGGTGGCAACACAAGTCACTGTGAAAGAGACTCTTCGTGTATTTAACATTCACGACAGGTTTCCGATAAAGTTGCAGAAGAAAATGGTTTGTATCTGCCTCCTCACCTTGCACCAATCTGCTACATTATATGTCAGACAGATGATACAACTATCCTTAGTTAAGACCTAACAGAAGCTAATTTGAGACTTAAATCTAATACTTGAGTGGAAAAGCTAGAAAAGTATTCTATCTTGTGGTTTCCTGTCACCTCCCCAAAAGGGAGAGGGATACATTTCTGTGTAGTGCTACCATTAGCTTATTAGTCAACCAGGACAGGAACCAAGATCTATAGTTGGGTCTGTGTGGCAGCTATTGCAATCCCAAGACTGTAATGGCCTTCCATTAATACTTACAGGTTAATAGCGTTGCAACGAGTTGGCAGTGACACTTCGCATAGCATGTGTTCTTCATGCAATCCGTCAGTGCTCTGAAATGGCTCACCCACATTTCTCACTGATCAAGTCTAGATTTTAGCTTATTCTGACTATGGAACTGATCACCAAGCTGAGCTATCTCCGTTTCTCCAAGGTGATGTCACTTTTGAAGGTCAAAGATAGATGATCTGGTTTGATCTGCAGATGTAATGTTTAATAGATATTATGAGCTTCCGGGGGCTCAGTAAGAGCATGTTTTGCCCTCACTATTCATGGGAAGCACGGGGGTCAAACTCTACAAGTCACTGTGTTTGTGTTGGTCAGATTTCAGACTTCCGGCTCCTGCGTGTCCTCGCCAGGCCCCTGGCTATTCTAGTGAAGGAGAGTGGTCATTGACACCCAAGACTGCTAACTCTGATTGGAGAAACCTCATCACACATAAGTAGAACCTTTCCTTAGGGAAAATTTCTGAAATATCTCCAACATAGAAATTAATTTCTAAAAAAAGTCTTTGCACAGGACTGAACTGAAGAATGATATTCATCGATGCTGGCAGAGTTGTCAGATTTAGGAGAAAAATTATATAGGACATGCTTATACTAAAACAATGATTTGTTGTTCACCTGAAATTTAAATTTACATGGGTGCCCTGTATTTTATCTGACAGCCCTAAATGCAGGTAAGGTTAAGAAAAAGAAAAGAAAGTTAAAAGAAATATCTCTGCTGACGTTGGGAGTGGGGAAGGGAGGAAATCAGTAAAAGTGTATCCTGATTACTGCAATTGCAAGAAAGTTGACTTCAGTCCAGTTTACAAGAAATTAGAATTTTTCAGTTAGACTAGAAACAATGAGAAAAGGGAAGTGGGTAGAAAATACACAGGCAGGAGGAGTTGCATGGTTTAGAAAAGACGGTTGGTTGTATTCCTTCTGATCTTGGGAAATGAAAAATAGCGTATTACAGTGTTAAGGTTCTTTATAGATTACTTGATTTGCTATCTTCATTTCCTCTGGAAGGAAATTGGAACTGAAATATTGAGAGGTTAAGATACCTGGTCACATTTTTATAGTCATTAGAAGCAGAACCAAGAGCAAACCCTGGTCTCTGACCCTTCCTTTCTGAAAACCTGGACAGTACGGCTTTGACATACCTTAAGTTGAGAGTCAGTCCATGTACAGTCAAGTACTTTTGATCATGGAGACATTGGAAGAGAGCTTTCTTGTGTAAAAGGGATTATTGCAGGATTCAAAGCAGCAATAACCAAAATACCTTCTCAGTTTTAGTATCTGCATCCTTCCTCCTATGTGACCAGATTCACAATATTCTCAACATATATTTCTGCCTTATTTGGGCTCCCATCAGTAGCATCACAGTTTCCTTATTAGAAACTAAGGGAATTTGGGTTAAATGATCTCATGGTGACATATGACTCAAAAAATCTATACTGTGTGACTCTCTCTTAAGGAATTTATGCCATATAAAATAGAGATCATTATAAAATTGTTCAAAATTAATTTTAGTTAATTTAACTAAAATTCAGTAATTTGATGTAGAAAGTCAGTGTAATCAAGGATAGCAGTATTCACAGGATTGACTCTTCCTGAAGAATATGAGTTGACAACCTGGAGAGGACAGAAACGTTGGAGGATTAGAGTTGGGGGTGGAGGAGTAGAGAAGTAGGTAAAGCACAAACAAGATACAGAGATAAATTATCTTAGAATTTTCTAGAATATCAAACATTGACTGTTGCATAAGATTTGTGCTTGGCCATAGTGTCAAATAGCATTGCCACAACCTCCATGGTCCTGTCCCTCTTGCCCCTAGTTCTTTTACTATTAGAATGGAACCCCTCACTTTTGCTAGTCTGGTCTACCCATTCCGCCTCCTTCCCCCTGAGGAAGTTTTTCAGGGTCTGCCGGTCACTTTCTGACAGACTGGACAGAAGATGAACTAGCAAGTGAGTCCATCTTACGGCACATCCTGAATATGGCTCAGTAATGTTGTTGAAGTATTTCCCTTCTCACATGAATGTGTCTTCTGCTTAAAGAGATGATCATGTATTTGTTATTTCTCCAATACCAAGTATGGTGCTTTGTGCATTAGTGTTCAGTAACATAATTTGCCTGATTGTTTGTTGTCCCATATTGAAGACCAGGCTTGACGTACCAGACAGTGGAAATGTTCTTTGATGAAAGGAACCTTCTCTTCTTCATGTTTGTGTGTGTGTGTGTGTGTGTGTGTGTGTGTGTGTCTCTAATGTGCTGCCAGGATCACGTAGTTGATCTCAGCAAACATGTGTGTGGACCACGTGCACATGTGTGACCAGAAGGAATATACAGGTCTTGTACCCCAAGCCCTGAGTTTTATGAGTGAGAGAACTGAGACCCAGAGTGGCTAAGAACTTCCTTTAGGTTACCAAACACATTTTAGGTACTAGAATCAAGCTCACCTCACTCTAGCAAGTACTCTTTCTTTAAGATGCCTTATTCTTTCTCATTTTTGCCTGGCAGTACAAGAAAAACTAGCTGGATTCAAGGTGTTGGATTGTCTATCTCTTTATGGTATGCTTCTCTCCTTCCCTGTTAAAATAGCAAAGTAGAAGGTGCCCCTGGGAGTCAGGGGACCTGCTTCTTCTAACCCTGCCGCTCATTTGTGTCTTAGAGACCTCACTTACCTTCTCTAAGCCTCTGTTTCCACATCTGTAAACGGGGCGCGCCTGCAGTTCAGCATCACGTGAACGCTAGGTCCCTTCTAGTTCACTCAGGAATTCAGAGGTAGTTCTGAATTAAGTTGACGTTCAGAGGATTTAAGAGTGTGCTGTTCTTCTCTTCCTTCCCTCTTATGAAGTGTTTCCACAGCTTTTGCCAAAAGTGAAGAGTGTAAGCATGAGTGGGAGCGAGGGGGAGGGGAGAGGTGGGTTAGCCGGTGAATCTGAGCCGTCCTGTGAGACGGACCTGGTGGTTTCCACGCTCCTGCCCTTCGTTCTCCAGGTAGCACAGGATGGAACATCAGCCACCTCCACGGGATGACTGTGGACTTTGGGACAATGAGAATCTTTAGGGGGTCTGATGCTCTGTCTTCAGTTCCTCTTTTGTGGTTCAGCTGGGTGTCTCGATGTCTGTGACGCATTGTAACACAAAGAGCAAAAGGAGGCTCTTCCCGAGCCATCGAGCTATCATGGGGGAAACCAGGGCAGCTCTCCCCGGGAGGGAGCGAAGTGTGCCCTCTTCACCTCTTCTTAAGTGCTGCGCCTAACTGGGAGGATGGGAGGATGGGTGTGTGTGTGTGTGCGCGCGGACGCGTGTGTGCACGTGCGTGTGTGTGTGCTTGCTTCCTAGAAGGAACAGCGTACACTTTGGGCAGCCGAACTGAAAAAGAAAAATTGACCTTGACCTATTTCTGTAGCAGTGGGAGACTTGCATTGTCCTCACAGGCATGTGAAGATCCTTGAACTGCAGAAATGACAGCTGCAATCAGACACTTGCATTGAGGGAAACATCACGAATGATCAGGGGAGGGCTGCTCCTGGCTGAGGCTGGGAGAGGAAAGAGAGCCGAGGCGGTTCCAACAAAAGGAAGGGGGCGGGGACCGGCGGCGGGGGCCGACTTCCATGTACCACTCATGGTAGTGATGAGCGTATACTTAAATTATGTATCCCACACTGATGTTCATGATTTACAAGGGAAGGACTGCTGAACTCCTGTGATGTGGAAAGGGTTATGAATCTTCCATGAATATTAGTCCCACTGTACTGAAGGCAAGGAAGGCAGATATAACAAAACAGGACTCGACAGCAGTAAGTCCTCCAACGCTGCGCTTCAGCAACACCCAGGAAATGAGCCCGGGGACTGGCCGGCACCACCGCACCGATCAAAGGGCACCCCTCACAGACGCACCACAGACAGGCACGGGAGCATGGCCAGCCAGCCGCCCAGCCCGTGCCAGGATGGCCTTGTCACCAGCGCTTTGTGCCGTGCACTGCCCTTCCCTCGGAGAAGCCTCCTGCATCCGGTTGGCCCCGGGACGGAAGTGTTGGGATCGCTTCCCACTGCCGGACCTCTTCACCCGGTTGCTCACTGGTGTTAATATTCCCAAGGAGGTCTCCTAAGCAGTGAAGAATGCAGAAATAGTGCCTCTTTTCATAACATGTTCTTGTCCCTTCTCCACCCAGACTAGTCATGTTTATCAGAAGCTGGGAATGCCATTGAAAATTAATGCAACTAGTAGACACTATTTAAAAACTTATTTTTAAATTATAATTGATGTACAATATTATATTAGTTTCAGGTGTACAGCATAGTGATTAGACATGTATATGCCTAGGAAGTGATCAGCATGGTAAGTCTTCTACCCAACTGGCACCATACATAGTTTTTGTGATTATTGTGACTATATTCCCTATGCTGTGCTTCACATCCTGTGACTAATTTTACAACCGGCACCCTTTTTACTCATCCCCCACCCCCTTACACTTCGTTCTCATTTGTTTTATGGCAATGCTTCATTTTAGAAGGGGAACCTGGCTTTTCAAAACAGGAGCATACTCACTTCAGAATGCCGTGTTTCTGAATAAATCATGAAATAATGTGGGGTGTTGTGTGTTTTTTTTAGTGAAGATGGCACTTTAAAAAATACATGGCACACTTTGCTCATCAGGTTCCTGTGCTGGTGAGACAGCCCAGGAGGATTTCAGCCACAGGCAGTTACCTGCCTTCACACTCCAAACACTGTTAGGGAGGTGCTGCCGAGACCACCACGCGCCGAACGGAAGCAGGGACTGTCGTCCTGAAATGGGAGAGCAAAGGTGGAACTCACTTCTTGCTCTGTGAGCGAGTCCTCCTGTAGTGGGAGGGACACGAGACAGGTGTTTCCATGGAGGGGGATTGGGACTCGAGCCAGACTAAGGCAGAACAGGGGAGAGAAGGAGGCGAGGGACAGGGCTGTCCTCCTCCCGACTGGAACTCGCCCCTGCTCCCCGGCCGGGGCTGCTCCCCAGGGACCTTGTGGTCCATTTGGCCAAGCCTCACATCTGTGAAGGTTGCATGTTTAGTCTTTAAAACTCACCTAATGCATTTATATGGCAGTAATGTATGTGTATTTCCATAATTTGTCGCCCTACACGCAGACTCGATCACGGGTACCGTAGCCCACTTTGCATTTTCTCGCGTGTTAGTAAGGCGAAGTGGCCCTTTCCTGCTCGGCTCCTTGCCTGTCCCCCCATGTGATCCTCTTGTCTGTGGTGCTCCTGACACTGCGGTCTCCACGGGGTCCCGTTGGTCTTTGTCCTTGCTGTGTGCTGGGAGTACTCCCTCCTGTTGTCTACGGTGCTGGAGACACACCCGTCGTGCTGGTGCAGGGTAGGTGGATGGAGTTTATTGCGGCAATAACGTTTGCTTACGTTTGGGGCCCTGCTAGTGTTTAAATCCACACCACTGTGCAGCCATGCCTCCCTCTCCTTCTCACATCTGTTTTCTGCCTAAGCCCTCTGGTTCTCCATAGACGTCTCCATGCATCTGCTGGTGGTAAAAGCTGCCCCTCCCCCCTCGTGAATCTGCCACCATGAGCTGCTGAACCTGGCGCCCTGCCTCTGTGCTCCTCATCCACTCATTCATCCAATCAATAGTTCCCGAGTGTCCCCGATGCTGAGTACTCTGGGTACCACAGGGAGACGGATAGACAGTCTCCAGGTGCCGGATGTTTTCCCCATCCTCCGTGGCTGCTCCAAGCTCATGCTGACCTGCTTAAGCCCCCATCTTGATATTCCATCTGGCCATGTGCACCTGCCCAGGTTCCCAAGGTACCTTGCCACGCTACAAGAACCCCAGGGTGACTTCTGTTTACACTGATGGGGAAATAATGTGCCAAATTGTCTTCCTGGAGAGAGGCCTTAAAGCCGTGGCGAGGCAGGGTGTTCTCTAGGTCACTCAGGTGCCACGATGGATTGGCAAATAGCCAAGGAGGGAAGAGGCTCTTCTTTTCAGGCGGATAACAGCCTCCTTGTTGGGAAGGGGATAATCAATCCCAGCTGGAGAAGAGAGACCACATTCCCTTTGCTTTTCCATTCACATCTAATCTCCTGACATGAGTTTCTGACATGAGTAGCATTCTTGCCCAGACTCGGGGCCCCAGGGAGGGAATGGTTATTTAAGACAGCTGGCTCCCCAAGCAAGACATAGAACTTGATGATAAATGCTTACAGACAACTTCCCTTCCTCACTGGTCCCAGTCCCAGTTTAATGGACACCCCTGGAGATTTGCAAATAATAATAATAATAATAAATACATAGATGTTTCTTTGAAAGAATATCATGTCTCTGGATGCAAGGAAAAGATAAGAAATTCTGCGTGCATGCAGTTCATCAGTATTTCCCGGCTTACGGAATTCTTCAGGGAGGGATTCCTTTTATGCATTCCCTGTGACACAGAAGTTTCCTGTGCCTTTAAAACCTGACTTGTGTTACAGTACCGAATAAATCTGACATACGATTTTGTTTTGTCTTCCTTTCCTTTGTCTTTAGAAAGGGGCTACATCTATGAGTTAGTAATTCTGTCACCTGGCTGGTTTTTTTTATTTTTTTCTGGAAGCATAGATATAGCTCTATCATGAATAATTTTAAGTTTTACTAATTTAAAATGTCTTTTCTTCCAGAGTTTATACTTTTTTTTTTAGGTCAAGAAACCCGGTTCTTTGGAATAGCAGTTATGCCTGAATCTCTAGAGGGAAATGTCAGGCACTTGCTGCCCGTTCTGTCTCCTAATTGGAGATGAAGTCTGTGGGCAAAGAGTGAATGGCCTCACACGTTTTTCTCCCATCTGAGAACTGAGTCACTATAATAGTTATCAGATAGACATTAAAATGAACATCCTGAGGAAGTCAGATTTATTTGAAAGCATTCGGAAATATTGAGGGTGCGTAGAATTTACCTTTGTAATTTATCAAAAGTAAATAATCATGTTAAATGGTAAAATGATACTTTTTAAAAAACAGAAACTTTAGGAATAGATCAGTGAGCTAAGAAAAAGGGGGGGGGGGGGTAGAATAAGTAAGAAAAACCAAGACCTGGTTAGGTTGTAAAATCAATACTGAGTGAGAAAAAAAAGGAAACTTCAGGATGACATATTTGGTATGATATACCATACATAAAATTTTTACAACACACTAAACAAAATTCCTGGTTGTCTGTGGACATACACATCTGTAACACAAAGTCTAAACACATGGTTTGGAAGGACCCAAGAAAATACGTGATAGAATGTTCCTGGATTGGCGAGGAAGGAAGTGAGGGAGAGAGGAAAAATTGGGCTGGGGACCAGGAACAAAAGAGATTTTAACTGATAATGTTTTATTTCCCTATATTAATGGGATCCAAGGCAAACATGAAAAAATATTTGTTAATTCTGGGGGCTGGACATTTTTGCGGTACTCTTTGGTCCTAAATTACTTAAGTATATAAATTATCTTAAAATGAAAACTAACAAAGGATTTTTCTACCTTTATTCTAAAGTTCCACATAAATGTAAGAAGAGGTGCACAATCAATAGACATGGCCCTTCTATGGGTATTTGCATTTATTTTAAATGTTTTTATTGATTGTATGTTTCTCTCTCATAAAAAAATCATTTTGTTGCTCTACTCATTTATGCATTCACTGGTGGACTCTCCTTGTGCCCTAATGGAGGATCAAACCTGCAACCTGGTGTATTGGGATGATGCTCCAACCAACTAAGCCACCCGGCCAGGTGTTTTTTAGAGCAGGTCTTGATAAACCAATGAACCTGACTGCTGAGCTACCCAACTAAGTATTTATTTTAACAACTTGCAAATCAGTTGTATGTTAGGGAGACAAGTTTTGGCTGTGTATCAGGAACAGGTGCCTTCTAAACAGAAAAATCTAATTGTGGTCTTTGCCTCAGCCAATATCAGTTTCATGTTTCAAAATGTTGCCATGAATGATTCGAATGGATGGCATGCTTTTCGTTTCTGACTAGCCACAGGCACGTAACTTATTCAGAGGATTTCTTTGGCTGTAGAAGTGAGACCTTCTGAAGACCGCCCTGGGGAAATTTTCTCTCCTTGCTTTTCATGTGGGATTGATATTGGTTTGAAAATGAACATTGTGATTGAAATGAAATTTTATCTGTCATGTGAAAGTAGATGCAGCTAGAGAAATCAAAGTCTTATGTTTTCTGCAGCCCAGAAATGCCCCCATTTATTTGGACTCAGAACTTACCTACTTATCAGGCTGACCCACACTATCAACAAAACAACAAGAAAGCCCACTGAATGGGAGAACATATTTGCCAATGTTATCTCTGATAAGGGTTTAATCTCCAAAATTTACAGGGAACTCATACAACTTAACAAAAAGGAAGATAATCCAATCAAAAAAATGGGCAAAGAACCTTAATAGACACTTTTCGAAAGAGGACATACAGAAGCCCAAGAGACATATGAAAACATGCCCAAAGTCACTAGTCATCAGAGAGATGCAAATCAAAACAATGAGGTATCATCTCACAACTGCCAGAATAGCTGTCATCAACAAATCAACAAACGGCAAGTGCTGGAGAGGGATGTAGAGAAAAAGGAACCCTCGTGCACTGCTGGTGGGAATGCAGACTGGTGCAGCCACTGTGAAGAACAGTATGGCGTGCCATTTGACTCAGTAATCCCACTTCTAGGAATATATCCCAAGAAAACAGAAACACCAATCAGAAAGGATATATGCACCCCTATGTTCCTAGCAGCACAATTTACAATAGCTAAGATTTGGAAACAGCCTAAATGCCCATCAGCAGATGAGTGGATTAGAAAACTGTGGTACATCTACACAATGGAATACTACACTGCTGTAAAAAAGAAAAGGAACTCTTACCATTTGCAACAGCATGTATGGAACTGGAGAGCATTATGCTAAGTGAAATAAGCCAGTCAGAGAAAGATAAATCACATGATCTTACTCATTTGTGAAATATAATGAACAACATAAACTGATGAACAAAAATAGATACAGAGGCAAAGAAGCATCGAACAGTCTGTCAAACTACAGTGGGAAGGCAGGGGAGGGTTGTGGGAGGGGTGCGAGATCAACTGAGGGACTTGTATGCATGCATATAAGAATAACCAATGGACACAAGACAGTGGGGGGGAGGGAGGGCATGTGCCCAGGGGTAGGGGAGGCTGTGGGGAGGTCAATGGGGGGGGGGGGGGGAAAGGGAGACATATGTACTATTATTTGTAATACTTTAAACAATAAAAAAAAGTAAAAAACAAACAAACAAAAAAACAACAAACTAGGAAATACACAGAGGGAAGGAACTTTGTCATTAGACAGTGGAATTGGGGCACTAAAGTTTATTTTCTTTCCTTCCAAAGTCTCTAACCCTCACCCAGTTTACTCTTATTATACACTAATTTTTTTTAACTAGAAATACCTCTCCCTAAGCCCACCAAATATTAAGTGCCCAAAGTTAGAAGTGGGCAGAGGAGCTGCTTAAAGGGTCATGGGGGATCTTTTTGATGTAAGAGGTGCAAGTTCAGAGCATGATGGCAAGGGAGGAGAAAAATAATTTTATTAAGATGAAAGAAACCTTAAAAGGGACATGATTTTTTTTTTCACATAGGGATGATTTTCCTATAAACCGAAATAGCCCTATAGTAGACCATAGTAACGTGTTTGTGCTGACAGTACTGAGTGGTCGATGTTTCTCAGAACAAGTGTGGAATTAATCGACGAAGTTGTTTCATACCACCTTAACTGATGGTTCTTCTAGTCTCTATTCCAAGGAAGGTCTTAGCTACCTGGATGCGCTCACCATATGCTAAACTGAAGCTAAAGGTGTAGACTAATCCGAGGATGGGTTTTTGTGAGCAGAGAATATATTTCTGGAAAATGTTGGTGGTTTTGCCTTTATGTTAAAAATTTAAAGGTTATAATAGTAATAACATATTTATACTCTTACAATTTCTAGTTTGGCAGCAAATGGAGTCCTATTCTAAAACCATATGAAGCTAACTTGTGCTTTTAATTTGTTTTCAGAAAGAGTTAGCCAATTTGTTTGAAGATATCAATTTCAGAACATACTCATTATTCCCTAAAGTATAGAGGTTGGCCCGAACTTGTGCTGACCTTATGACATTACTTAGAAGTTGATCCTTTTAAAAAAATTCTAGATTTAAGCTTGCATACTTTTCATTCATTTACTCATAAAAGTAAGACAGAGAAAAATGGTCTGGTTATTTAGGTTTTAGACAAGTATAAAAACTTCTCTGACTTAATAAACTGTCTTCTGTTGTTTTTCGTAGATTTTAAATCACACTCTTTTCTTCCTTAGGGAGACATTGTGTGATCAAGTACAAAGTCAGATAGGCAGCATTCAGATCTCAGCTCCTCCCTTACTGGCTGTGTGACCTCAAACAATTTACTGAACCTCTCTGAGCCTTTGTTTCTTTTTGTGTAGAATGGGAATCAGATGCCAACTTCACTAGGTTGTTTTGAGGGCAAGTGCAAGTCATGTGTAAATGAGACTCCTTGTGTGTAATGTATAGTTAGGTATTCCGTGCTGGTTCCCTTTCCCTTCCTGTTGGAAACAGAGATTTGGGTTAGAAAATGTCGCCTTTCACTTTGGTTCCCATTCACCTCTTCTGTAACTCTGATGATTTCCCTTTTTGTTTATTATTTGAAGTTAACTGAGTCCCAGAGAGTGTTGACTCAGGTTCTGGTGACATCTGTATGAAAACGTTTAGCTCCAGACGTGACAATTAGAGGAAGTCTCCCGGTGGTTGGCTTAATAGGTTTCCTCTGACTTCCTGACCGAATTCTTCTAAAATTTTGCTCCAGCCTCCCTCCCTTAGTGGAAAGCTCTAGAGCAGATTTGGAACTTTTCCCTGAGGGAATTAAAACGGGGGCCCTCAGTGGGGGCAGTCAGAGGGTCAGCTTCGAAATTACCTATTTAATAGGAAGAGTGGTCATTGTCTCTGCTCCCAGAATACATTTGGTAGCTGAATATCTATGAATTTTTCAAGACCCTTCCATCCTGTGGATAGAGATATTTACTGAAACCAATTTGTTGTTCTCAAGATTCTATGATTAGTCATGATTAGTGAATAGTCATTATGAGGAGACTATAGTGGGAGGAGGAAGGTTAGATCCAATATTTTTTAATGGAAGCAAACCAAATGCAGGGAGTTGTCTGTAGATGCAATTAAGAAGCTTTTTACTGTAAGTACTGCCATCTTTTAGCTTCAGTTCTGTTTCCATGGCAACCAGATGGTGGGTGAGTGCCAGGCTGAATGGTTTTACAGGAAGCTGAAAAACATTGCTATTCTGAGTAGCTGGCTTTTTGCTGTAGAACGGGATCCTTCTCTTACTGTATGCCCGCCAACATTTACTGGGAACAAAGCAGGGTATTTATGCTAATTATATTCTGAGTGGAGAGTAAAGAAATGGAGAGAGAATCTGAGCCCCTGCTTGCTGCTCTGTGAATTTGGTTTTCTGGTGTTGTTCCTAACATTTTGGAGGAACCAAATGACTTAACCTTTTCTTTATTTCAGATATGGTTTCCCCATTTTAGCAGATTTTATATTCTAGAGATAGAACTGGTTTAAAAAGGTGGTGGTGGTGGGGGGGGGGGTGTCTGGGATAATGTTAGTTATGGTGAACTCAGTCTGCTGAGCTGATGGCTTTTAAGGATCTGCAAGGGCAGTATTTTTTTTTTTAATGTCCCCTGCTAGCAATAGACAGATAACGGCTCAGAAGCTATTAGGCTTATCCTTTATTGTATGTTAATATTGTCATTTGGATTTTCTTTACATCTTTAAACGCTGTATTTCTATTTGTTTGCATGATGGAAAAAATATGGTAGAGAAGCCTTTGGGAGGAGTCAAAATTAAGTGCAGTTCCCTTTTGACAATTTATGACTTGTAACGTGACCATTCTTAGGAAGAAACAATAAGGATATCAATGCAGTTCCATTAAAAGCTTATGTAATAATTTTAATTTCAAATATAAGCCACTTACTAGACTTCTTTTCTGAGCTTCTTCAAATGCTCTTTAGAAGTGAGCTAGAAAAAAATATTTTTTTTTTGTTTAATTACTCTTCAGTAGCCACAACCCTTTAAAGCTGAATGATGAAAGCATTTAATTTCAACAGAAGGTGTGGACTTTCATATTTCTCTCTCTCTCTCTCTCTCTCTCTCTCTCTCTCTCTCTCTCACACACACACACACACACACACACACACAGTTAAAATAAAAGAAAATCTATAGAAAAATTCCAAGGTGCATTTTATACTCCTGATATCCATCATTAACATTATTTTTTTTCTACAAAATGTGGTCTTTGTTCTGCGAGATAGACATTTCAAGGGTGCTAAGATTTTGACCCTGACTGTATTTAGATAAGTTGATGCCAGTTTAAGCTAGTCTCTCACTGAGATCCAATGATGTTTCTTTTGCATTTTTATCAGATCTTGGAACTGTTAAATCAAATACACTTGGAAAGTACCTCAGGAGCCCGTTATTAAATACAACCTCAGGTCTCTGAATTCCAACAAATGGAAGATTGAATAGTGAATTACTTTGCTTTGAATCCCCTCTACTGAATGGCTCTAGTAGTAGATTTCACAAGTATCTTTTTCTCAAAACACCCTAAAATAATGACGAAAGACATTTAATTCCTCAATTAGAGCTTATGTGATCTAAAATGAGTTTTCAGAAAGTTACTTGAAGGTGTCTAGAGCCAAAATTTGATCAACTCTTTGAAGAATAACTTCATTAAGGAGCTAACGGATGTGACTGGTGTGTTCAAGGAGCTTATAGATTATCTTGGCTTAGAAAGCCAACATAAGTCCTATAGCAAGGACTACCTTGCATGCTACTGCGTTGATAGGAATTCACAGAAAGAGTGTAGATGTCTCCTCTAGAGAGGGTTCCCTAGAGGAAGAGGGACTCGAAGCATTTTTTTATTTCAAAAGAAATGCATTTAACAAAGCCTGCATGTTAGGTGCCATGTACTCTGCTAGAATTATAGTGATGAGCTAGACAAGGATCCTGTATGTATGCAGCTCAGAGTCCGCTGAGACGTCTGGACACAAAACCAGATCATTACCTCAATGGTATTGTCTATGTTGGACAAATTACAGAGCCTTGAAGGAACACCTGGATGTGGAGGACATGAAGATTTTGTTGAAGATTTCTTTGACTGAACTTGAACAGAAATAAATCCCAAGTGGGCAATACTGTTTACCTACTTAAAATAGTGTTCCTTTTTTCCCCTCTCCAGAAGAGTGCACTCCACTTTTCCAAAAGAAGTCTCCAAAAATATAAATATGTAAGCTTTTCTTAGAAACAAAAACAGACTTCAGAATTTCGTAGGAAGAAGAGCTCTTAGAGAAAGCCAACCTGCTTTCCCATCCTCTCCTTTGTAGCTCTGGAAAGGGAAAGAAATAACACCATTTCCAAAGAGCGCCAATGGGTCGGGAAATGGGGACCTCCTCTGGTTCACAATGCAATGTGCAGGGAAGATGGCAATCCCGTGTCCTCTACCTTTTTTATTTTGAGGAAAGGATTTTCTGTGCTCCTAGTATGTGCATAGAATTTTAAGTCTTTGTATCCGTTTCTGTATCCTTTAATAGAGACCAAATAGGGAAAGAAAAAGAAAAGTGGTTGTGACAAACTAGCACTGAAATTATAGCTGCCACCTATTCCCCTTGACCTAATTAATCTGTCTACCGAAGGACCGAAAAATTACTGTTTTTAAATGGCCCACATTCATTTGGAGAGCTTAGATATGCTCCCATAGATACATTATTTCTCAGTTGGACGTCTCCCCATTAGATACTGCTGATTGCTTTAATTTCGTACCTTAGCAGAAATATTACTTTCCCCTCATTTGTGTCGCTTTCTCTTATAAGCCACATAACATCCATTATCCCTGAAGAGCTTCTTGCATTGAAGAAGAAATTAAAAGCAAACAGGAGGTCTTCTAAACTGATACCCTTTCCCTTACCCTTGTTAAAAATGACTTTGAGACATTATTCATGGTATTGCTATTTTTTTTTTCCGAGTCAGATGTAGTGACATGGCCCCTAACTCAAGGTTACATTTCAGTTTTTTAAAATTTTATGATAAAAGGAACAGACAGACCACCAGTGTTAAAGAATAAGAAATACGTTTTAAGATAGAATTATTTGAGTGTCCAAACATATGAAATAGTCTTAGCTATTGAATATTTTATGGGATGCTATTTTCATTGTTATTTATTCTTTGTACTTCCTTATTTCATTAGTCTCCTAGTGCAACATTTTGCACTGAAATTATTAATTTTCTTGTCCATCTCCATGACTAGACTGTGTGCTCCTTGTCTTCTGTTTATGCCTGGCATATAGCTGGTACTTGATCAAAGTCAGAATGCATATACAACAGTAAATTAATATGGCTCCCATTGGGGAGAGAGAGAGTTATCTTAACTTACATTAGACCCTGGGCATTTTGTTAGATGTTTTCACTTTAAAAAATATCAACTGAGTTTGGAGCACCGCTAGCAACAGTGAAACATGTAGTCCCATGTACTTGTGAAATTCAACCACAGGAAATAAATAATTGCATTACTTGGTGGTGAAGATGGCAAAGTAGATGGCATCTGTGGCACCACCCACCCCAGAGAAATTATTCTGTGTCTGTGAACTCAGTTCCAATAGGAACAACTCCATACCAAGCCACAGTTCCACCAACAAAAATGTATTGAGCATTCAGCAAAGCTAGAACTCTACTAGAGCCTAGGAAATGATGACCAGGAAGTATATGTGCTCATCTGGAGGTCATGGCACTAAAGAGTGGTCAGAAAGGCAACTCTGGCTGAGGACCAGCAGGAGGGGAAATACAGTGGCAAGAGCCAGCACTGAGGTAGACGTGACCCAAACGTCATCCATAAGCAGGACTGGATAAACACAATGCTGTATATGCATGTAACTGAGTATTCCTTCAGCCATAGAGAGGAATGAAGTACTGAGATGTGCTCCAACCTTGTAAACACGCTATGTGAAAGATACCGGTTGCAAAATGCCATATGTTGTATGGTTTTATTCATAGGATATGTCCAAAGTAGGCAAATCCATACAGAAAGTATTTTATGGGTGCTTAGGGATGAGGAGAGGGAAGCCTGGAGAATGACTGTTAATGGACATGGGATTGCTTTTTAGGTGATGAAAATACTCTAATAGGTTTGGTGATGGTTGCAGAACTCTGAATATACTAAAACCAGCACGTTGTATACTTTAAATGAGCAAACTGTATGGTACATGAGTTACGTCTCTATAAAGCTGTTTCACAAAAAAGAACCACCAGCCCTGTGCAGATAGGGAATGCAAGGTAGTGTTGATGTGGCTGAGGTGGAAGTATGCAGGAGAAATGACAAAGACAAGAGTTGGGGGAGGGGGGACGGGAGGAGGGGTCTGGCAGGTCTGTCCTGGGTGCCCTAAGAAGGAGCATCATCTTGTCCATGAAGGAAGCCCCTCGGTGATGTGTGGTCACCCTGGTACCTTTGAGAGACAGAATATAGCATTGCAATATTTTCTTTCCACACCTGTGAGAACAGTGATGCCTGAAACTAGGGGAGCAGTGAATACTGGGATTTAGGAACCCCGTAAATGTCCTGGTATCACAGTGCTGTGTTCAGGCCACCCTCATTTTATTTAATCATGACCCCAAGGCATGAAAGTAGTGATGCTGCCAATTCAGATAGCCAAAGAGAAGGCATAGTGCTTCCTTTAAGTGAAAGGGTGTGTATGTATAGAGTTTGGTACTACAATCCAAAGTTTCAGGCATCCATTGAGGGGTCTTGAAACGTACTCCTCCCCCCTGCCCCCCCGCAGATAAAGGGAGAATCCTGTACTTTTCCAACCAGTTTTCATACATGAATCCCCAAATACCCAAAGGTTCACTGTACCAGAGGGACAGAGAGTCATGGCCAGGGTGCCATGCTGGGAGGTGGAGCTGCTGGGAGAGTGAGGAAGGGTAGGTAGTAAAGAGACTAAACAAAGAGCAGAGACCCCTATACACCCCAGCTTTGCTGCCCGTTAGTCAGAAACCTGGAAAACATCGCTCTACCTTGTGTGTGTGTCCTTGACCTCCCGGGTAGACAGGAATATTGGTACTGGCTGTGACCACCTCATTCTGGTGTTCTGAGGTCAGGAGACACTCCGAAAGCACCTTATGAAGAGTAAAATTCTTGGAAATGTGATACCAAACAGCTTTTCGTTCCAACTCAATATTATAAATGAGGCATAAACATGTATTTAATTTGGGCTGCTTTGTTCGTAATAAAGCATGTCCCACCTAAAAAAAAAATGTATTTAATGTTGCTGACTTTTTATTTCACTTCTAACCTTTCTAATTTGTTTCTCGGATGTGATTTTTTTTTTCTAGGTTACTTGCCTGCAAGACTTTTTTGGTGATGATGATGTTTTCATTGCATGTGGACCTGAAAAATTCCGTTATGCCCAAGATGACTTTGTCCTGGATCACAGCGGTAAGGCAGTTCCTGGACCACCTCTGTGACCCTGAAACAGGGCTTTGGGATGTAGTGCTGCACGTGGGGCATGTTACGTGGTCCTTAGCCCATCTTTGAAGAAAGATGGCATTGGCAGCACTCTCTTTGAATTAATGGAAGTAGAGAATAAAATCAGAGTATTTACCTAGTTATGAAAAAAAAAACAAAAAAACAACTAACCCCAAGTCAATAGTTAAGTAAATTTCATTTTTAGCAATTTTGTTCTATCTCTTTACTGCATTATTTTGCCTTAGAAATGAATTTCCTGCCCTCTTTCAGAATGGGGGCTGGTTGTGCTACCTTAATTGTATGGATAGTGTTGAACTTGAAACAGTCAGTTGTACATTTTCCATGTCCATAAAGAGATTTAAAAAATAACTAAGTTGTTAATGATTTTTACCTTACTGTTTTGCTTATAACTTTAGAAAAGCAATAACATGTATTGTTTATATATGCAGAAAAATAATGCAATTGTCATTGATGGGGTAGGATAATTCTTTTCTTTTTATTTTAGCCAATAGATGGAGTTTTCAATTAATTAGCAATAACCTTGGTAATTTCCAATGTTATAGTTTCTGGAAATATTGCTTTAAATTTAAACCTATTACAGTAATAGTGATTATTTCCACCAGTGAAATCAATTTCATCTGTAACAAGGTAAAATCATACAGGCATAACATTTTACAGAGAAGAGGAATATTAGAAATACAATCTCATGCTTTAAGTTCATGAATGAGGGAAGTTTTTCAAAAATTAGACTCAGGGGGACGCCTTCCATTTGTAGTGATTCTGACAGTCCAGAATTAGAGAAACATATTACCAAATAAATATGACGATCCATTGACTTTTAAAAATTCAAGATGGTCCATTCTGTAGAACCAAACTTCCTATGTAATCCCCTCTGCCTCGTCCTCCCTCTTTCACAGTTGCCTCGGGGAAATTTATCTACCTTGTGCTTGTGGTTCATTGATCTCCTTTTTTTGTTTTCCTATTGTATCTTTCACTGCTGCCAAATTTCTTTGAATGTTTCTGTACTGTCTTACATAATCTCTTGGACTGGCCCTGCTTTAAACTGGTAATATGACTGCAAAGTCCTTAAAGAATTGCAGGTGATGTCCTTTCCTAAGACCCAGGTAACGTTCTCCCCGATTCTCAGGGATGATTAAGGTTGCACAAAACATGCATTTACATGTCATCTGTATTTTATATCTTTCTTGATGTTAGCATAATTTCATTTCACAGTACTTCTTTGATGTCCATCTTGGTCATTTTGAAAGTTGAGACACTGAAACTCAATGCTATGCTCTAGGGTTACAAAGTTAATTTGATTAACAACAAAAACAACAATAACGAAACATGTATTGAGCACTTGCTGTGTACTCGCCAGCATTGTACTCGGTTGACATATATGCTATAAACATTCCTAAGCTAGTTGGATCATTGGTAGTTTTAGCTACAGAAAGACTCGTTAGAGAGAAGTGGAAGCTACTGATTGCTTCCCTCTCAATGGCTAATTCCTGAACCTTCTGCAAACTGGGGTGACAATAGTGGCCTTTTCACAAGATTCTGTGAGGATTAAATGAGTTCAGATATAAAGCAATTAGAAGGGTACTTGGTTACATAGTATGTGCTATGCTGTTGTTCATATTGTTATTATACCACCACCATCAGGTCTCAAAATTTTGCAATGGAAGCAGGTCTCAGACCTAATTCTCCCAAGGGTACACTTATTAGGAGGCAACGTTTTTTTCAAAGTCAGCCATTTAACTTGGGTTGTAATCTTGATGAAATCCCAACTATGTCCTGTTAAGACCAGTTAACCTAGTCTTAGTCAAGTAACACAACCCTCAGAGCTGGAAGCAGGACTCAGATTCCTAATCCTGGGCTGTAGTTCTGAGCTTCTAGTACTGGCTCTGTAGGTTTAGATATCCTGCTCATAAGAGTGGCAGTGCCTTTAAGATGTTTCTGACTCATTCACACACCACTCCCTTCAATGGTGGAATATTTAGTAACATCCAAAGGCTGATTAACTGAACTGAAGTTGCTACAGCCCCCTCCCTGGGAGGTTTTGATTGGAGTCTTTCAAATGCTAACCATTGTCCCCTGGTGTGTATATGCCTGATTAGTGTATTTCACATGTTAATTTATTGCCCCTGAGGTATCCATTAAAACCAACCCACATTTCAATCATCTTACATAAATTGAAATATTTTAATGCAAATTACAGACAGTATGTTATCTAATTTAATCCTTAGAACAATCCTGTGATGCAGATTTTATTTTTATGCCATTTCGAGGGGGGAAAAATGAGATTTAGAGTCTAACCATAGTCCCCTAGTTCCGTGGTCCGCAAACCGGCTTGCGAGCCAGCCACGTGTGGCTCTTTGGCCCCTTGAGTGTGGCTCTTCCACAAACTACCACGGCCTGGGCGAGTCTATTTTGAAGAAGTGGCGTTAGAAGAAGTTTAAGTTTAAAAAATTTGGCTCTCAAAAGAAATTTCAATCGATGTACTGTTGATATTTGGCTCTGTTGACTAATGAGTTTGCCGACCACTGCCCTAGTTGACCAAGTCAAATCCATGATTCATCCAAAATCTGTCATGAATTTAAAAGCTATGTTCTTAATTATTCCAGTCAGAACTGCTTACGTTAGCTGTAATTAGCTCTGATACCCTACATGTTATTTGGCTATTTATGGGAAGACCAAAGTTACTGTTTAAAGTTAGTTTCCTCCTGTTTCGTGCTCCACACTTTGGAAAGATGGGACAGGAAGGGGTTCATAAATTGGGGTTCTACATACCCTTTCAACATACGTTCAAGATTTGGAAAGAATAGTAAAAGTGTAGCTTCTGCCTACCCATGCTGCGTCTAAACACCATTGCACGTGTTTAGGTTAGGATTTGTGTGTGTATCAAGTTAGGACACTGGGCTGTCTGTGTCCATCTGGAATAATGAGGTGATGTTACAGATGTGTAGTCTCAAGGTGTACTTTTCGGATGGTAATAGAAAAATGATCAGGTAATGGTTCCAGGCAGGCAACTGCTTTCCCATGTGACCTTCCTCTGGCTAGTATTAACACCAGATCTATTGAATGCACTTTGCTTCCTTTCTAGAATGCCGTGTCTTGAAGTCATCGTATTCTCGCTCCTCAGCTAAGTATTCTGGATCCAAGAGCCCCGGGCCCTCTCGTCGCAGCAAGTCACCAGCCTCAGGTAGTGAATGGGAGAGGAATGAGGGCCAAGGAGCCGCATCTCACTCTCCTTTTGTTTTCTTCAATGATTCTGGATCCTTGGTCTTCCCACTGCTTGTATGCATCCAGGTTCCAGAACAGCACGTAGATGACGTGATTTTTAAAACGAAAACTTGAAGTCTGTTTCTCAAAGTTGTAGTTAAGTCGCCTAAGAAACTGGCTTGTTTTGTTCTGACACATTTGTTTTAAAACAATCTTACTAGCTCAATTCTTCTGAGAAGTTTCACATTTGACCACATTTGCATTTTAAATGGTGTGCTGTATGATTGTGGACATTTTCTTCTCTTGTCAATTTAAACCTCACACATACACACACCTAGCATAACAACGTATTTACTCGATAGGTTTCCACGGGCTTTTCCTTCATCACGCAATTTAATAGTAGCAGCGACTCTTCTTAGAAAGAAGTGCTTTACTTATATAAGAGTCAGACTTCACTGTACTTCAGCTTCTCTCAGGCCCTATGCCCATAGACTTGTCATCATTTTGACTCTTTTGGCATTTAAAAAATATAAAAACGTCCATAAACATCTTGATGTATCAATCCTACAAGCTTTGTTTATAGTGTAATCATGAATAACTTAGCTGATATTACCAGGGCAGGGAATCGTTTTTTTCTGCCAAGGGCCATCTGGATCTTCACCTTATAATGTAATTCTCAGGCCCTATAAAATTCTAAACTTAAAAATTAGCCTGCTCTATTTGGTCACACATTTTAACTAACTCACCCCCAATGCCTTGGCAGGGCCTGGCCCAATAATTTCTCAGGCCTTATGTGTCCCGTGGGCCGGACGTTCCCCACCCTTGGGAAAGGCTTGTGAAAAACCATGATTTCACAATGTGGGCTATCTAGAATATGTGAAAGTAGAATCAACAACTGTCTCAAGCATCGAACTTTTTATAAAATACTGCGTTTGGGGAACCATTTTCCTTTTCCCTGCTTCCCCCTTCAGCACCCACCCCACTTTCTCTGGGCTGGGTTGGTTCACCCTTCTGTTTGTGTGCAAGTTTAAACCTGCTGAATAACCGCTCTCCTTGCTGTCTTCTCCTCCTCCTCCTCCTCTGTGTATACTGAATGTGCACAGTAAAGAGGGGTGGCCCCTACTCCAGTGCCTACTCTACAGCCAAATCCCCAGGTGAGCCATGGTTAGTATGGCTTTGTCACTCAGCTGAGTTTCTGTTGTTTTCGTTTGCCACATTTCCTTTGTTCCATTTCCATGACTGTATCTGGCTGGTCCCAGTGTGCCTCTGTGCAATACGCTATGCTTCACAGTACGGAGGACGCTTCAGCCTCCCTTACCTACAGGAGAACCAGTCGTTGTCATAAGGTCGCCAAGTGCCTGTCTGTGTGTAGTCACAGTCCTAAGCGATGGAGGAGGCACAGTGCCTCACGGGGGTTAGTTGCTAGTCAAATTTGGAAAATATCCTATTGAAAAAGATTAAAGTTTGTTGGTAATGTGAAAATGGCCACAGACACAATTGTACTATTCTGTTGTCCTCGCCTTCTTCCCGACCTTGAGCTTAATAGGCTCAATACTTTCTTTCTCTTCCGAAAAGAGTAGACAGATATGAGTATTTTTAACTGAAAGCATCTTTCTGCTGTTAAGCTTATTCGATGCTTTCTGTAAGTATCTCACACTGGGAAAGCTAACATAGTAGGAAATTTGCATAAAGGAACTGAACTGAGCTTACCTTATGGAAGATGTAGATTTTTGTCAGGTTCTTAGCTTTCATTTAGTGATAGGTTTACAGATGCTTATCCTATAGTAAAATAACAAAATAAAAGTGGGGAGAGGGTTTCCAGAATCAGGTATTATGATGATTCCAATTTTGTCTCCCTGAGATCGAAAGGGAAATTAACATACTGAACTGAAAGCATGTTTCATAGCCACATTTGTCTTTCAGACCAAATGCTTCATAAGATCTATATATATAAAAGCCTAAGCAAGTGGTCGACCATTTGACCAGTTGACCAATAGACCAGTAGCTATGATGCACACTGACCGCCAGGGGGCAGACGCTCCAACTGGTAGGTTAGCTTGCTGCTGTGGTTCGGCTGATTGGGA
Organism: Cnephaeus nilssonii; assembly: GCF_951640355.1. NCBI lineage: Eukaryota > Metazoa > Chordata > Mammalia > Chiroptera > Vespertilionidae > Cnephaeus > Cnephaeus nilssonii. Next base: position 53,846,896 of record NC_137076.1, on the reverse strand, counting down.
CTGGGTGAGACGGGCTGGACACACCCTGGAACCCTCCCTGAATCCCTCCCTGACCTGCCAACCTCCTGTGGCCCCTCCCCAACTCCCGGCCCCATTGCCCTGATCAGGACTGGGCGAGACGGGCCAGATACACCCTGGAGCCCTCCCTGGCCCCAATCTTGCACTGGTGGGGTCCCAGATTGCAAAAGGGTGCAGGCCAGGCCAAGGCACCCCACCGGTGCATGAATCCATGCATCAAGCCTCTAGTAGTCTAATAAATGCATACATCTTTTTACATTGAATTGAATTTGGAATGCTTAGTAATTGATTCAAGAATCATCGCATTCCAGTACCCCAAATTTTTAACAGTCCATGTTTGGATTTGGGTTAATAGAATAGATCTTACATAAGTAAAAGGTGTGAGATTTTTTTAAAAAATACATTTTTATTGATTTCAGAGAGGAAGGGAGAGGGGAGAGAAAGAGAGAAACATCAATGATGAGAGAAAATCATTGATCGGCTGCCTCCTGCACGCCCCACAATGGGGATCAAGCCTGCAACCCAGGCATGTGCCCTGACTGTGTTATCGAACCCCGACCTCCTGGTTTATAGGTCGACGCTCAACCACTGAGCCACGTCTGCAGGGCAGGTGTGAGATTTTTAAAATCACCTTTCAGAGGGCAAGCGGCTTCTTTGTAAGAGATTAACCTCACCACACAATGCAGTTCTAAAAAACTGAGACCCCAGTCAGTTGCTGGGACTTCACTGTGATTCTGAAGGAAGTTGCTAAGCAGGGATGGGCAAAAGTAGGTTTACAGTTGTTCGAATGGAGAAAGACATGCAAGTTATGATTATTACAATAGCTTTATTCACTCCAAAGAATGTCACAGTGCTGGACCTGGAGATTATTATGTTAGGTGAAATAAGCCAGTCAGAGAAGACAAACCATCACATGATCTTACTTATATGTCAAATCTCATGAACAGAATAAACTGACCAACAAATAGGTCTGTATTTACTAATATTGTGTTCTCTTCCCCACTTCCAGCAAGGAAAGAGTTTTGTATTATTAAAAGCCACAGTACCCAGAAGTATAACTTGCTTTTATAGACTGCTTCAACTGTGGCCTACCTCTTAACCATTTGAAAAACTCCAGGGGACTGCTTGGAATTTCAAACAGAGCTAGTGACTTTGTAAAAATAATATTGTACTTTTTCAATCTTGGGACAGAAATATTCCCAAGAGTGTTGTGGTTGACTGCATTCCTCATCCAAACTCTAATGTATTGTAATAGCAAAATAGTGTGTATAAGAAGCACATAGAAGTTAATCTGGAAAACATAAGTGGGTAATAGTTACCATAATTGGAGCCTTCATAATTCTCCCTTTAGGTTTCTAGCTTGTGATGCTTTCATAATTGACCAGTATTTTTAAAAGTATTCAGAGAAACCCTAACCGGTTTGGCTCAGTGGATAGAACATTGGCCTGCGGACTGAAGGGTCCCAGGTTCGATTCCGGTGAAGGGCATGTACCTTGGTTGCGGGCACATCCCCAGTAGGGGTTGTGCAGGAGGCAACTGATTGATGTTTCTCATTGATGTTTCTAATTCTCTATCCCTCTCCCTTCCTCTCTGTAAAAAAATCAATAAAATATATTTTTTTAAAAGTATTCAGAGAAAACAAACAGTAAAGTCCCCAGGTTTATTTCTTACCTGAAGTTGAGGGAGGAGGATGGAAGCCTCACTTTGGGAGAGAATCAGGACCGTAATGGAGGTGTGGGAGCATCACAATGCCGCTGGTCCTTGCGCACCTCCCAGTGGGCGGCAGCAGTGTCAGGGAGAAGGCACCGTGGAGCCCTGACCCACGTCCCACATCCCCTCCCAAAGACCGGACAAATGTGCAAGTAAGGGATACTAAGGACTACTCATTAGAGAACATGTTTAGAACCTTCCAAATGCTATCAGGAATTTAGAGGGCTCCATGTGACAGTGTCTCTTTAGGATGAGAGTTATTTGGGGAGTGGGGGGGCGGGGGGATGTGGACGTGTAGGTACGGACAGCAGTTAAACCCTGGCAGTAAGTTTCCTTAAGAAACCCTGTTTAGGCGGGGTGTACTGTTAGGGAGATTGGTCTGCTACACAGATCACCATTGGCAGGAATTTATTTTTTCTCTTTTAGTCCCTTTTCTCCATTCCAAGGAAGGTTTTGATATTAGTGTGGTGTCTGAATATTGTTCATTGTCCATAATCATCTCTATTTTATGTGAATTCCTACCACCAGTTCCCTTTAAAGAGAATTTTAAAAAGCTATAACATTAATTGAAATGTAACTTAATTGACAAAAATCAGGGCTGTTGAATACTCTTAAAAGTTTTTAATTAATTGGATAATTACTTGTTTTGTACTTGCACTCTAAATACCCACATACATTTGTTAAGAAAATGTAGATAACTGATAATTATTTTGAGTAGTTTTAAATTAGAAAAAAATTAAAGTTTGGTAATTCAAAAGTAAATAGAACAATTTTTCGTTTTCACTGAATTTTTTTTTAATCCTCACTAGAGGACATGTTAATTGACTTTTAGAGAGAGGGGATGGGAGAGAGGAGAAGAGATTCAGAGAGAGAGAGAGAGGGAGAGAGAGAGAGATTCAGACAGTCATCTATGTGAGAGAGAAATATTGATTGGTTGCCTACTGTATATGCCCCAACTGGGGATTGAACCCACAACCTAGTTATGTGCCCTGACTGGGGATCAAATCCTCAACCCTTTGGTGTACAGGATGACACTCCAACCAACTGAGCCACCCAGCCAGGTCTTCACTGAATTTTTAAAATGAGCAATACATAGGCAAACATGACTTCATGGATCCCTATCAACCCCTGTGGACCTAGGATTTATCTAATCCCAAATACCAGATCCAGGACTTCTACCTCTACCTAAGGACTGGTGCTCATCTTTTTTTTTTAATTGTGTTTGTAATATCTGATTGGTTGTTTTTCTGTAAATATATATTTTATTGATTTCAGAGAGGAAGGGAGAAGGAGAGAGAGACATCAATGATGCGAGAGAATCATAGATTGGCTGCCTCCTGCACGCTCCCTACTGGGGATCGAGCCCGCAACCCAGGCATGTGCCCTTGACAGGAATCAAACCCAGGACCCTTCTGTCTTCAGGCTGACACTCTATCCACTGAGCCAAATCAGCTAGGGCTGGTGTTCACCTTCTTAAATCACCTAGTCAGGACCTTTATGACTGCATTTTGATTTTTATACTTATTAGCATCATTTAAAATAATAGGTGTCTGCTTTCTCATATTAAAAAAAGAAAAGGAGATGCACTTTGCTTTGCTTTCCGTAGAGATGAATGGCGGTTTTGATCTACTTTGGGCAAAAGCATTAAAGATTCATGATAAAAAAGGATTATAAATACTCCTTAGAAAAGAAAAAAAATTACACCAATATTTGATGTTAACTACCCGCTCTGTGAAATTACAGCAGACATAGATCCAGGGGAATCAATTAGGAATAAGCATGAGTCATGTGGAACTGTGTAGCAAGCATTTTGTAGTGTAGGCTCTGCGACCTGCCGTCCCCTGGAGCAGCAGTGGCCGCATTCTTCCAAGCATAGGCTCTGAACTGAACTTTCAGCCTGAGAAGTATGTGGAAGTTTGGAGGAGGGTGTATAAAAAACAACAACAAAACAAAACAAAAAACAACAACATCGAATTTGCTAAATGATGGGGAAGTTAATCTGCGAAGAAAAGGAAATGAATTAGAAATAATTAGTCTAGATTAAAAAGTTGAAGAATGTTTTTGTGTGGCCTTCAAACAAATAAGTAGATATTACAAGGAAAATGACCATTAATTTTCTTTTTCCATTAATAATGCACTTAGAAAATGTGTTTGGATTATGGTGGAACTGATTTGAGGGAGCCATAGAAAGTCTTGATTATTCAGGCTGATATATATATATATATATATATATATATATATATATATATATATACACACACACACACACACACACACACACACACACACACATACACATACATATACACACACACTAGGAGCCCGTTGCACGAAGTTTCGTGCAATAGACTTTCACCTGGCTGCCGGCACCAGTTTTCCGCCAGCAGCAGTTTTCCTCTGGCCACCCGCCTATCAGAGCGCCTCCCGCCAGCACGATCGGCCACCCCAAGAGGAACTCCAATCTGGCGGGTGGCCAGAGGAAAACTGCTGCTGGCGGAAAACTGGTGCCAGCAGCCACGCAATCGGCCACCCCCGAGTTCCCCCACCAGCGTCTTCCGCAGCGCTGGCCCTAAGGTTTAAGCTGGCGGGAGGAGTGGGGGGCGGGGACTCGCGAGTCCCCGCCCCCCGCTCCTACCGCCAGCCAATCGGCCACCCTGAGTCCCGCCCCCCGCGCCTCCAGCCAGCCCAATTGTGGGCGTAGCGGAGTGATGGTAATTTGCATATTACCATTTTATTAGGGATGATGACAAGATAGCGGATATTGGAGGTTATGAGATAATTTGCATAGGAAACCATTACAAAGATAACACTCATTCATCCCTACCCTTGCTGGTAGGCAGGATATATGGACAAGTTCTCAGTCTCATCTCTAGTTCTATAATGTTCTATATCTTTGTCTATGTCACCGTTGGAAAGCTATTACTGAAAATAATCCTAGCTCCACTCCTTATTTGTCTAATATTTTGTCTGTAATACACTATGATGCGTTGCTCTTGCATTTTGCTGGTTTGCCATCTGCTTTGAGCTTTAAATGAATGGAAGCTTCATGCATGTGCTTAGTGTTTGGGCACAGTCTGATTGTCTTGAGTTTTCAGTGACCTCTGATTCCTTTGTGTCTCCTGGTCAGTTAATGGAACTCCCAGCAGCCAGCTCTCCACCCCTAAATCTACGAAATCCTCCAGTTCCTCTCCAACTAGCCCAGGAAGTTTCAGAGGATTAAAGGTATGAAATAGTCTATGTGGCATGTTTGTATGACTTGGGTATTTTTAGTTGCATAGTTGAGTAGTTTAATTTGTTCAGGGGCTTGGGTGCAGTCACAACTCGAGAAGGAAAGAGGTCGGGATTTGGAGCCAAAAAGACATGGCTTTGGATCCTTTATCCGCTTTCATTTTGTAATGTTGGCCAACTTGATTAACTCTTCTGAGCTGAACTGTTCACTTACCTAAAATGGGATTAGAAGGTTGTGGTTAGGATTGAATGTAATATGGCAAAATACTATCAGTAGTAGTTTTCCTGTTATTAGCAAAATGACTGGTAATGATGAAGCCTTGGAGAACTCAAAGATTCTTCTTAAAACCTCATTTTGAATCACCACTTTAATATTGCTAACATAGTTTGGCCTTGCATTTATAACTACTTATATACACAGGTAGTAACACAAAAACAATATATTCATTTTGGTGAAGAACTTAGAAGTACATGTTAAGTTTTGAATGTGATGTCCTTATATAAACAGTAACTTAACATGATTACCAGTTGGTTTCATAGGCATTTTATCTAATAGGGAGAAAAATTATGAGTAAAAGCAAATGTGAAAAATTTCAACAAGCTTAATTTGACTTAGTAGCTCTCAACAATTTAAATTTACAAGAGAAAATGTTCCTGGTAAAGTAGCAATAAATTGTTGAGGTTAAAGATGGACAGTTTCCTTCTGTAGAAACAGTCAGATTGTCTTAGTGAGAACTTTATGGGAATGTACTCTGAGAATACCTAAATACATAGAGTGCCGTCCGTGTATATATGAATGTGTACATTAACTTTCATGCTCCTGGCGTGTTGGGTTTGACAGTGGAAATATTACCATGAGGAATACATTCTCCAGAATCGGTTAGTATCATCTGAGTGTTGTTGTTTTTTTAAGGATGTTGAAAAATGTTTTTCATTAGTAAATTACCTGGTGAAACACCACCCTCCCCCCCACTTTGAGTGAATGAGGAATGAGAACTCGCCAAGTGGGGCATCCTGACCCCTTCAGAGCCGTGAGTTCTGTGGTTCCCCCACTTCTCAAAGGGTTTCATTCTCCCTCCGTCTCTGAAGTTTGCTCATCCTGCCCTAAGAATGTTGTGTCTACCCCAGAGTGAACTTGCATGGTTCTCATTTAAGTGCCTGAAATTTAAAAGAAATTTTGTCCAGAAAAAGACAGACTGTTTTTGTGTCTACTTGCTTCTGTTGATTGGCAGGATTTGGACTGAGGCCAGTAGTAAGTTTGGGATTGGAAGTCCCTAGCGCTCACCTACCTCTGCGTGCTGGGCGCTCCTTGTATTTATAACAACCAGGCATTTTCTGAAGCGCTGAATTGGCACAGGTCAGTTCACAGTCGGATGCCAATGGGGTTCCGAACCGTCAATGCCAAAAGACATCATGTAAATTATAAGTTCCCTATAATTTAAGTATTTTTAGCTTTTCTTTCCCAACTTATTTTTCCCCAGAATAGATCAAAGGTGCACTGTTTTTAATTTGCGTAACTTTCAAGAGAACCAAAATAAAAATAAATACGAGTTGATTCACCTTTGTTCTAGTTGCAGTTGTCTTATCATTTGTTGAAGCAAAAGCAAGTGGCTCCTAGTGCTGGTAATTGTTAACCCAACCTGAGCTGTCTGGTGAGCCTGTGCAGTCATTGGGATTTTCCTCCGGGCCGTTGCTCCAGGCAGGGCTGGGATCCTTACCTAAGGCCAGTACTTCAGTCCCCGCTTACCAAGGGTTGTGGTCATTTTCCCCTTTTATGTTATCCACTAGGGACCCGGTGCACGAAGATTCATGCACAGGGGGTGGGACCCTCAGCTCGACCTGCACCCTCTCCAATCTGGGAGCCCTCTGGGGATCCCTCTCCAATCCGGGAGTTTCTGTCTGTCTTTGCAATCATATGAGCGAATTGTCTGAGACCCCAACCCAGTTTGGTTTGGTGCTCACAGGATAATAGAGGTCTTTTTTTTTTTTTCTTTGCTCCATTGGTGGAGATTTTCTAGAAGTTTCAGGATATCTTCCCTTTAATTTTTCCTCGACACTCTGACTTTACTTATGTCTCCCACCTTTGCTTTCCCTCCATCCCCTACCCGCAATAGTAACTTGCTCCAGGCTCACTTTGCTCTAGTGTCTAGAAGATCCCGCAACGTGTCTGCCACCAGAACTATGATTCCCAGCATTCCTGGTGCTCCCCGCACTCTTGGTTTCCACTTCCAGTCCAGGGGCTGCCACCAGAACTACGATTCCCAGAATTCCTGGTGTTTCCCGTGTTCTTGGTTCCCACTTCCAGTCCAGGGGCTGCACAAAGGAAAAGGACTGTGAACTCCAGCCGTCCCTAGGCTGAGCTGATAGGACTGGACACTCCAGTGGTGTCTCTGAGACCCTGGCCGCTTGGTGCTGGCATGCGCGTGCGCAAACTGCTCACAGGCTCTAAGCGGGCAGGGTCTCAGGGACGCCCACCCCACCCCCCACCCGGGCCGCTCTGCGCCTGCATACCTCTGCAACCCCCACAGGCCCACCATCTTTGTTGGGTTAATTTGCATACTCGCTCCTGATTGGCTGTGGGGCGTCGTGGAGGTATGGTAAATTTACATATTTGCCTATTATTGGTGTAGATTGGTAACCTGGGCTCCCATCTTTCTTCCTGGTCCATCTTCAACTCTGAACCAACACAGTCCTTTTTGGCTGATGCCCCTGGGTCACTAGGTGCTGCTAGGTGCTCAGAGTGCACATCACTCCTTCACACATGCATACAAATCCCACAGATCACTCACATTTCTGGATTGAAGATTCATGAAATTTTAAAAATGTGATGATTTGTATCATTGCTGAGACATTAGATCAGGCGTCCTCAAACTACGGCCCGCGGGCCACATGCGGGTGTTTTTGCCATTTTGTTTTTTTATTTCAAAATAAGATATGTGCAGTGTGCATAGGAATTTGTTCATAGTTTTTTTAAAACTATAGTCCAGCCCTCCAACGGTCTGAGGGACAGTGAACTGGCCCCCTGTTTAAAAAGTTTGAGGACCCCTGCATTAGATGATTAATCTCACTATGCTAAGTTTGTCTTAATTATTATAGTAACCTTAGCATTTAGCATACAGGTCCCTTTGGGGCACACAGTAAATTCTGAAGGGTAACTTATTGATGTCAAGAAGAATAAAGGGAAATGTTGATTTCTGGAGGTAAAACAAAATTATCAGTAAGGTAGAGAGCAGAGATCTTTCCAGGCCCCTTCATCCACCCCCTCCTCCACCACACCTGAGCCCCGTGGGCTTTGCTAACAGCTGTGAAACCTCTGGGTTTTCTTTCTCTCATCTGTAAAATAAGGACGCTTGATTTTAAAGTACCTCTAAAAGTGCTAGGATTATAGTCTTTTTTTAAGTTGCCAGAAAACCTATCTAGGATGCTGGGGAGTCTATTTCTTATCTCACTTTAAAGCTGATGTAGAATCGCTGAATTTTACATCAGATATTAGCAGCTAAATGAGTCCCTGCCACACTGATCAGCTTTTAGGACACAATGCTAAACATCTCCACCCCTGCCTATTCCCACGGGTCGTGCCTCGTGGAAAATTCATCTCATTACCCTTCCTAGCAATCTGTGGTGCATATTGTCATCAGGATGAAAAATCTGCCCTGGAAGAACTACAACTTAGTCATATGTTACTTACTGTACAAAATAACCCTAATTTCAATGTCATTGTAAAGCTCTAGTCAGCATCTGTCCACATTTGCATTATTCTCCCCATTCAGCAACATTACCAATGGAGAATTGCAGATAATTACCATGTGTTAGTGCTATGCTTTTTCTTTCCCCTTCATTTAAAATCACCCATTAAGATCAATTAAGAGGGGATGTGAGACAACGGAGGACTGTTTTTCATGGGCTGAAACTTTTTACCACTATTTATCCTCGTTAGAAGCTTTATGGCTTTGGGGATAGATAATCTTTTTCCAGAGAATCAGAGCATTGACAAAGCAAGTTAAGCTGGGATGGAGTGTGCAGGCGTCGACGCTCATGTCTCTCTATCTGCTAGGACACAGCTTTAGGCAGATTTTATTTATGTTTTACTATCTGGATTTTACTTCGTAGGGTATTTAAGCAAACAAGTCACAAGCAAGCAGAGTTTGGTGTTCTGCCACAATTTATCCCCCCTCTGTGCCAATTTCTGGGGATTGGTTTGGTGCTTTGGTGGGAACACTGGAAGAACTGAAAGTGGAAACAGAGTGACGGCGTAATGTTTAATCTCTGACCACAGCGTCGGTGGCATTTCTGTTTGCCCGTGGAAAAGGACGAGAGACGCCAAAGCAGCCCTCCCTCCACAGGAGCACTCGGCGTGTTCTCCGCACTTCCCCTGAGGGAAGACGTCCGCATCCAGAAAACGTCCCCGCTCTGCGGGCTGGACAGTCTGCAGAGGAAGCAAAGCTTCTGCAAATTGTAAAAAGTTGTTGCAGGACGGGAGCTTAAAAAATAACGTGGTGACTGAGTAATCAAGGTTCCGAGAGCCTTTAGGACCACTGAGAGTGAGCTGTACCTCGGTTATAATTTTTCAGTTTTGCTAGATAGTTACCTCAAACCATTGCATGTGAAACCTGGAAGTGGTCTCGGGTCTTTTAACGTAGTGTTCGTTTTATAGTTGGAGAAACAGGTTCAGAGATGTGATTCGCTCAAGATCCCTGTGGCCAGTGGGATCTCTGACCCTGTCAGGGTCTGTGTCCCTAACCTCTGGTTTCCCCCATCACTGGTGGGTCTGCATCAAGGACTCCAACACAGGCACCCCAGGGGGAAGCCTGTGTGATTATTACGGAGGAGCTATGCCGTGCCAGTCTTTTAGGAGGAAGCGTGCTGGCCTGGGTTGCTTGCTGAGTTCCTGGGTTTAGTTCTGCACAAATGCTCTGAATGAAAAAGGGTTGAGAGATTGGGAAAGGAGCGAGTAGGGAAGGGTTGGGAAAGGGAGGGACAATCCGGAGTGGAGGAGAGGCTGGATGAAGGGGGGTGGAAAGATCGAGAACTCCTTTTGATAACTTTTCCCGGGAGACTTGGCGGCGGGGGGAGGTCGGGGGGGGGGCGGGCACGGGGTTTCCTAAGAGGTATCTAATGAGAGCTCTTTTCACGTGAAATGGTCTGTCTATACTGTGTGCCCCGCACTTCCTCCTGACCCTATAAAGTTTTAGTAAAATGCCAACGCTCACAGTAGGTTAGGGGTATTGGCTTTTTTTGGAGCTGGGTATTGTCAACCTTGGCGGAGGTTGGAAACAGCATAGTCCAGGCCCAGCAAACGCATGGGTGCATGGATCTGAGCTAACGTTACATGGTGGGTCTGCGATGAGATCCCTGTTGTGAGGTGGCATAGCTAGGATTGCAAAGCAGAACTCACGCTCATAGCCATTACTAACCTCCAAGGACACTGTGAGAAAGCAAGACCAGTCTGTTAAACATGATTGGAAGCAACGCGGTCAGACCAAATGTTCACTAGGTGAGATGCCAGGGCCACCTGGCAAGTCTGCATTGGGCCCCTTCCCCAAAACCGAGGCCCTAGGTATTAGAATTTGGCTTTGCTTTTGTATGGACTTAGGGACTCTGGCTTTCCTGAAGGGCGATGCCACTCATGGTGATAGTCACCCGAGAGGAGGCATTCTGCAGGCCAGGCACGAGCCACCTCCACACAGTGGTGCTATCAGGCACACGAGGAGCCCAAAGGCCTTGGCAGTAAGTCCAGTTCCTGCCACGTTGTTCTGGGCCCATATCAAGAAGGTGATGGCTCATCAGGACTCTGTTTTTCTTTTGCCCTCCTTCATAGTTAAAACTTTCCGGAGTGCCAGAGTGCCTGGGATTGGTCTTGCTTGCCTATTCACTTAGCTCTGTGACCTTGGGCAAGTCACGTAACCCTTCGTTATAAAAAGGGGAATAGGACCTGCAGCTCAGGGTTGAGATTAACTGGTTAAATATAGAAAAAGCCTCAGAATAGCTTTGTCATTCTTTCTTGGGGGTTTTCCAGGTTCAGTTTTCTCATGAGGGAAGTTTCACTTACAACAAGAAATGGACATGCAGCGTTGTGTAGGAGAAGAAAAGAGAAAGTGAGACAAGTCAGACTCCAGATCTTATTACCACTTCTGCTTTATTACCACTTTCTATGATGACTTTCCCTCCCAACTCTCTCTTTCCTGCCCTCTCTCCGTATTCCAATCCTATTAGTAATCTGTAGATAATTCTATTAGCTATAAGTTAGCAGCTTAAAACAACAATAAAATAAGATTTTTATTTTTTTTTATCACACAGTTTTTGTGGGTCAGGAATTCAGGAGCAGCTTAGCTGGCTGGTTCTGGCTAAGAATTTTGATGAGGTTGTCGTCAAGATGTGCACCGGGGCTACAGTCACCTGAAGGCTTGTTTGGGGATGAAGGATCCCCTTCCAGGGTGACTCACTCTTGTGGTGTCAAGAGGATGCTGGCTCTCGGCAGGAGGCCTCCGTTCTCCGATGTCTGAGCCTCTCCATAACTGGCCTGCGTACCCTCAGAGCCGGGCAGCTGGGTTTCCCCAGAGCAAGAGATCCGGGAGTGCCATGCAGAACCTCTTCTTTCTCTGACCTAGCCGTGGAAGGCAGACGCCAATTCCTTCATAGCTTAGAAGTCACACTCATCAGCTAGTTCCGCATGGGAGGAGACTACACAGGGGCATGAACGCCAGGAGGCGAGACCCATGGGAACCATGTTGGAGGCCGGCGACCACGCCCCTTCTCTCTGCTTTCATCTCTGTATCAAGCCACTCAGAGTTTCTTTCTTAGGCTGCCCCTGCTCCCTCCACGGCTTTCTGTGCGCTGTCCTTTGGGAGGGTCCTACAACGCTCTCTCCCTGTTGTTGTTTGTTCTCCTTCCAGTCCTTTTGTTCTCTAGAGCCATCACTCCCTGCCCGTTCCCTTCTCTCTCCTTCAACTCCTAGAATCCCACCTCCACTGACATTTTCTTCTCTTCATCCCCATCTTCCTGACCCTCTGTCTTCCCCTCGACCTCAGCCATGACCTCCTGTTTCTTCTGCCCAGCTCCGCAGAGTCCCTTCCATCTAGCTGATCACTCCCCCCCCCCCCCCCCCGCCCCCGCATGGGAATATTTACTATGCTTAAATCACAGCATGTTCTTTGGGACAGAGAGGCAATAAAGAGTACTAAATGTGTCATCAGCTGCCAGATGGATGAAGAAAGCATTTCCCTGAAATTTAATTCATCATCCACATCCCAATTTAAGACTTTCAAGGCGGTAGTAACTTCAGGTTTCAGAATCCGGGGCACATCTGCGGACACTGAATAATAAAATGTCTCACATTTTGAGGCTGAAGTGTATGCCCAGAGGCTGTCTACTGTGAGCATTCTTGTTGGTTGAAAGAAGAAACAAAAAAAAAGTACATTTGGAACAGTTATCCAACATCTTGAGGTTATAAACTGTCTGGTGTGCTGATATTTTATCTGATGATGTCTCCTGGGCCTGCTGGTGGTGAAAGATTTTCCAGATTTGTGAGGTGTGATGAAAGGGTTGGTAGTATCTCATACTGATTGGCAGAGCTAAATGTAACTCTTTGACCTTCTGACCTTCAAAACTTCTTTTCGAAGCTGTGAAATGTAAATCCCCAGTAGCGGCTGACCTTGGATGCTTGTGCTTCTCCCTGGAGCTTTGGCTTTTCTTTGGTGTTTCAAACCGGTTAAGAATCTTCGGTACTAAGAGACGGACTCCCTTTAGATCCTTTTTATTACCCCAGAAAGGTTGGGTGGTAACTTCATCTTTGAATGTAGTCATTGATTTTATTGACAGAATCCAAAAACAAAAGAGGGACCGAGCAGTTGTGAAGACTCCAGTGCCTTTATTTATTTACCAAAATAAATCATCTTAATGAGCCTCGGACTCTGGTTGAGGACAGTGATTTGCACATGGAAGCTGCTCAGTAAATAGAGGCATTTGGTGGGTAAAGGACTCAACGAGGCTGCAGCACCCCTTTGTGGGAGTGGAGGGGGAGTTTGTGAAGCACCGTGTAGTGTACAGATAGGAGCCACTGTGAAAACTTTATTTGAATATAAGCCACACGCGTTCATCTTCAGTGCCCCCTAATTCATGGAAGTGATGGTACCAAAAAAGAAAAAAAAATGCTTCTGGGCAGTGCATTAGAGATAATTGGACGGAGGTACGAGTTAAGACTTAGAGCTCATTGTAGTGAACTGGCCTGTGCAGTGTGCACCACTGGTAGCCTCCATAGCTGAAACCAAAGGGACAGGCACCTCTCCCACCACCTTGGTGGGAGGTACCTAGGAATGGATGGTACCCCTCACTGAGAGCAGGCAGACATGGCCCTAACCATCTGTCTGTGGCTCAGAATCTAATAAGCCAACACTGCTTGAAGCTCACTTGTAGGAATGTGCTGAGATTCTGTGCTGGTTTGGGAAGGCAGCCATGTAGTCCACCGATAGGGCAGCGATCGATACTCAGGGAACAGAAAGGCACAAGTAGGCCTCTTCCACATAGCCTGTTCTTAGACGGTTGAGCTGGTTGCTGTCTTCAACCTAAACCTGCACAGTTGGGGGTTTCTGTTTATCACTGCTCACCACTAATAACCCATCACAAGTCTCAAGGGCCATTAGTTTTTCTAAATGAATCCACGTCGAAGGTGTGGCTACAGATAAGAATACTTTGAATGTTACCAACCTCTAGGTGCTGATTCAGATTAATTGTTCACATATCTCACTACTGGTACTAAGTATTTCAGAGTAAATTGTCACAAATTCTAATATAAAATGATAAAGCTTTCTGTTTTAAAATGCCTGCCCAATTCAATATTTGTAATAATTGACACTGACTCTTTCTAAAGAATGGAATTGATGTTTCTGGTATTTAAAAAAAAAAAAAACCAACGCAAAAATAATAATGGAAGCAAAATCTACTTGCAAATAATATCTAGTATACTAATTAAAAATGTTTAGTACATTTCAGAGGTCTTTTCAAAGAAAAAAATTAAGGTCTCTATGTAAAGATAGGCTGTGAATTTATGTTTGTATATTACCGTATATGATAAATTTATAGGGATGTGACTGAAAGCATGATCTAGAGACACCACAGTGAATATTTTCATCAGTGAATCTACTGTTGGGTGGCATTTTTGGTTAATTTAATAACCTTGCAAGACTTCTCTCTTCCTGTTCTTAGAGGAAATAGTGTGAGATTAGCCAAATAGCCTCTGGGCTCTGGAGTCAAACCTGGGTTTAGATTCATTTGCTGTGGTGTTTGGGCAAGTTATCTAACCTCCCTGAGCTTCGGTTTTTTTCATAAATCAATGGGTGTGATGATAATAATTCATAAGCCATAAAGTACTCATTTCAGGACTTGGCACAAAGTAGGCATTCAATAAATGGTAATGAGTGTCGTCTCCCCTTTTCTTACAAAGAGAAAGTTGTTCTTTGGCTATAGGTGACTTGCAATGACTATGTTATTGGATGAGTGACAGGGAGAACGTAAAGTAGCTGAACAATTAATTACACTTGCTGTCAGAAACTTCCTCCACAGAGGTTCTCAACCTTGGTTGCACCTTGGTTAGATCTTCTGTGGAACTTAAGAAGCACCAATGCCTGGGCCCTACATCCATCTTTAATCTGGGGGACAGCCTGCAATAGAATTTTCCAAATCTTTCCAGTATGTACAGCCTTTCCTAGTATAACCAAGGACTAAGAGACACTGCTTTAAAGCAAAAACACTACCTTGAAGGTGGTTCTGGTCTAGAGTTTTAAAGTATTTTGTTGGAGAAAAAGCTTGCTCAAGAAAGTTCTTGTGGACCAGAGGTGTGCCTATGACCAAATTTGGCCCATTGCCGGTTCTTTATAAATAAAGTTTTATTGGAATACAGCCATGCTCAATTGTTTACATGTGGTCTGGGGCTGCTTTCATGTTATAAAAACAGAGTTGAGTAGTTACGACAGAGACCGTAGGACCTACAAAGGCTAAAGTGTTAGTCTCTGGCCCTTTGGAGAAAATATGTCTGACCCCTGCAGTAGGCCATTTAAAATGGAATCATAGTGCCATTTCCCAAGATGCATTCAAAAAAGTCAACCTATTACACAAGAATATCTCCTAGATTCTGTTCAAGTTCTTCCCTCCATGAAAAATCAAATAGTGTCCTCAAAAGTCAATAGTCACATGCTCTAATGCATCAATATAGCCACTTTTGCTACTTAAAAAAAATATTGCCTATTTCTGAACAAAGCCTTTTAATACAGACCTTACCATTCCTCTTTATTTTATTTATTTAATATTTTTATTGATTTCAGAGAGGACGGGAGAAGGGGGAGAGAGATAGAAACATCAATGATGAAAGAGAATCATTGATTGGCTGCCTCCTGCACACCCCCTACCGGGGATCGAGCCTGCAACCCCAGCATGTGCCCTTGACTGGAATCAAACCCGGGACCCGTTAGTCCACAGGCCTGTGCTCTATCTGCTGAGCCAAACCAGCGAGGGCCCATTCCTCTTTAAATTTTAGGTTTTGTAGAAATTTAATCATCCATGTATGAAAGAACTTTAATGTAGGACACTCTGCCTTGACTTTCTTCTGGCTAAAAATGCAGAAAGCTGGAATGCGACTCATTATCACATGGACTCACTCAGCCCTGAGTGCCTTTCTAAATGATCCTGGCAGCTGAGAACACTTTATAGCCTTTTCCGCTCTGTTTTAAGTCTTTTATTGAAAAAGTTCTTAGCAGAAGCGGATTCGTGTGCATTTCCCTTCCCTGCTCATAAAAACGGAGCTGCTCCTGCCAGAGGAGGAGGTGGGCAGGGCAGCGGTGC
Source organism: Cnephaeus nilssonii (assembly GCF_951640355.1). Classification (NCBI taxonomy): domain Eukaryota; kingdom Metazoa; phylum Chordata; class Mammalia; order Chiroptera; family Vespertilionidae; genus Cnephaeus; species Cnephaeus nilssonii. The sequence continues at coordinate 53,831,107 of NC_137076.1, read as the reverse complement.
AGGTCACGGAGAACACGCTCCCCAATATCTCCACAGCTTTCATCACCTTCCCCCCTGGACCAATCGGGGCCTCCTCAGGAAATAGTCCCCCTCTCCTCCCACCCCTCAACACAATCCCATCGCTTTGAACCGCTCAGTAATTATGGAAGCTATCTTGAAAGAGCCCAGATGCTGTCATCCACTTACGCTTTATTGAGGGGGACCTCCCCAACGGGCAGCGTCCAGGCACTTTCTTTGTGCTGTCTCAGCATCATCGTTGCTGATGGGAGCATGAAAGCTCATTAGCATGGTAAGAGATTTTAATAACAGTTCTTCGTTAGACAATAGAAACGAGACAGGTTTCATCAGGAATGCCATGTTTGAATCACTCCGGCGCTAATGCAACCCTTGCTTCAATACGAGAATGATTCTCTTACCAGAGACGGGGAAATACGGACACTGTGCCTGGGAAACTGGGAGACTCGTAGGCACACCGTTACCCGTTGGTTTTCAGGGCTCTTTGTCTGCCTGTCTCTCGGGACACAGGGAGTGCTCTGCTCCATAGCTCCCAATAGACAGGCTCTGCGTGCACCCTGGATCTGTCCAGAGGTCGTGGTGAACACCCGGCTTTTCTCGGACCCTGGATCACCGCGCTCCATGCCTGGGAGGTCAAGTGAACTTAATCACTAGCTGTGCGAACAAGCGTTGGAAGTGCAGATCTTCGCCTGAGCAGAGGGGCTCTTCGCCAGCTCGCAGACCCTCGGAGCCGCAGGAGCCACAGCCTGGATGTCGAGGCCGTGTGGAAGGGTTGAGGTGCACACAGGAGCCTCTTCACAAGATTGCAAACTTCTGGGCAGCACCGAGTGTGTCCCTTCACCGTTGCCGCCTCCAAAAGCCCAGCACAGGTCGTTGCTGAGGGAGGAGAGGAGAACCGCCCTGTGTCTAGTCCTGTCACTGTCTGGTCAGTGGGGCTGGAATAAGGGGATTCCCCTTAGTTTTTCACGTTGTCATTTTCTTCAGGAAAGCTCTATTTTTTATTAAAGGAACATATTTGGATAAGTAATTACATATCACTCCTGTTAACTCTATTTTTTAAATGCTTTAAAAAAAACCATCATTCCATTTGAGAATTTTGAAAAATGTCCTTTTTGCCATTCTTGGCTGAGAAAGCTGCATTTCCAGGGGATTTCATGAGACCTTTGTCAGGTACACACGGAAGCTGGCTTTCATTTGACCCTTCACCCTCACCCTCTCCATGAGGCCACCCCCTCCTCAGAGGCACATGCCTTCAGCCTGTTGCCACCCTCGTTTAGTCGCCAGAGACCCAGCTTCTGCCACCTGCCCCGTCTCTTGGTCTGTCTCTGCTCTTTGCTGCCCGCAAATCCCAACACCAACCAGGTTGGTCTCTGTTGGGCTGTCCAGGGAATCAGGACAGGTGGGCGTGGGGTCTAATCCAAGTAAACGTGGGGTAAGCCACAGTGGGGCATAGACACTCATTAAACACTCCGAGGGGGTCACCCATCCATGTGAAAATGTACAAAGAGGTAAAAATGCCTGCGTTTTAGCCCCTTCAAGACTTCCTTCTTAGAAAACCCTTGAGTCCGAAAGAAGACATCAGCTCGCAGTGAACTAAAGCTTACTCAGTTTGGCTCAAGAAAGGGGCTTATTTGAAGAGAGTTACCTGTTTCCAGGAAAAGTAAGCAAGCAGGCCTGGCACAAAGGCAGGTGGGGCCCAGGACCTCCGCAGGGGCGATGGGCCTGCACACGGCACACTTCCCTCCGGCTCTGAGGGTTGGGAGGGGGCAGTGCCTACCCGGGGCCCAGGCCTGACCAGCCAGCTGTGGCCTGAGGCTGGGGCTGCCCTGTCTGGGCGGCGAGGTTTAGACACGCAGGTCAGCTGTGCTCACTGCTGTTCCTGGGCGCTGACAGCCCTCCTTCAGCACTGCAGTCTAGGCAAGCGGCCATCAAGCGGGGGGGTCTTTGCATTTATCTTCTGAGACCCAACTTTCAAAAAGAGGACACTTCTCTCGTCTTGATTCCATTAAGAATTTGGCTGATAGGAATTGAATTTGGATCTCTCTTTCCCTTGACAGTTTTCAGACTCGGAAGGGTTGGATGGGAGGAGGAACAGACTTGGAATGAATCATTAGCAGAAGTTCTCTTCTAGCCATTGCACGTTCAACAACTTAAAAGCAGTCCGAAGTCACGCGCCTCGAGGCTCCGTGTGGGATAGAGGTTTTAAGGAAAGACGCTAATAACTGATACTGAGTTAGTGTTCCATGTCAGTGGCTGTGCTAAATGATTTTACCGGTGTGAGCTAATTTTAATTCTTTAGCAAATCTTTGAGCTGGGTGCTGCTACTGTCCCTATATTCAGAGCAAAAGATAAGAGTTGGAAAGGTTAAGTAACTTTTCAACAAAAGGATGATATGAGTTAATCTAAGTATTAAATGTAGGGGGGGAAGGTAGTGGAAACAAATTATTCAGGCAGGTATGAGGACATCATGACCTGAAAGCCACACTGAAGATCTGGGGGTTATTCTGTTGGTCACAAAGACCCACTGAGGTTTTTGGATCCTGGGGCTGATACCAGAACCGTCCCGTGGAAGTTTCTCTGGCAACAGTGCGTGGACCGGGGGAGACGAAGGGGGCCGCTGATGAGCTGCCGAGAGAAGCATGAGGGGGACAGGAACGAGGTGGGAGCTGCGGGGACAGAACAGTGGAGAGGGGTGGTTTTCCTTTCCCACCGGTTCACATCCCCACTCTGGGCCTTAGTTTAACATCCTAGTTTAGACTCCTGCCCATTTAGAAGCCGCTTCGTATTGCAGTGGCATAAAACATAAAACAACAAGACAAATGCAAATGCTCCATTTTTAAAACCCTTCCTTGTTGACCAGTTAGTTACCTTGTATTGTGAGGAAGCAACATGATTGACTTCTGGGGAGTCCGGTGTTTAGCTTAGTGCAGCCTTTGCCCCTCAGAAAGGGACCCCCACGCACCTGCACAGGTACTTGCCAGGGCAGAGGGAAGAAAACAGACCCCTGGCGAGGGGGGTGTGCCACGCCGGATGTTGGCTTGTTTGGTGTATCCCCACGTTCCTTTCCCCTGGCCTCGGGTTCCTCACAGGACATGCTGCTGCCGGTTTTATTGTCCACGCAGGTGCGGTTACCTGGGGTCTGAGGAAACAGCCTGGTGTCTGCATGTGTCTCATTCTCAAGCCTCGTCTTTTATTCCAGAAGAACTTGTGGATGGTCCTGTTTGAAGGGATGTTTTACAAGTGTTGGGCTTTCGCGGGGTTTGAACCAAACCCAGTTCCGGTGAAGTTCACCTCACTCAGAGAATAGACCCAGTGACTCCAACTAGTGGGCACTCTGGGAAAGGCGGTTCCTGCCGTGGGCCTGTGTCCTTGACGCTTTCGTGGCGCAAGCGTGAGTTAAGTGCCGTGGGTACCAGACCTGGTGCTGCCTATGGGGGATGCAGTCATGAAGATGGGCCAGAAGCCACCGGGATAGTTGGATTGTCTGGGCACAAATGCAAGTGTGGAAGCATACCAAGACAAAAAAAAAAATGTGGAAGTTGCTTTCTCAAGATTTCGTAGGTCCTTTGACCCTGTAAACTCCTGAAAGGAATAATAGAGAGATAGAGATAGAGATAGAGATAGAGATAGAGAGAGGGAGAGGGAGAGGAGAGAAAATTAAAGATCTAAGGGAAAAATTTTAGTTCAAAAGCATAAGAGCCCTTGGGGATTAAGAAAAAATTCCATAAGCCTACAGAATAATAAACTTAATATGAATAATATTCATAACATGAGTTTTTCAATTTAACTAATAACTAGAGGTATTTCTGTGTTAGAATGGGAGCTTCAGTTTTTTGTTGGTTTTATATTTTATTTCCCTCTGGATCCTGGTAATGAAAATCCTCACGGTGCTCAGGAGGGATTCCTGCTACCTCAGGGTCGGTAAAGACGAGGGCTGAGCCAGGGCTGCACGCTAGGCCCTGGAGGTGGTGCAGTCAGGAGCATGGGGCTGGCTTCTCAGAAGGGCTTGCCCTTAGCAGGGACGCCCTGGGGTCAGCCTCAGGGGCGGCTGTGAGATCTGAGGATTCATTGCTGACTTGGAATAATCTGTAGTTCGAAGCCTTCTTTTGCCATTCGTGAGTACCCCATAGAGCTTCGATGCCATAGACATCTTTATTTTATTGCATTGTCAGAAGTAACACAATATCAAAGAGTAACACGCTGTCAATTTTTCTGATGTCTAATCCTAATCGAAAATATTGTCTCTGAGGATAAAATGCATTGATGTGATGTGAATAGGGAGAGAGGTGCGAGGAAAAGAAAGGCAGTGCCGCCTCTGTTCCTCTGTGCCTGTATTTTACATTCTATAAGCATCTTCTGTTAACTCAGGACTAGCGAGCTGAAGATGTGTCAAGTTTTCCTGGTAAGTAATGGCCACTCTCCTCTCTCAGCAGGTTTCTGCACATGGCAGATCTTCTTCCAACATAAATGGTGGGCCTGAACTTGATCGTTGCCTGAGTCCCGAAGGTAGTTCTCAATCTGATGGTTACGTGTATAAAGGGAGTCATCCGTGTGACCTTGGTGGCCACCCCAAATCCACATGTGCTCAATTATCTTCCTAAGCAGGGAGGTGGTCATGTCACCAATTTGGTCTAAGTGGGTTGTTAAGCTAGTCCATACTCACAGGTTAGACTTGAGCTTTCTTCATTTTTCCTTAGTGGCAACCTGCTCACAAGTCCTAAATGTAGACCTTTCTTTCTCTCAATTAGTTAACAAGAGAGTTTCCTTATGGGATGTTTGCAATGTCCTGGGTATTGGAGATACATTGTAAAAAGTAGTTCACCTTAACCACTTCTTCCTCCTGTCCCCCACTGCCACTATCACCACCTTTTTGAGAAGACTTTGGCCAGGAATTAGCTATAATATCTTCTATAATAATTAAAGGGTAATATGCTAATTAGACTGGACGTCATTCCGAACATCGTTCCGGACGTCCTTCCTGATGAGCCAGGGCTGGAGGGAAGCCAGCCCGGGTCCCAGGTCCCTCGGGCGGCTGGAGGAGGAAGCCTGGATCCTGGGTGCCAGAGGGAAGCCAGTGCCGGCAGCCGGGGGGAAGGAAGGCCTACTCTTGCACGAATTTTCGTGCATCAGGCCTCTAGTATATATATATATTGAATTTATTAGGGTGACTTTGGTTCGAAAAACCATACAGGTTTCAAGTGTGTACAGCTCAGTAAAACATCATCTGTATACCACATCGTGCACCCATCTCCCCAAGCAAAGTCTCTTTCTGTCCCCATTTTCTGCCCCTTTGCCCACCTCCACCTACCCTCCACCCTCTTTCCCTCTGGCCATCTCCACACTGTTGACTGTGTCTATGTGTTATTTATATATGGTGGTTTGATTTTTTTTTTTTCCTAGTCCCTTCACCTTCTTTCATCTAGTCTCCCCTAGCCCCTCCCCTCTGACAGCTGTCAGTCTGTTCCGTGTATCCATACCTCTGTTTTTATTTTGTTTGTCAGTTTATTTTGTTCATTAGATTCCACATATAAGTGAGATCGTATGGTATTTGTCTTTCTTTGAGCCAGTTATTAGCTTTAACAGGCATCCTAGCTGGCTAGAGTTTTCTTTACTAGAAAATCTTGAGGAGAAATCTTGTGACAATTTCTAAGGTTAAATCCCAACATCATCCCCTTCTTCTTTCCCAAATTTGACAAAACAGTTTGAAGTTTTAGTTAGACTTCTTTGTTACACAAAGCTAATTGCTTATTTTAGCTGGTATTTCAGATATTTGTTATCTTTATTGATTATATTGGTTTCTGATTCCAACCAGTCAAGTCAAAAGAAAATCTGTGATTCAGGTATTCTATTCAGACAATATACTCAGAGACTTTCCTTATAGTTTTACCATAGATTTAGAAATAAATGCATTGCAATTTATTGTTTGACAAGTATATAGGAATCAAGATGAAATGTTGGTGTGTTCTTTCAGCTTTGCATTTATCCTCTTTCATAGGCGTGAATGGAAACAGGTGCATTGAATCTTCGACTCTTCTTGAGAAGTACAGAATTGGAAAGGTTATTGGTGATGGCAATTTTGCAGTAGTCAAAGAGTGCATGGACAGGTGAGTGGATGGTGAGGATAATCATTTTTCCACCTACACATACATTTCTCCTTGGAGTTTATTCTTACCGAAGTGAACACAATATTTTATGAAAGAGCCTAACTTTGGCACCAGCTGTTTTGCATGCCCACAGGCAGTTTGTCAGGGAAAAAACACATGTATACCGATAGAGTATACACCGGCTTTGATTTTGGATTGAGCACTATATCATGTCTCATCCACGAGCCAGAGAACACTGGGAAAGAATAAGATGTATTCTTTTAAAATCCCGTGTCTCGTTTACCTGTACCAGGCACGGTTCTCAGTGGTGTAACTCATTGAATCCCCACAGTGACCCTCTCAGTTAATACTCAGCTGCATAGACCAGTAGTTCAGGATGCATGAGCTCGGACTCCACTGAAGAACAGTGTTTAGACTGTTGCCTGTATTAGAATTATATTTGTGTGTGTCCGGCTTTATTTTAAGGTCCTGAATTCTCAAGTGGTAAGAAATGCATTCTTTCAAATTGCAGGCCTTTTGAAAACAACATCAAACCGGAAAAGACTCAGATTAGTCCCTGTGTTTATATGCCTGCCGCTTCCCTGCCTGTTCCCAGTAGTATTTTTACTCTTTGTGGGGAATTTCCAGGAAGCTCTGGCAACCACTGCTTGTCCATTCTGCTGCACCTCCTTGTAGTGGTGCCTCCCATCCCCCCACCCCCTGCCCCCCGTCCTCTCAGCCTTCTCCTTAGCTCTGTCTGCTTCACAGAGTGCCACCCCAGCAACAAGGGAAGCATCGAAAACAGGACTTCTAAAGACCCGTCAGAAATCCGAGGCAGGGTTTGGTTCATGTGATAGGGAAGCAACTTAAATAAAAGTTATTTTCCAAGGTGGCCTCACTGGTGGGTAGTGTGACCACTTGTCGGAGCTGCTATATTCCAGAACTACTGAAACGCTCGTTGTTGAACTGTTTTCCTATATGCAAAGATATCTTTTGGCGGGTTCAGATTAAAATATGGGAAAGGTGATTAAATGTTAAATAACAAGAGTCGCGCGTCCACGTACATGAACTCTCTGGTGCCAGAGGCGGGCATCGGGAGGTGTGGCGAAGATGGCCCCAGATGGAGTTGGAGCTGAGAAATGGATATTGAAAGTCTGGGGACTTTTCAGGTTGGAATGATGGACTCATAGGTTAATGTGAAGACATACTGGCAATAGGAAGTTTTTCAGCTACTTTGAATCATTTTTCCTAATTTTATTCTGCCTTCTAAGAGAACTCTCTTGAGGTTTAAGTATTGGGGGGGAAAAACAACAGTGTTTTATCCATGTCGGATACCCCAGGATTTAAGTACTTTTAATATGTAAATTATTTCATAATGTAAATTATTTCACTATGTAAAAAAGGAGATGGGCAGTGTGGCTTCGGGGTTTTTTCTTTTCCTTTTGGGGGTACCTTTCTCCCGGACTCCAGGCCGCACAGTCCTCCCTGGGTCTGTGCTGTGGAGGAAATGGGGAGGATGGCACTAGCTTATCTATGACTTACAGCTTTAAAAGGCCTTCCTCTGATTATTCCGCAGGGCCACCGGAAAGGAGTTTGCCCTGAAGATTATAGACAAAGCCAAATGTTGTGGAAAGGTACAGTATACATAACTGCTTTGTAAAAGAAACTGAGAAACCTCAGTAAGATGATTCTTGTGCTGAGGGCATTGAAGTGGGGATTTGCCAAGTCCATAACAGGAATAAACCTGTGAAACTAGTGCAGGAAACACTTGTAAGCTTTTTTTTTTTCCCCTGCCATTTTTCAGAAACCTTAATCCTAAAACAGTACATTGTTTTGATCTTGGTCCTCACTATCAAAAAAATATACTAGAAAAGGTCAATGGAGGTAAAGGTGGACATATGTAATACGGTCAACAATAAAGATTAAAATGTTACATTTTAATCTCTTCTCTGGGAGATGCACATTTCAAAATAAAACCCAGGAACACACGAAAGGTGTGAGAAGTCTGAGACTTTACCCTCCTTTCAAACTAACAAGTTGGCCTTCCTGCTTTAATGATGCCGGCAGATGTTCCAGTTTTACATAAAAGGCGACAGAGTTTCGGGTTAGATAGCAGAGGCAGAGCAGGGGTAGGAATTTTGGGCTAGTTGGTTGCTCAGCCTATACATTGGCCAGTCTATCATGCTCCTTCTCCAAGTTAAATTTATTCCATTGTTCGTGTAATAAGAACCCGGGGGAAACATTCTTAACCTCTCTGCTCTTCGGTTTACTTGTCTGCAATATCCATGAGCATTATTAGGTAAGTTTACCTAAAATTTGATGTGTGCAAGGTACTGAGCTACAAGTAGGGTATTTTAGCATATAAATGAATACCAGTTCTGCATACTGGGGAGTTTGTGGGGAAGCATATGAGAGAGAAACCATCAGAGAAGTCACCATAGCGCAAGAAGTATTTGTGCTGGGCTCCCAGCAGTGGGCGGGCTTTCAGTAGGAAGTAATGGAAGGAACTTCTGCCTGTGGCCACAGCCTGAGCAAAGGCCCCACGCACAGGCCCCACGCACAGAGAGCATGCTCAGACCTTCTGAGCAAGAGGGTATTGCAAGATAAGCTTTGGGGCCAGATTTATGGAGGCTGTTGAGAAGGCTGTGGTGTTTGTAAATTTTAGAATTCTTCCATGTCTAATATGCTAAATAATATTCATTCTAAATGAATATGTATTGAATTCCCACAGTGTCTGAAGCTCTGAGCTTTCTGTTATGGTACTTAGAAGTGGTCCTTCCCACAGCCTTGCATTCATTATCCACGTGTTATGAGCCCAGACAGGACATAAATCCAAATGAATGTTGTAGTCGTTTCCTAAGGACGTTGGAATAAATTACCACAAACTCGGTGGCTTACCACAACAGAAATTTATTCTCTCACAGCTCGGAGGCCCTGGGGAGGACCTGCTCCTCGCCTCTGACTGAATGGCTTCTGGTGGCGGATGGTGGTCCTTGGCTTCTGGCCACATCACTCCCACCTCGGCCTCCATCCTCACCTCACTCCCTCTCCTGCGTGTTCATTTTCCTCTTCTGGGCGGGAAACCTCCCTCTGCCTCTTATCTCCTAAGGCCAGCTGTGAGGGCACCCAGCTAATCCAGAGCGATCTCTTGCAGAAACCGTAATCACATCTGTGAGCCCTTCTTCCCCGTCCCCCGCCACACACACATACACATACAAATAAGGCACCATTTACAAGTTCCAGGGACTTGTTCTCTTTGGGTGACCATTATTCAATCCACTACACAGCTCCACCACAGGAATCACAGACGGTGATTTAAACATCCCTCTCTGACTGCATCCTCCTCAGCGATACTCAGAGGGCACAGCGATACCAGCTGTGAAGCCAGTGCCCCTCAAGAGCCATGCGCAATGTGTTTCCTCACTCACTCAAGCACTTCAGGACTCACTGGGCCGGTTACTGGAGAGCAAGATAAACAAAAGTCTCCAGGTCAGCCAATAGGGGCTGTGCCGGGAACCAGCACAGAGGGCCCTGAGAGCAGCAAAGAGGCTACCTCACCCAGCAGGGGAGGCTGTGTAGAGGAGGTGAGATCTAAGCTGGTCTTGAGGAATAAACAGGAATTCACCAAGATGGGGGGAAAGAACATCCCAGACGGAGAAAGTACCTGTGCAAATGCCTAGAGGTCTCCGTGAGAGATGGCACTGGGGATGGAAGTGAGTGGATGGATCCAGTGGCTATTGAGAAGGTAGACCTGGTGATGCAGGAGCTGTACTGGAGAGTGAGGGAGGGAGGGTTTGGTGGTGGTGGTGGGGCGGGGGGGGGGGGGGGGGGGGGCGGGATTTCTGTCTGCTCTGGACAGCCAGGTTCCTTCAATGAGACAGGGCACTGGAGGAAAGGACTGTGTGTGTTTTATGGGCTGGGAAGTGTGGAGACAGGATGATTAGTTTGGTTTGGGAGAGTTGTTTATTCCCTAATCTCCCTCCCTCCCTTCTTCCCTCCCGCTCCTCCTGCTCCTCCTCCTCCTTTTGTCTCTCTATCTATCTCTATCTCTTTTGTACGTTCAAAACCTCCACAGCCAGAGATAAGGCGGGGTATCCTTTGCCAAGTTAGCAGTTTCCTTGTCATTTACTCACACAGAACCAGGGCACACTGCCAGGAAATGATTCATATGTAAATTATTCGGAGTCGGAACCATGAATCACTTAGCATAAATAATGGTAGATGGTCGAACAATGTTTAGTTCAGTGCAGTTCAAGGCAAAAGTGGTGTTCCTATTGTATTTAGAAATCTTTTCCTGGAAAATGAAATCTAGAGAGTATTTTTAGGTATTAGGAGCGAAGATAAGTTATGGGTTGCACGAGAAATGGGAAGATAACATTTGTAGAGATTTTCATGCATTGCTTTTTGTTTTGCTACTGATGGTGATTCGCTTAAAAGTGGATTCATAGACAACCACACAGGCGCAGTCAGGGGCTGGGAACAAAGGCTAACAGCTCCCACATCCCAACAACAGCATTTGCTCTGTGCTTAGAATACCAGCCCGCTGTCAAGTAGGACACAGTGATCTGAGGTAACAAATGTGGCAGAGAAAATATTGCTGCACTGTTTGAAATGCAGCACTGCCGGCCGTCCAGGGGAAAGTCCTCCATGACGGCCCAGAAGCCTTTCTGTCACGCCTTTCATGGGAAAAGACAACTTTGGGGAGGCTCAGTCTCCTTAGGTGGTAGACATCTTATTTCAACTCCAATTTGAGGGAGTTCCTGGGTCCTGGTGATGGGGATCATTTTACATGCATCACTCTAAATTAGCATCACAAACAGAGGTCAATTTACAGACTCTTCCAACTTGGGTGGAAATGGGGAGGAGGTAGAACTGAAGTGATATATCCATTTAGCATTTTTTAAAAATGCCTCTTTTACTACAGTGGTAGCGACAGCTATCCTGGCTTCACAGAGTGTGGAATGGATTCATTTTTCCCTCTTTGTGTTCAGGAAAGTACAGCTCACTCTGCTCCCAGCCCTGCTCACTAAGGGCACAGGTTTTCCTTCCTGCTCCAAGCCTGGTGTGGGTCCGCCTGGCCGCCCAGTTCGCTGTGATGCAACCTCTCGTTCCTGTCTTTTGGAGGAATTAAATGTGTACGGCTGTGCAGCTATCATTTCCTTTTGAAAAATTCCAACCTGACGTTTACTAAAGCAGTCTCCTTGGAAAGGTGACGGTGTGGAGCCCAGAAAGTATGGGCTTGGATGTCAGGAACCTGGGGTTTGCACTCTGCCTCAAAGCACTGTCCTAAAGGATAAAGGGTGAGGATGTTGCACAAGCACCCTGCACAGCGATGGACAAACAGTGTCTGGATTCCTGGTCAGCATCGGTTCTTTTCTCTCCCCTGCCTCCGGTTAGCCTTTGCGCCGTCATTGGCCAGTGTTGACCTGGACAAGCATAGGGCATTCCACGCTCAAGAAACACAGCCCACCCTGTGCCGCCGCTTGCAACTGATTTTCCCTGCGTGTTACTTATTGTTACCGTTTATACTTCCAACTGTTGTCAGAAAAGCATTTGAGATGGCTTACGGTGAAAACACACGTTCACACGGATGCATGAAGATAAGAGAGGAACCATAAACAGTATCCTGAACTAGAGATAAGATAACTGTGTTCCCACTGCATCACTAAATTTAGTTCTGGCGTTTATGATAGCAGAGGCTCAAGGGACAGTGTAAGGGACACACACACACACACGCACACACACACACACACACGGATATACATATATGTGTGTGTTTAGGTAGCAAATGGTGTCTATAGAATGTGTCAGAGGGCAGCTTGTTAATTTTACAGAGTGTACCCCAAATTCAAAATAATTCATTATTGTAGTTCATGAGGACCGTCAGGAGTGACGTTGTTGAGGGGTTTCATGTCTCCTGATAAAATAGAGCAGCAGTTGTTCATGACTCCTAGTTGCGTGTGGAGAATAACTCCTTCATGCCGTGAGTAAAGTGGTTGCTGCAGTGCGGATCCCAATACATGACTCACCAGGCCGGACAATCGGGTGGTATTTTCAGAGAAGTGAGGAGGGTTAAAATCAGAATCATGGTCCCCATGAGCAGGTATGTTTCCTGGTTTCTGAAATACAAGGTCATCAGGAACATCCTCTGGTGAACGAAATGTTAACGCCCACGTCCTATGCCACAAGCATGCCGTTTCCTTTTATGCCCAGTCGTTGTTTCCGAGGAAACGGGGATTAAAACGTGGCTCCAGCTGAAGTACAAGCACAGGGCCGTGTGCCTGCACGTTCATAGCGTCACAGCCCCCTGAGGTGTCGGAGGCCGTGAAGAGACAGGAAGGCCGTGTGTTGTATGTGCCAGGGCGGCCCCCCCTGAGCCCTGCGGAGGGCTGTTTTGAAGGGTGCCTGCTCTTTTTGTTAATGACCCTGAGATGTCACCCTGACCTGTCCCTGTGGGAACTAGCGAGGCCAGGGTTGGGTGTGTCTGCACCGAGGGAGCTGCTTCCCTGAGCACCAGCCCTACAGACGGATGTCCTCCGGGGTACAGACAGGGCAGGGGTCCTGGCCGTCTGGTCACCTCCCCCACCCCTCTGTTTGACAGGAGCACCTGATCGAGAATGAAGTGTCCATCCTGCGCCAAGTGAAACACCCAAACATCATCATGCTGGTGGAGGAGATGGAAACGGCCACCGAGCTCTTCCTGGTGATGGAATTGGTCAAGGTAAGAGGGGGAGAGCTCTCAAGAGGTTTCCCTGGCGCCAAATCCCGAGACTTAACCGTATTCTTCAAGGACCTAATCAGAAATGTGTTTTGCTACCTTGAAGCTTTATTCACAATCATCCATTTTAGTAGCATTTAAAAAAATCGACTCCAGGCCCATGACCTTCTTTGTTACCTTCATGGGATTGCCACTGTTGATATTTTGATGTGTTCTTTCGTGTCCTTCAGGGTGGAGACCTCTTTGATGCAATTACCTCTTCAACCAAGTACACCGAGCGGGATGGCAGTGCCATGGTGTACAACCTGGCCAACGCCCTCAGGTACCTGCACGGCCTCAGCATTGTGCACAGGGACATCAAGCCGGAGAACCTCCTGGTACGCCACCTCTGCTTTTTCTGTCCCACCTCATGCCTCTCTTCCTTTAAAATGACCATAATCACATGCAAACAGTGACATTTGAGAGTCTGTGACCAGTCCTGCAACAAGGGACTGAGAGAGTTTAAATTTCGAAAACCAGTCTAACGCAAGTCAGTCACCACCAAATATCAATGTATTTCCTCAACTGAATTGCATTTCTGCATGTATTGTTTATCAGACGTTAGAAAATGTGCTTTCACTTCCGTTTTGTTGACGGTCCTGACTGAAGAAAGGTGAACAGGGAAATTCTTTTGAGGCAAAATAGTCTGAAGAATAAATGGGAGACAGAGTGAGAACATGAGGGTCCGTTTATGAGCTGGACAGAACTTTGGACGTCTAGTCCATTCATCTCAGCTTCAGAGATACAGAAATTGAGACCCAGAGATGCTAATTTTTCTTGCTGAAAAGTCTCATTTGCCCCATTGTTCCACAGAAGAACTGTGTTCTGTGGCACTCAGGGTGCTTCTTTAAAAAACATATATACTAGTATATATATATTTTTTTTATTGATTTCAGAGAGGAAGGAAGACGGAGAGAAACATCAGTGATGAGAGCGAATCATTGAGTGGCTGCCTCCTGCACGCCCCCCACTGGCAGTTGAGCCCACAACCCGGGCATGCGCCCTAACTGGGAATCGAACTCTGACCTCCTGGTTCATAGGTCCATGCTCAACCACTGAGCCACACTGGCTGGGCTCCAAGTGCTGCTTAATCTGGTCCATTTACCTTTCCAGCCTCCTTTCTGTTACCAGCCCTTCCCCACCCATCCCACCAGGTGGCAGTAACCTTCAAGCCACCTTTAACACACCTTCCTGGCGGCTTGACTGACTAAGCAAAGCTTGCTGATGGAGCCCATCCTTGTGTCTACATTGTAGAGGAATTGTAGAGAGGCTGACTGGGGAGTTGTGCAAGCACACACACGCACACGCACACACACACACATACACAAGACAGGTGGTTTATCTAGTTCTACCTTTCAGGGCTGAGCTGTCATCATCATTACTATTGGGGAGGTGAGGTTACTTGAGTGTTCTAGATCATGTTAATCTCGACGAAGGCTTCCCCATTCCCCGTAGTTAGTTAAAACTGACTTTATCAATAGCATTATACCGCATCTGCTTACGTCCATACTGGTCTCTGCGCTGCCCTGTCTCCCAGCACTGTGACAGACACACTGATCTTGTGAGACTGAGCCAAAGGCACGACTTCTTTGGCCTCAGCCCTGGGCAGAGTCAGTGGTGGCCACCTCTGGTTTTTGCTGCACTTGCCAGGGCGCGCCGATTTTATCCTCTACTCGTCTGTCTCCTGTTCTAGATCGTAAGCACCAGTGGGGCCAAGGTTTGTGTCTCAGTTACCCTAGCATCCCCGGGCCTTGAACAGTGGATGTGCAGGAAATGTTTGGAGATTGGCTGACGGTCCCTCGGCTAGCTAGCTGCTGGCGCTGGGGCACGCATCTTCACAGCTCGAGTCGTGCTTGCACCACGCAGACAATCGTTGGAAGGAATGTGCCTGGATGGACAGGCGTTGAGGCCATGCTGGGGGCTTCCTGCCCGTCCACAGTGGGTTTCCCCTTTGGGTAATACCATTTGACGACTTCTGAACGTCCATTTGAAAGTGTGTGACTTTTTTCTGACTGATTCCTGCCGGGAGGGCACTGCGTTTTGTTTCTGTATGTTCCTGTTAGGGAAGGAAATATCCTTGCTCGGTAAAATCGGATGTAGTGTGGATTCAGTCTTAGGGACTCGGAGGAACGGAGACCGCATTGTAACTGGGCCTCAGGATGGAGGCGAGGACGTGGTGTGCTCTCCTCCAAACAGGCGTCTCGCCCACGGTGGCCTCGCGGTGCACGGCAGGCCCAGGCTCCCCCGCCGTCTGGCTGGGTTTGCCTAAGGGCTTTGCCGGCAGAGGTGCCAGGACTGTCCCCGAGTGTGGCCAGACACAGATGCTGTGGTGTTAGTGAGGCCACCCCCTTGATCTCTCCCAGCCGTCCGTGCCCCTTCACCCCAGTGCTGCAGTGATCGACGTTCCCTGTGGACAAAGGAGCCACAGGCCCCCGCGAACCATGGGCTGCCGTGGAGCCAGCCCCAGCCGCAGCTCTGGGCCCCGCAGGAGGCTGCCCGGGGCGTTCGTGACCTTCCTGTGGACCTGCGTGTCCGTTTCCCAGCTCCCTGAGTCCACGCTCGCCTCTCCTTCTCTTTTCCGCTCACAATTTTTAGTGCATGTACAGTCTCGGAATCTGAAAGAGTGTAATGAATGCATCAGGGGGAGATGCTGTAACAGGGCGTGACGTCTCAGGCGGTGTGCCCCAGAATGTCACCGGGACATCGGAATCCAGCTCCTCGTCTGTGCGGCCAGGCCCCTTGTGCTACCCAGAAGGGAGGAGAAAGAAAAAGGTGACCACACCGATGTCTGGATGAAGCCAGTGTGTGAAACGGGAAGAAGGGCCGCGGGGCCAGCCTCCGGACACCCCCGGCTGCGCGTGTCTAAGAACACACGTGTCTGCCTTCGGAATCCCGGCCAGACCACTGAGCAGAGGCTAGATTCCGCCCGCAGGCGGGCACCGGCCGGGGCTGAGGCCGAGGGTGAGACGTGCCGGTGGCGCTGAAAGTACACACAGTGACTGCCAGCCTCTTCCTGCTCCAGGACCCATTCCGTCTGTTCGTTAAGCGCCAGAGCAGACATCTGATTTGCATCCCCTCCTCTGGCAGCCGGGCCGGGCCGTAATTTAAACCCGGCCTGCCTTCGGGGTGCGCGGTGGCCGTGTCAGGGAGCGCGGCGGTGGCCCTTGCCGGGTGAGTTACGGCCGGCGGTGCCCTGTCAGAGTTAACTGTGCGGCCGTGATAAATCCCGCTCTCCAGGAGTTCCGGGGACCGGGAGAGCCGAGGGCTGGTTTCTCACATTTGAAGTCCTTCTAAATCATCCCGTGGACGTTTTATTTAGAGAACATGCGGCGTTCGCTGCGTCTGTGGGATCTGCATTCCTCACATTTTTTATGTGCGCTTTCCGAGAGCCGCTCTTCACCGGCATCGCAGCCCGTGGCGGGGCTGCGGCGCGCACAGCGGGGTCTGTCTGAATGCACCCCGAATCCCTGCGTGTGTGTGGGGGGCTCTGCCAGGCCTGCGGCTCCGCAGAGCAGACTGCCCTAGGACGGCAGTGGTATTGGTTGGATAATGTGCACTGGGCTATCCACTGCTCACGAGAGTTCTCTGTGCCTCAGTTTCCTCATCTGTGAAATGGAGGCAACAGTTCTCTTCCTGATGGTCCCGCGGGGTGGTGACAGCGGTCCAGGGAGAATATAGAAACCTCCCAAGTCCTGCGGGAATGCGGGCGACCGGGGAGAACTGAGCTCTGCCAGACAGAACGCCTGGAGCCCGGGCACTCGCCTCCTTCTCCAGCTCACACTGGTAATGCAGACCCCGTGCGTGTGTGTGCGAATCAGCCTCTTAAAGCAGGGACATACGTGTGTGTGTGTGCGTGTGTGTGTGTGTGTGTGTGCGCGCGCGCGTGCATATAGACCGATGGTAGATAGATGTTTCCTATCTGAAGAGAGTCTCCAGCGGAGATGTGAAATGTACTCACATTGTCTTTCACACACTTGCCTCTGTGTCTAGCCCTGGGGAGAGATGACTCATAAAATATTATTATTTCAGGCTCGTCTGCCCCTGATGACGCTTCCCTTTTGATGTTTGGCCAAGAAGCACCACTTGCTCAGACATAACTCGGCGGTTATGGACTGTTCAGCCCCTTCCTATTTCTGCTCCCGCCTCTGACCGGCTGGGGACTCCTCACAGGGGCTGTGAAAAACGGGGCTTCTGGGACTCCTGAGGGTCTGACAACAACCCTTGAGGACCCCTAGGCATCCCTAAATTGAATGTCTAAAATAAACACTATTTTTCAAAAAACGTAGCTAATGAGTGTATTTTAAAGTTATAAAAACAAAATAACAATGACATTAATGAAACTTTTTTTTTTTAAACTCTCATCGTGCGTTTGGAATCATAATGTTGCTTATAATGTTCTTATCGCTGCCATTACTTCGGGAATTTCTTCCTGACGTCTGGGTTCTGGTAAATGCGTCATAAATTCTGGCTGTAATTTCCTCCACCCGCGTGTTCTCACCCGTGTTTACGTTAGGCATAATGGATGGACAGGCGGCCCAGGCAGGACTGAGCCTGGGTTCTGTTGCTTCAGGCTAAACCATTAGGAGCTTTGAATATGGTCCTGCTGAGTCCGGGTGACTGGGGATGATGAATGTCTGTGAGGGGCTCCAGGCCTCGCGGCTGCCCCTGTGAAACTTGAACGTCCTACAGTTGTGTGCTGGGTGTGCGTGGAGGACATCAACGTGGAGGCGGGTATCCAAACCGGGTGAAAAACTGTCTTCTCAAACTCAGGGGGACATCCCACAGAAAGACGGCATTTCAGGGTCACCCTTTATGAAATTCCTGTAAAGATTTGGGGGTCATTAAGATGGGGGCGCCCGAGGCCCTTGATGTGTTTTATTGAGGGCTGTATAAATCACTCGCCTCTTTAAGTATCAGACTAATGGATGATGTTGTTAACATGCTTATCTTGAAAAAACATAATTTTCTAAATGTTTTACCTCCTCTCATAAGTAGTAATTTGGGTGAAAATCTGGGTAGCTCATAGTAAAATATGAGGGAAAGCAAACGATAAAGTATGAAAATAGAGAAGATGTCACACAAGTCCAGATTAGGTCTTTGCAGCTAGTCTCTGAAACTCAGGCTTTTCAGAATGGACATCCAAGAGACAGATAGAGAGCACATTAAAGGTTATAGTCAAACCTATATTGTGCTCTCAAACACGCTGGATTGCTTCCAGATCCATCCATTTAGGATGTAGCTTCCAGACTTTGGTCCCATAAGGAAAATCTGCCTACATATAAAAGTTTTCCTAATCATGGCACCAATGCATGATCATTGGAAACTACTGAAAAGTAAAAGGAAGTTCAAGTAATCCTCAGTGTTAACACCTATAGACACACTAAACATTTTGGTGTGTTATATTACACACATATATAAAATGTTGAATATTCCTTTTTATGTTATGTAATATGGTGAGTGTGTCCATATGATTAATATTTTTTGAAATGTGCTTATTAGTGATGGCATAATATTTTATTGCAGGGATGTACCATGATTTATGTTGCTTCTAGATTTTTAAAAGATAAGTCTGAGATTGATGTCCTGGTATATAACCTCAGGGTCCATCTCTGTTCCCTCAGGGTTGGTTCTTAGAAGTAGGTTTACTGGACCAAAGGTTATAAATGATGTTAAGAAATGTACATGTTGCTGAAATGCTGTCTAGAAAAGTTGCTTCAATTTAAGCAAAAACATTGACATCTCAGCAACATTGTTAGACCTTTTCCAATACCATGGTTATCTGATCGAACCAGCCAGGCCTTCCAGGCGAGGGAAGGAACATTCACAGAGCCCTGATCCAAGCTTGCTCTCATTTTATCTTCACACCAATCCCATATCATCCCATTTCGCAGAAGAGGGAATGTGCTCAGAGAGGGTGAGTGACTCTCGGAGGTCACACAGCCAGAAAATGAGGGGAGTGCTTGGTTATTCACGTTCAAGCTGTCTGATTCCAACGTTCATTTTCTGTCTAAACTTCCAAGGTTCCCCCCCATGTAATGTTTATATTCATCATTGACTCTGCAGAGAACAAGTCCTAATTTTATTTTCTAAATGAAACATACAAGTCTCTTAGAGAACTAGTGCTTTAATGGCACTTAAACACATTTCCGAGGCTCTCGAGTACCTCCCTCTGGGAAGCACGCAGTGAGGCCAGGGTCCCGCTTCCAGGCTGAGAGGCCTCTCAAGCCATGTCAGGTGAGCATCCCTCCCGGCTGTGTGAGCATGCGCACGTGTTCAGTAAACTCCTAGGTAGGGCCCTTTTTTTTTGCAGAGGTAGGAAATGTCTTTTTCAAATTCCACGCAAGCATGCAAAAATCTCTCCAGAGCAACATTCGGGCTTCAAAGCATCAAAGACAAATCATAGTGTTACTATCACAAGCAGAGATTTCTTTTGAGTTTATTGGTCAGTATATCTGTGCCATTTCTACCTCATTCCAAGGCCCCTCTTGGAATCACTGAGACCAAAAATAACGTGTGACAATCGGCTGGTTTCTGTTCCAGGTGTGCGAGTATCCCGACGGAACCAAGTCTCTGAAACTGGGCGACTTCGGGCTGGCCACCGTGGTGGAAGGGCCGTTGTACACAGTCTGTGGCACACCAACCTACGTGGCTCCAGAAATCATCGCTGAAACCGGGTGAGACCCCTGGTGGCTTGGGTTAGCGCCCTTCTTTGGTGGGAAAGGTATATTTGGGGCCTCCTCCCCTGTTTTCACGTGACTCCCAAGAAGGTGAAGGGAGGGAGAGAAGACGGCTTACCTGCACCGTGACTATGATCTTGGGAACGTAAGTTTGTGCTTCTACGTTCAAGAGCCCTGGGCCTGGGCCGGGACTTTTGTCCCCAGGCTGGTCTTGGGAACATGGCAGTGTCCCCAAGGTTGTCATTAGGACTTGGAGAAGAGCAGATGCCTTTGCCCAAAGGGCAGTGAATTCCTCTACGTGACATGGACAGTTCGATACTGAAAAGGCCCTTTTTTCTCACAAAGCCAAGTACTCGGGTAATGTGGAGGGTTCTGGGGGTAATATCATTATTTCTCCCCCTTTCATCCACTTTGTTTCCCTAGCTATGGCCTGAAGGTGGACATTTGGGCGGCGGGCGTGATCACGTACATACTTCTCTGTGGATTCCCGCCATTCCGAAGGTCAGTACAACATTTGAATTGTAAACCCTCTCCCTGGATCAGGAAGCAGATGTTACTCCTGGCAGTCAGGACCAGAGCTGGTCAGTGACAATGCCAGCTAAAACTTACAGAGACCTGCCTCTCACTTTTTATCTTATTCTACAACCTGTTCATGTATATCCCTTGTGAGGCCAGGGCCTTTGCTGTGTGGTCATTCTTCTATAAACCACACCCATCGTCCAGTGTCTGCAGTTTCCATTCCCAGTTATTTCCAAGGGGAGTGAGATTTAAAGATCCTGCGAAGCAATCGGATCCTTCTAGGAAAACCTTTTTCCAATTTTTAATAGTTGTCTCTCCTACTTAATTTGGAAACAGTTTTTTGACCACTCATTTTCCAAAGCATTCAACCTAGTTCTCATCGAAACAGAGAACTTAGAACATTCATTTTATCCACTCACGTAATACTTAGGGGAGTAGAATTACAGACACTTTCAGCAAAAATAGGCCTGGGGACAAAGGGATTGAGTCCTTGGTAACCATGCCCCTGGGAGCAGAGCGGGTCACGGTGTGTCACGGAGGGCACGGCATGCTTGTTACTCAGCAGTGAGTGTGCACAGGTTTGACATGGGGCTTCGCCCTCAGCACTTCTTTTGATCAGTTCCGTCTCCTTCTTTGGAGTGACTTTGAAGCAGAAGTTTACCTATTGGTGCACATTTGATTTTCTTCTGGGCTTTCTTGAGCTCTCTTACATTTTAACCTCTTCTTTTGCTCACTCTACAACTGTTTGTTGAGTAGCTGCTGTGTGCTACGAGCTATTCTAAATGTCAGGAATCAAATGGTGAGCACAACATATCCTCTGAGGTCATGGTATTGACAGTGTGGTGTTAGGTCCATATTTGAAAAACAGGCTTGTTTCATCACCACACCCAACCATCATATTATGAAAGATTTCAAACATTCAGAAAAGTTGAAAGTTTTACCTTTTTGAAATGATCGATGTTCAGCTGAGTTGACCGTTTTTACGGACACTACCGTGAACATGGGAGTGACACAGAGGTGTCAGCGTCTCCTTTTGAGAGTCTTAGGGGTCAAGACACACATCACAAGAATATGGATCAAGAAAAATAAACAGAACGTTGGGGTATGCTCAGTTGAGGGCTGGGAATCACAAGCGTTAGGGAAAGGCGTAGAAGTGAGTGGGACCTTGTCCTCGTGGCATGGGTTCAGTTTCTGCAGGTGGAAAGCTTTCTGTCTGGCCATCGGCATCATGGTCTTCCATCACAGACGTTGCCCAGGTGGGTTGCACGGACTGTAGGATTATGGCACCTATCACTTAACATTTTCTGAATAACAAATGACTCCAACTGTTAGGGCTGTCAGTTAGTTCTGTGGATCAGTTGGGTGGGTCTTCTGATCTGGCCTGGGTTGGCTCACTGGGGGTTTGACGGTCCAGCATGGCCTCACTTACATGCCTGCTAGTTGACTCAGCGTCAGCTGGGACAGTGGTCGGCAAACTCATTAGTCAACAGAGCCAAATATCAATAGTACAACGATTGAAATTTCTTTTGAGAGCCAAATTTTTTAAACTTAAACTTCTTCTAACGCCACTTCTTCAAAATAAGACTCGCCCAGGCCATGGTATTTTGTGGAAGAGCCACACTCAAGGGGCCAAAGAGCCGCATGTGGCTCGCGAGCCGCAGTTTGCCGACCACGGAGCTGGGATAACAGATATGACCTGGCTGTGTGCCTTTCAGCCTCCAGTGGGCTAGCCTGGGTCTCCCATGTCGGTGGATTCCGGATTCCCCAAAGCAGCTAGATGAGGGCACGTGCCTCTGTCTGAGCACTTTCCAAGTCTCCGCTTGCCTCACATTTGCTGTGTCCTGTTGGCCAAGTGAAGTTAAACAGCCAAGCCTAGAGTTAAGTACCTATACTTAGAGGGAGGGGACTCATTTGTGGCCATTTTTTCAATCACGCGGTGCCCTGGCTGGTTTCAGCGACGACCTCTTTTGGGAACTAGTGAAGCGTGGAGGGTAGTGTGTTATGGTAGTTGGCGATCCTGGGGCCAGTTACAGCGTAATTCCCCTCCGTGATGGTTGACCCAAGTGGAGACCAATGGGAAAAGGGTATCAGGGAGGGATCAGTGTTAGAGGAATGTGTGCTCACAACTCCCTCTAGTGTTTCCACTTGTCAGTGCAGCCGGGGAGTTTTCTCCTTGGACTTTGCTTTTTTACTTTTTAACGAAAGTGAGGCTCACATTAAACAAGTATGTGCTTATTGTGACCTGATACCCAGTGGACAGTAGCTTCTTTGTAGGATCTGGAGTTAAGCCTGGCTAATCAAAGCCCTTAAACATTATACTCAGAAGCCGGTCCCACAACTCCAGGTAGCTTACTTAGGAAATTGACGAAAATGCTTCCTGTCTTTCCTATGCTGTGATGAAGGGGAATCTGTAATGTGAAGTGCTTGTTACAGAAGCATCGTCACAGCACAGAGACCTTCTGGAGAGATCCCAGGACTGACTTTGTTCAAACTGCACAGGGAGCACAGTATGGAATGATCCCGTAAATCATGATAAAGGGCCCTGGTATAAAATAGATGGTCTGCATAAATGTGTACCTAAAAGGAAAGTCCTTCAAACAGATATTTCAAAACGTTGTCTTTGTTTTACACCCAGGGTAATTTTAACCCGCAGCCTTTTAATTGAAATTGTTGCGTGCGGTTTACCGTTTCCGCTTCTTTAGCTCTAGTGTCTCTCCCTTTTCTTCTTCCAGGCTTTGGTCTTAGGTTGGCATGAATTCTTCCTTCCGTCTTCTCAACCCCAGAATATTGGTTTTCTAGAGGCAACCGACAGTTATTGCCTAAGCAAGTGTTTTTAGGGCCACTGACAGAAAGTAGTATTTGCATGACTAGACTGAGACTTTTTTGTTTTGTTTGTTTCTCTTAAAAACAGGCACAGCCCGTAAGTGAAATGTTTGGACATCACGTGTAGAACAGCTCACCCACATCCTCAGGTTACCTAACCTGACCTTGACGTTGCCTTGACTCATCACTGAAAAGAGAGAATGGACGCAAATTCTTTCGTTGTTTTTGAGGTTTTTCTTAATGCACATTTTTAGATGTAGAGCACCTTGATTCGGGGCTGTCTTGTTTTAGGATAAGTGCCCCAAAGCACCTTAGCCAGATTGTGGCGTATACATATGGTAATAAATCCAGTGTAGATTCAGAGTGGCTTTTCTTCTGTGACTACTAAGAAGGATAAATTATCTTTCGCTTTCTGTTCTTTTAGTGAGGGAAGCCTGAACCGCTGGCGGTTCACAGCACGGACGCTCGGGGTGAATCCTAATTGCCAGGACATTCCATGGTTCTGTTTGTTGACTCAGGCTATGTGTGCCAAGAACCGGAATGAATGCTGCAGACTCACTTCCAACTTTTTAGCTGTTTATTAACAAAATAAAAGCCATATGTATTAACAGAATATAAGTCACTTGAGATTCCAGGAAAAAAAGAAAAGGAGATGACTGAAGTCATAGAGAGGGATGGAGGGGATGATCTGGAAAGAGGTGATTTGTTTTATAGCTTCTAATACTGTCTACTTGGGTCCTCTGGTTTTCTAAAGGTTTTTGTAGAACCTCATTATGTCTTAGGTGCATCCTTCACTTATTTTGAAGGACAGTTGAGCCTAGTGCAGTCAGTAAGGAAATAAGTGAAAAGGAAAGAAAATGTTTAGACATCTAGAAAGAAACACTTTGCCCTGGCCGGTGTGGCTCAATTGATTGGGCATCGTCTCGTGCACTGAAAGGTTGCTGGTTCAATTCCTGATAAGGGCTCATTCCCGGGATTTCAGGCTTGTCAGAGGCAGCCAATTTATATCTCCCTCTCATATAGATGTTTCTCTCTCTCTCCCTCTCTCTTCTTTTCTCTCTAAAACTCAATAAATAAAAAAACTTAAAAAACAACAATACATGCCCTAGCCGGTTTTGCTCAGTGGATAGAGCATCAGCCTGCGGACTGAAGGGTCCTGGGTTCAATTCTGATCAGGGCACATGCCTGGGTTGCAGGCTCCATCCCCAGTAGGGGGCATCCAGGAAGCAGCCAATCAATGATTCTTTCTCATCATTGATGTTTCTATCTCTCTCTCTCTCCCTTCCTCTCTGAAATCAATAAAAATATATATATATTTAAATAAAAATACAAACAACAAAATAAGACAACAACACACAAATAGAAACCAACAGTCTGTCCACACACAAAGAAAACCGCTTTTCAGGAGAGCGGTGGGGATCTCGTGCCTTGCCCGGTTTTCAGGCTGACATTAGCTTCTCAGGGTGTCTGCGGACCCAGGCTCTGTGGCCAGCAGCCGTGCATTGAACTGGGCTTGGGTAGATGTCATGGATATTTGCAAACCTCAAAGACGCTACTCTTTTTCACAGAACAAGAATGAAATAGCCCCGTCCTCTCCCCGCCCCGGAGTCTGGCTCTGGGTACTGTCCTAACTGCCTGTCTCTAAGGACACCACACTCCTGGCCCGCTCTGGCAGGGCTGGGGGCCGGGCCCGTGGGCACCCTGCGCACTCGGCTGCAGGGGTCGTGCTGGAAATCTAAGAGAAACGCTGTACACCTGCCAGGGGACTGGACTCCACTGGGTTGTGATGTTGACTCCCACAGTCCGTGCTGAGTTTTCTGCTGGGGCCTGGTGATGACCCTGAAAGGCAAGGACGTTGTTCTCACTCTGGCCATGGGCGGGCCATGAGGTGAGGGGCTCTGTGGCTGTGCAGAAGCAGGTTCGGGGGGTGGGGGGGGCGGGCTGGGGACGTCAGCTTGCTGCATTTTCCCGGCACTTTCTGTCACAAGTCCTCATGTATTCGTTAGGCACCAGCCAGCGCACCGTTACCGTCAGGTAGTGACAGTGAGGCGCAGGTGGGGACGCTGCCCACCGGGCGGCGAGGAGAGCTCCTTTCAACCTGTGCAATTCTCATTGACGTCCTCCATGGGCTCTTCCTCCCGGACGCCAGGCTCCCAGGGGGAGCCAATTATGTCCCGACTGTCCAGCCCCGACTCTGGCCTCTGGGTGACTTGTTCACAGGTTGGCCGCTTCGCTCCTCTTTGGCTGTGTGGTGGGAGAAGGGGGAGAGGAAGGGCAAGGAGATCTGACTCAGCTTCACTGCTTTTCCACTCGTACCGCCAGGAGCCATGCAGTGAGGCAGACGCTGAGGTGGCTTTTGTTCCCGGAATGAGGATTCATACGATTCGTGGATCCCATGTTTTCTTGTCTCTTTTTTTTTTTTTTTGTCTTTATTGATTTCAGAGAGGAAGGGAGAGGGAGGGAGAGATAGAAACATCAAGATGAGAGAGAATCATTGATTGGCTGCCTCCTGCACGTCCCCCACTGGGGATCAAGCCCGCAACCCGGGCATGTGCCCTTGACTGGAATCGAACCTGGGACCCTTCAGTCCGAAGGCTGATGCTCTATCCACTGAGCCAAACCAGCTAGGGCTTTCTTGTCTTTTTTTATTGTGGCAAATATACATAACAAAGTGGATCATTTTAACCGTTTTAAGTATATAGGTCCGTGGCATGAAGCACATTTCCAAAGTTTTGTGCAACCACCACCACCATCCATCTCCAGGCCTCCTTCATCTCCCCAAGCTGAGCTGTACCCACTCCACTCCGCACCTTTCTTGAGTTTTTGTGGGTCTCTCCTTTCTCTCCCTCTTTTCTCCTTCCCCCTCCTTCTCTCTCTCTCTCTCTCTCTCTCTCTCTCTCCCCCCCCCTCCCCCCCCCCTCTCTCTCTCTCTCTCTCTCTCTCTCATTCAAGGCCATTGGAAGTGTTCTCAAGCTCACTGTTCATGTCTAAAGGGAAAAGTGTCATCACACGTGCAGTGGAGATGGGACATGCCCAATCCCGAGGCTGGACTCCTCTCCCACCTTCCCGTGAGTGTTTTGTTGGAGACTCTGTGGTGACTTTGGCTCTGCTTCTGTTTCTTTGTCGCCAACAGTGAGAACAATCTTCAGGAAGACCTCTTCGACCAGATCCTGGCCGGGAAGCTCGAGTTCCCAGCCCCCTACTGGGATAACATCACGGACTCTGCAAAGGTACCCTCCAGGCCTGTCTGTGGGCTCAACATGTCCAAGGGTCCTCAGCCAACATGGGGCTTGTAGGAGGCAGCCGATTCATATCTCCCTCTCATATAGATGTTTCTCTCTCTCCCTCTCTCTTCATTCTCATCATTGATGTTTCTCTCTCTCTTCATTCTCATCATTGATGTTTCTCTCTCTCTCTCTCTTCATTCTCATCATTGATGTTTCTCTCTCTCTCTCTCTTCATTCTCATCATTGATGTTTCTCTCTCTTCATTCTCATCATTGATGTTTCTCTCTCTCTTCATTCTCATCATTGATGTTTCCTCTCTCTTCATTCTCATCATTGATGTTTCTCTCTCTCTTCATTCTCATCATTGATGTTTCTCTCTCTCTCTCTTCATTCTCATCATTGATGTTTCTCTCTCTCTCTCTCTCTCTCTCTCTCTCTCTCTCTCTCTATCTCTCTCTCTCTTCATTTTCATCATTGATGTTTCTTTCTCTCTCTCCCTCTCTCTTCATTCTCATCATTGATATTTCTCTCTCTCTTCATTCTCATCATTGATGTTTCTCTCTCTCTCTCCCTCTCTCTTCATTCTCATCATTGATGTTTCTCTCTCTCTTCATTCTCATCATTGATGTTTCTCTCTCTCTCTCCCTCTCTCTTCATTCTCATCATTGATGTTTCTCTCTCTCTCCCCCTTCCTCTTTGAAATCAATAAAAAATGTATTTAAAAAAATAGCTCCAGGTCTGTTCTTGACTTTGGTTCTTCTCAAGTTCATTCCATAGTATCATCTCGGACACGGTTAACCAGGCTCTGGAAGCTGGCCTGGCTCTCCTCCCAGCGGGCGTCCGCCATCCTCCTTTGCTCCTTTAAGTCCTAAATGTTTGTTAGTTTATTCAAGAAATACGCATTAGGCACCATCGGAACATGGGGGTGGACTCGTGAGACAGACTGAATTGCCAAGAGGAATAGCAGCGCAGTGTTGCATTGTGGGAGGGTGGCAACGACCAGAACTCTTCGGAGAGAACATCTGGGCGTAAGGTGGGCTCAGGAGAGACCTTTCCTCTCGCTCTGCCCGCGTGCGGCGGCTGTGCCTGCGGACCCGCCTGGTGGGCGCTGGGAGTGGAGGCAACAAGAGTTTTTCAGCTCAAGTGGCTGAGCAGCTGTGCAGGCTGTTCCTTGAAGTACTTGGTGCAAACTCGGATTTCTGTGTTTGTGCTGGAATTGTCGCCCTTTTGTCACCTCTGTTGTCTTCCTCATTTCTTTCCAGGAACTAATCAGCCAGATGCTTCAGGTCAACGTGGAAGCGCGGTGTACTGCGGGGCAGATCCTGAGCCACCCCTGGGTGTCGGTACGTACCCCCATTCCCGGGAGTGACCTCACCTGTGCGTCCCCTGGCCCGCGGCGTGCTTCCTCGCCACGGCTCCTGCACAGGCGGAGCTCTGCACCCACTCCCACGGCAGGTAGAGGCCTGCTCTCTCCATTGAGGGCTCTCTAAGGATTTGGCACCAGGATCCTCGAGGATTCGGTTCTGCTCTGTGAGAGGCCTGGGCAAGCCACTTCGCTTTCTCCGCCTCAGTCCCCGGCACTGCGGGGAGCAAGGGGTCGGCTGGGACGTCCTCTAAGGAGCCTTTCAGCTTTGCCTTCTGTGGCTCTTCGGGCTGAGGGTTTTCAGGATTTGGCCGGAGATGAGCATGTTTCAGACCCTGATCCCTCTGTCTTCATGGCCACGGCCACAGGAGCCCCAGCCGTGTGGGGAGTGAGGCACAGCCCCTTCCAGAGCCGGGCGGGCGGAGGGTGTGTCCTGTTGATGAGTTCTTTGGAAGTAGGTGGTGCCTGTGGGTTTAGGGCAGACTCGGGCCCCTGAACAGTGACCCTGGGAAGTCGGCACCCCCTCGCTCCGGAGGCTCCCAGAGCGGGGGGAGGGGGGGTAATTTACTCCGCCAGGCCCTCAGGAGCCCGTGAATGGTGTAGGTCAGTGGTCGGCAAACTCATTAGTCAACAGAACCAAATATCAACAGTACAACGGTTGAAATTTCTTTTGAGAGCCAAATTTTTTAAACTTAAACTTCTTCTAACACCACTTCTTCAAAATAGACTCACCCAGGCCGTGGTATTTTGTGGAAGAGCCACACTCAAGGGGCCAAAGAGCCACATGTGGCTCGCGAGCCGCAGTTTGCCGACCACTGGTGTAGGTCTTTCTGAGGGCCCAGAGCTGCAGCGTAACATTGTTCATAGGTTGTGGTTCCCCTGACCCTGTGGCTAAGATGGCCCATTCGGAAGAGGTGGCGGTGGTGGTGGTGGGTGGTGTGTGCCTGCCGTTAAGGAATGCAAACCACTGTATTCCATTCCTTTCCGTAGGATGACGCCTCCCAGGAGAATAATATGCAGGCTGAAGTAACAGGTAAACTAAAGCAGCACTTTAATAACGCGCTCCCCAAACAGAACAGCACCACCACCGGGGTCTCCGTGATCATGGTAAGTGGGCCCGGCTCTGCCTGGGGAGCGCCGTGTCCGGCCTTCCACTCCGCCACCCCTGACGCTTGGGAAGTGAATAGCTAAAGAGCTTCCCGCACATGGAAGCTGGCGCCTTCCATGTCCTCCTCTCACTCGGAGATGGGCTTGGCGCGGGAGGCGCACAGGGCGGGGAATTGCGCAGATCCCAGCGAGGCCAGGCCAGGGCCGGGCACCGGGCGCTCCTGCCTGTCTGGGCCCAGCGCCCTGGGGCGGTGGCCGCTGCTGCTTTCCCCTCTGCGGGGTTCACAGCACCAGGAAGTCACCCCCTGCCTGCCCCAGGCTTCCAGCACAGTGACTGGAGGTGCAAAAAGAAACAGCCCAAGTGAAACAAATGCCATTTTTAAAAATCAGTCTTTTGTGGTTATTAAAAGTACTGAACACTGTGGAGAAACTAGTTTTCTTCAGGGTAGAATGTTGGGAGAAGTCAGGAACAACGATCGCCATATTTTTCCAGGCCTTCGTTCTTCCAAAGTGTTTTCCAGGCCATTTACCGAAATCCACAAACACAACCAGTTTACGAAAGTTCAGCGAAAGGGAAATAAGGGCAGAACAGACCAAACTGAGCCAGAATTGCGCTCAGCACCCCCAGCCGCGCTGTCAGGCCCGAGCCCTTGGCAAAGGGGGAACCACGCAGCCAGCTCTCAGCCGCCCCGCACCCGCTCACGGAGCCGGCATCTGGGCCTGGGCTCTCCATCTGCCCACACCCCTCACAGGCCCCTCCCCCACCCCCCAGAGCCAGAGAGTCAGCTGGGGTGTCTTTACAATCAGACTTTCTGGGAAACCGGCGCCCGAGTTGTTAACATCTAGGCCACTCCTGACAACCTTGGGTCTCAGCAGCACCTACGGCTCCTGATGGCCGCCCCCCAGCTCCATCCTCCTCACGGCAGGACAGGCCCCGCCCCTTCTGGGAAGGTTTTTTTTTTTCCCACCACCCCCCCCCCCCCCCCATGGGAAGGTTTGATTTGCTTCCTGACCAACTGGAAGGAACTCAGTTGCTTATTCTCCTGGTGCACTGCAGTCTAGGAACCTAAGGATATCCCACAGAAGTTGGGGTGGAAGCACACTCCTCCCCGGTGAAGATGAAATGCAGCTGCCGAGTAGCCACCACCTTCTTGGCCTCGCTGGTCTGTCCCTCCTCCGTCCCCGGGGAGGCTGCGTGC
The DNA here is from genome assembly GCF_951640355.1 of Cnephaeus nilssonii. Classification (NCBI taxonomy): domain Eukaryota; kingdom Metazoa; phylum Chordata; class Mammalia; order Chiroptera; family Vespertilionidae; genus Cnephaeus; species Cnephaeus nilssonii. Next base: position 53,801,337 of record NC_137076.1, on the reverse strand, counting down.
ACTTGGCAGCCCTCCGTCTGTCCCTGCACCTCCCTCAGCTCTCCCTGCTGGAAAGCTTGCTCTCTCTCCCCCCCCCTCCCCCCGACAAAGCCTGCAAACAGGATCTTTTGACACGTTTCAGGGCTTTGGGGTGTTCTGTGCCAAAATCTGGGAAGGCCTCTTGAGTTGTGGTTTTCCTGGCATTTCAGCCGTGCTCGCAGAAAGCCTGAGAAAGGCGGCGTTGTCACAGAACGACAGCTTACACACTCTGAAAAGAACCATCTTTCCCCCAAAAATTTAATAGCAAGTTTATTTAGAAAGTCACAGAGGTAGGAGCAGTGAGCCATAGAGGATCAGCATAAGGAGGGCCCTTGGGGATTAAGGGAAATGGAGACAAAGAAAATGGGCCGGGGGGAGGGGGAGGCGCAAAGGTGAGATAGAAGAGAAGGGGGAGAAGAGGGAGACCTGGGTGTGTGGGGGTGGGGAGGGGGGGGGAGAGGGAGAGAAGGAGAGGAGAGAGAGAGAGAGAGAGAGAACGCCCAAAGAACCTCCTTGACTGAGCCAGCAGCAGGAGCACATGTTCAGTGGTTCCCTGATGGTGGACGAGATAAGGAGTGTGCAGCCTGCCACATGCCCCAAAGTTAGGCAACTTCTGGGAAAATTCAGGAAAACGTTATCCATTGGCGCACTTGACACGCGATGAAGAGCCTTAGGAAGAGTGATTTGTTAGAATCAAAACCTAGTCACTGTACGTTAATAAAGCTGCCTGGTCCCCGGGAGGAGCTGGGCCCAGGGCCTGGGCGAGCCTCCCCGGGGCCTGGGACAGCCAACTCGGGGCCCACAGGGGCATCGCTGGCCGGAGGCCCGGGGCCGGCTTCGGCTCCTGCATGCCCCGCCCTCCTGCCCCAGGCTTCAGCACAGGCTCTGTTCTGGATGACGCCCTTGAGACCCCCTCGGGCAGAACCCATTCCTCCTTGTGTTGATGGAGTTCCACAGCCAAATTTTAAACTTCTGAGCTTTAACTGGGTGTTTCTATGAATGAACAACCTGCTATTGTCTGTAACTCCATTGGTGACTGTAAACGTCGCGTGCTCACACGTGTGTTCCGTTGTCACTTGGAGCATGTTGGCAGGGCTCTGTGTAGACCCGTGTTCCCTACACAACTCTGCAGGTGGTTAGCGCTGAGGAGCTGCTGAGTGACATTGTCCCATTCAGCACCTACAGGGGAAATCAGTAAAGCTTGTCTCTGGCGGTACCAAGTCCAGAGGGCCGGCCTGTGAGGTTTGGCTGGTCCCCGAAAGCAGGGGTGACTCACGTCTTGCTCCTCCTCACCCAGCTGAGGACCTGACCGGGGGCACGGTTGTGTGGGGGCAGCTTGCAAGGCTTCCGTGTCGTTATCCTGTGTGTCTGTGTGTCCTTGGGAACAGTTTTCAATGTTTTTCATATTAAAAATCACAAATTAATCTCCCTGATATTTACATGTTCTCCACACCTGGAGTATGTGAGGCTGATATGGTTCCTGCCGATGCAGACAGTAGTGGGAACAGTGCATACATGTTGGAGGTGGGGCCCCCTGGTAACTGTTGTGTAACCTACAGGCAGAGCCTTACTACCCACTGTCACCCCTAGTGTCCCCCGCCCCCCCCCCCTAAAAACAAACAAAAACACAAACACGTTGGTGCCTGAGGCTCCTGGGAGGAAATGAAAGGGTAGGAATGGTAAATACCAGTGAAAGAAAAGTACAGTTGATGCTGTTGTCTGCGTTTCATTTGACAGTTTGATTTGACAGTTTGAGACACACTTCTGAGTTCCACTCTTGACCCAGTTGAGACTGTGGGGACTCCTGAAGCAGAAATCTGGTATTCACCACGCTGTGCTTCACAGAGCAGCTCTCGCTCTCGTCCCCCCTAAATCTGCATGCTTTTCTCAGACTTCTGACGCCATCGCCAGCTCTCAGCTGCTTCTCGGTGCAGGTCTCCTGTACCTGCTGACACCCTCTGGGCCAGCCGAGCACACCCGTGGGAAGCTTCCCCAGCCGGCCACACTGCCTGCCTTCGCAGAACAGCAGCTGGCGAGTGCCTAGGAGGACCCTAGGAGTCCTCTTGATAAATGTTTTGTTTGTTTTTTCACTTCTGTGAAAAAGCATTTTTTTTTTTTTTCGTGAGTGACAGCATAAGATGGGTACCTTTGTGAAGGTCTTTGTTCTCTTTCTCCAGCTACTTTTCCAGAGATGGCGTTTTTATCAGCAAGACAGTGTAGCGTCAGCTAGCCTTTGAGATAAGAGAAGAGAATTCTATTGGATGGGTTTGGGTGTAAGACAGGCCTGCTGTTTTGGGTTGCACTTGCATTTCTCCGACTGGTCCTTAGCCAGGGCCAAGTCAGTGCATTTGCCCAGGGGGCTATTTGTCTGTCCCATTGGGCTCCTCCCAGCCTGGGGACCTGATGGCGCCACCTTGTGGCTAAAAGGGAACGACAAGAAACCTGGTTCCCATGGAATCTTGACTTTGAGGAGCCCTGAATGCAAACGGAGCGCTTTAGGCTCGGGGGGATTATGCTGCTTTCCCGCGTAATCTGGGAATGATTTGGGCTTAATTTAAGACAGACAAAACTGTTTCAGTCGTGTTGCTTCTGTTTAAAGTAAGTCTAGTTTCTGTCCCTGCTTCTCTCCCCCTCCTGCCTCCCCGCCGCCTGCCTTTGCTCCCTCTGACTAGGTCCAAGGCCATGGTATGTACTAACTGCCTGCGATGCTTTGTTCCACTGCATCCACAGGAAGAGAAGAGGAGAAATAACGGGATGGCCGGTGGTTTCTTCTACCAGCAGAAATTCTGGGCTAGAAAAAACTGAAGGCTGCCTCTCGCCTGGTCCATGTTCTTGCAAGGGGTGGCTGGGGGCGGGAAGCTGGTGGAAGAGCCACACTAAGGGTCTGATTTGGCTTTTCCGCAGTTACCTCTGCGGAAATGGTCCTTGGAGATTGCTGATGTTCAGCCTGAGCTCGGAAGGGCCCATGGACCGCTGACACCAAGGCCCCTCTCTCTCAGCCCTTCGATGATTCAGATTTTCTGCAGACTTCTTTATAATTTCAGTCAGAGTACTGATGGAACCTGGGGTACATCCCCCCTCTCCCCCCAAGGTAGTTAGGTTACAAAACGCCTTCTGATGGCTGTGCCTTTTAGCTAGGTGCCTGAGAGCTGGCTGGGTCCCGCTGGACAAACCAGAAATCCTCAAAGTGAGTCAGAGGAGGGGAAAGTCTCCCCGCCCAGGGTAGGGCCAGAAAGCAAGGCGATTTCTTACCATTTGGGGCTGTCTCTGTGCTCCCCGATAGCTGAGCAGATTAGAAAAGTAGGGGTGCGATGAGGTAAAGCAGAGCAGGTGAGGGATCGTGGAGGATCTGAAACGGGGGCTAAGGCAGCCTCGGTCCCCAGGCCTTCCCTGGTGTAAGCGGCCACGTGGGGTGGAAGGGGATTACTTACTTGTATGACCCACGAGTAGCTTTTCCACCCGTGATGGAGAGCTTTCTGGAGAAAGGTTCACGGTCAAAGCCCTAGCCTTCTCCTAGGGCCGTGGTCGGCAAACTGCGGCTCGCGAGCCACATTTGTGGCTCTTCCACAAAATACCACGGCCTGGGCGAGTCTATTTTGAAGAAGTGGCGTTAGAAGAAGTTTAAGATTAAAAAAATTTGGCTCTCAAAAGAAATTTCCATCGCTGTACTGTTGATATTTGGCTCTGTTGACTAATGAGTTTGCCGACCCCTGCCCTAGGGTTTGCTTATGGAACCAGATTCCTTTGGGCTCCAGGTCTGGGCCCGGGAAGAAACACTCAGAACTCAGGTGCAGCTCGGAGCTAGAAGAGTCCCCGCAGCCGCCATGCAGGGCGCAGGGGCACCCCGTGAGCCGCAGGGGCACCCAGGGAGCCGCAGGGGCAGGGAGGGCCCTGAGCCTGCTTGTGCAGGCTGCTGCTAGGCGAGGCCTGCGGTTATTTCTCCTCCTCTGTCCCTGAGCCCTGCATGCTCGTCGTGCGCTGTCGTGGTGGCCGCGCCCCGGCCCTGCAGGCTAACGCGCTGTCCGCTGGTCTCTCCGCAGAACACGGCTCTAGATAAGGAGGGCCAGATCTTCTGCAGCAAACACTGTCAGGACGGCGGCCGGCCCGGGACGGAGCCCGCCTCTCCAGTTCCTCCCTCCGCCCAGGAGCCCCCTGGCGCCCCGGACTCTCCCCCGCGTCCCTGCTCCCCCGCCCCGGGCTGTGAGCGCGCAGGGACCTGGCGCCGCCACCGGGACTGACCCCGCACCGTCCTCTGCGGGCCGCCCGCCGCCTCGCTCCCCCGGGCTCTGCCCTCAGTGCCTGGGGTGGCACAGGCAGCGTCAGCTTGGGTGACCTGTTCGCAGCGGCTGGTTTTAAGTCATCTGAATTTCAGTTCAGTGGACGTTTTGCAGCGTCACCAGAATGTGCAGCCTTTTCCCAGCATTTGATGCATTTTTATAGAAACACTTTGGATGAGCCAAGACCTTCCCCTCATTTCAGGAGCTCCGAGTAGCTCCCAGTGCCCCTTTTCTTACCGGAACTTAGGGCTGCGCCTGCCCCTGGGTGGGTGTCCTGGGGGCGGTGCCGGAGCCTTGCCTGCTGACGGCTCGGGGGACTGGCTTTCCGTGGAGAACCGCACCCGGGAGGACCGTGCGCCCCTGTGCCCCGGGACAGGACCCCACGCAGAGGCCGTCGGGCGCCACCACGCAGCGCAGAGACACCGCTCGCGGCGACAACACTGGGTATTTATTTGTACACAGACCCCAGGGGAGGGGACTTTCTTCCCTGGACATGGTGCGTTTCCCCACCACTCTTCCCACGTGTGAATTGAAAACGCTAATAAAGTTGGGCTTTGAAGGAAAGGCCTGGCGCAGGCGGCACCCCGGGCTCCGCACCAGCGCAGCGGGATGCACCGGGCGTCCTGAGCGGCCCGGCCCAGGGCACCGGCAGCACCTGGCGGAGGCGCCCGCGCACCCCTCTGTGACTAACCTCCGGGAAGGCTGCTGGCAGTTTTCCCTTGTTTTCCACCACCGGCTCTTTTTAATAATTGTACATAACCCGTGTATTTGTTCCACCTGCTTCTCCTCTCACCTGCTGGGCCCCGTAGTTCCTTCGCATTGTTAGACTTTTGCCTCCTTCCTGCAATAAACGCTTCCTTACGGAGAAAAACGCGTCGGGTGGGCAGAGGTTTCTGTGTCGTCTTTTCTCAAAGGGCGTGTGGTCAGAGGCCCAGGTGCCGGCAGGTGCCGGCAGGTGCCGGCAGGTGCCGGTGTCTGTGTTCGCGAAGCCTCGGGGCCATGCGGGGGTCGAGGGATGGTGCTCCGGGAGACGGTGTGTTTTGGCCGAAGCTGGTTTCTTACAGGTGCAGAAGCTCATGCAGCCGAAGCTCAAGGCCAGCCGGGGTCACTGGCGTGACCACTGCGGAGCCTGTGGAGTGCCGGCAGGAAGGTGAGGCTCCGTGGAAATGGGGGGCCAGGGCAGGTGTCCCCTCCCCTCCCCCCCCCTCTCTCTGTGGTCTCCTACCTCTGCTTCTGCTGCATTTCGGCTCTTGCTTTTTCCCTCTGTAACGTCTGCTTGCCTGTAGCTCAGGTCACGGCCCTGCACCTGCCCCCAGTGCTCAAGGCTGTACAACCCAGGCCTCGAAGCCGTCTAGGTCGGCTCTGGATCTCTTGTTCCAATTGCCGTACGGACGACGGGTGAGGTGGTCCTGCAGTGACTCACCCCCGGGCTGGCGCTGCCCCTGGATGGAGAGGCTGGTTGCGAAATACAGATGGGCTTCCTGGCCCGCAGCGGCAGCAGGTACCGGCTCCCATTGAAGCAGGAGGAGGGCGGTTTCCCAAGAGCTGTGATGGACGGCTCTAGAATACACTGCTCATCTCTCTCCATGGTGTCCAATTAAAATGCGTTTGTTAAGGGAGGGGAAACGTAACATAAAGGGAGGAGCAGGCAGTGAAAACAGTGATGGGACAAGGCCTCTGGCACTGATCTGACCCTGGAGCCTGACCCTGGCCCTTCAGCTGTGACGTCCAAAGACATTTGCAGAAGACTTAATAAGTGGCCAGGGCAGTGCCAGTCACTGGTGGCAGGAGGAAGTAGCACCGTCTTTCTGGCAGGTGCTCCCGCCCTCTGTGCCACACTCGAGAGGCCAGGGACGTGATGGGGGTGGGGATGGCCCAGGGGAAGGAAGGAGCGTGAAGCAGGAGTGGCGGGGCCTAGCGTGGCCTGGCAGGTCTTATGGAATCATCTCTATCCCCCAACACCTAGAGCAGAGTGTGGTGTGGACAGAGCAGCCCAGGAACCTCGGTGGTATAACCCAGGTCACGGAACGGGCGGGAGACGGCCTCGAAGCTGTGTTAAGTCCTGCCGATGCCAAAGCCTCTCCCGTTTGGAGGTCCCTGTCATCCAGATGCAAATCAGGGCCTGGGTGCGAGTGGCCATCTGAATAACGATCCCAGATGACGGTTCTGCCACCTGCACCCTGACCGCTCGCCCATGCATTAGGGGACATTCATTGAGCTCTCCTGCTCCCAGAATGCAAGTGGAGTGCTGGGCTCCTCCACTCCTGCACAGGGACACTGGCACGTGCCTGCTTTATGCTCATTCCTTTACCTGGGCAGGTGATCAGCGCCCAACGACACTGACCCCTAACCAGGGGTAGGAAAAGGGAAGGCTGACCTGCGAAGCCATCAGCCGGGCTCAGCAGCCAGGCCAAGAGTCAGTGAGTGTGTCTCCTTCCTAACGGTTGCGGAGATCTGGAAATATAAGGAATCTATGGGTTAAAAGCATTTGGCCACACTTGCCCAGAATATTTTCACGGATAAGACTGCGGTATGTGAATTAGGAGATCACAAAGACAGTTCAGAGCAGATGAACCATCTGGGAAGAAAGACTGTTGACCGACCATGTTGTCTCAGAGAAAGATTCCTGGAGCAGCTGCCATCCCATAGAAATGTAACAGAAGCCACATCATTTAACACGTTCTGGTATCCGATTAAAAAACAAGGGTAAAGAGGAACAGGTGAAATGAAGGGTATAGTGTATTTTTTTTTAACGCAGTACATCTAAATATGTCCAAAGTATGATTTCAACATGTAATCGATGCAAGAAGCCATCGGGATATGTTACATTTTTGGGCACTAAGCCTTTGAAGTCGGTGTGTATTGACAGTTACGGCACATCGCTGTGGCTTAGGCACCTTCAAGTCCTGGTGGCCACCTGTGGCCACGCCAGCCGCACCGGACAGTGCAGAGGCCGCAGCCCTCGTCTCTGTTCTTACCCGTCTTGGTTTTCGGCATCTGATGTGAGTGGTGATGCAGAGGGAATGCTTCCCCGTCGCTTTAGCGGTGAACTGATGGTCGGTGACCTCAGCAGTTGAGAGCACTGGTGCAGTCCTGGGGGTGAGACCCAAGAGTGAGCCCTGTGTGCGATTATAGAACCGCCCAGGCCTCTGAGGGCACCTCCGCCTGGGAACGTCCTGGGCGCGGAGGATTGCAGGGTCGCTGTTGCACTAGGTGCCGACAGCTGCTTAACCGTCGGCATCATGTGAACCGCGCCATGAGAAGTATGTGCAGATGTGGGCAGTGTTGGCCCAATCCCCCTGGGTGTGGAGTTCTGCTCTGGGCCCTCGAGGTGTGCAGTGCAGGTCGAGGGCGGCCCGCGTGGTGAGGGGTGGAGCCCTGGCAGCCGAGGACGGGTGTCAGTTAGGAAAACCGGGGCGCACCTGCTCGGTGTCTTTGGCTGAGACCTGCTCTGTAGCAGGGGTGCAGGCTTCTCTCCGTTGCTCAGGATAGTGGCCCAAGGTTGGGAGGTAGGAGGGTGAGGGGCCAGGGGTGAGTGCACAGCCGGAGGAAGAGTCTAATCCCAGGGCAGCCCAGGGACAGACGTAGCTACGTTGTAAAGGAGTGACCCTCTAATGCCTAAACAGTCACCACCACGGAAGCTTTCCGTCCACAGAGCATTTCATCCTGTCTCTGAGCCACCCTGCAGCCCCGAGAGAGATGCTCATATCCCCGCTCACTAAATGCAGAAACTCCCAGGGTCAGGAAGCCCTCGGGCCTGCGGGAGCTGGGATGGGCTCTCTGCTCCTGAGGCAGCTGATCTCACAGCTGGGCGGTCCCTCTAGGTGGTCACAGGTGCTTTGTCGGAAGGCGGCGGGATGGTGGGTGGGGACATACCTGGCAAACTGGTAGAACATTGAGGAGGCGATGGGGTTATCGGAGCAGGGGCGTGTGGGGCCTGTCAGAGGAAGAGAGTGTAAGTACTTTCTCTGGATGTGTGCGCCTTTGGAGGATCTTGCCCAGGGCATTTGAAAGGGCTGCCTGGTGATCAAACCTGCAGCCCTGAGCTCCGGTAGTGACAGTGGGGAGGAGCTACCACCACTGAATGGTGAGGGGAAGAAAGGGTGTATCTGGTACAGTAATAGCCACTTTTAACCGACAAGCCCTTCCCAACATAAGCCCTCTCATTTGAGGGAACTGGGCACCAGAGGCCTGCAGTGGGGTTGGGCGAGCTGTGAGGACGGGCACCTGTCTGTGCTGAGGCTGGAGTCAGGTCTGGAGAATGTCTTTCCTCTGATCCAAGCCCAAAGCTGCTTCCTGCCAGGTCTGGGGAAACCACAAGCCTTCCCAGCTGCCCCCAAACCTTGGTTTTTGGCAAAGAAAAATATTCCTGACCCCGAGAGAGAAGAATAATTCATGTTTCTGGCATATGGCTGCGGAGGTCTCAGAATTCACAGGCACACTTGTAAGGCCGCCTTCCCGCGCCGAGCGCCTGCCTGTCTCGGGAAGATAGCTTGCCCAGAGGCCCAGCCACCCTGGGTTTCATTAGAGAGAAAAATGTGATGTCCCCCGGTGTGAGCAATCTGCATTTCTGGTTCACGGCAGCCAGGGCTGGCAGTGATGTGTCAGTGTCATTGATAGTGAGTGGCCTTGAGCTTTTTAAATAGTGATCTTATGACTCCCAGGAACCCGGGAAATGCATCATGCACCACACTTTCCACCTCTATCTAAGAAAATCCCCGAGAGGTTTCTCCTACTCAGCTGAGAGGAAATAGAATCTTTATTTTGTTGTTTTATTGACTTGCTATGTATGGTCCTTTCCTTCCTTTGTAAGTTAGGCCAGTGTGAGACTTCCCAGCTTCCCCTGCACTCACTTGCCATGCCTTCGGGGTTAACATCACACTGCATGCCATGAGGGAGGGAGGGAGGGAGGGAGGGAGGGAGGGAGGGAGGGAGGGAGGGAGGAAGGGAGGGAGGGAGGAAGGAAGCTAAGGAAGGAAGCTAAGGAAGGAAGGAAGGAAGGAAGGAAGGAAGGAAGGAAGGAAGGGAGGGAGGAAGCTGAGGAAGGGGGGGAGGGAGGGAGAAAGGAAGCTGAGGAAGGAAGGAAGGAAGGAAGGGAGGAAGGAAGGAAGGGAGGAAGGAAGGAAGGGAGGGAGGAAGGGAGGAAGGAAGGGAGGAAGGGAGGAAGGGAGGAAGGAAGGAAGGGAGGGAGGAAGGGAGGAAGGAAGGGAGGAAGGGAGGAAGGGAGGAAGGAAGCTGAGGAAGGGAGGAAGCTGAGGAAGGGAGGAAGCTGAGGAAGGGAGGAGGGAGGGAGGAAGGAAGGAAGGGAGGGAGGGAGGGAGGAAGGAAGCTGAGGAAGGGAGGAAGCTAGCGAGGCTGGCTGCTCTCCGGGAGGAAGTAGGAAGCGTCCCGTCCTCTGTGGGGGAGGCAGGAACAGCCGAGGAGGTGCCCTGGCTTGTGCTGATGACACACAGGTTATGCAGATCTTGAGATTTAAGTCCTGTCCCCCTCCTCTCTGTTTGTGAGTGTGCTGTGGCCCACTGTGATGCCACTTGGTGACGTGAGGCTATGGGCCGGCCGGTTGCTTCTCTGTGACCTGGGACACACACCGGAGCCGGCAAGGCTTCTTTGCTCTGTGGACGTCCTTCCAGCTGTGCAGACCCTGCTTCTGGCTGCAGAGGGACCTTCACCTGGGCCTCTGTGCTCCCGAGCAGGACTGGAGACTGGGGCGGGGCTGACGCAGAGGAGGGCCAAACCAGGTAGGTCCGCAATAGTGTGGCCAGGAGCTCTTGAAATCACAGCCAGTTAGAAGGTATTGAAGACACCTCGTGACACTCTCCCCCCTCGGATTCCTGTTTTGGTAGATCAGTTGTATCATCTGCTGTTTGGACGCAACTGTATTTGCTGAAAAGGGTGCAGAGTAGATGTGTGGTCTGGCTGCATCCGGGATTCCCTGGCCACCTCGTGAACTTGACCCCCGCGATCGCTGCCATCTCCCTGACCCTCTGACAGGGAGGTGGGAGGACCCTGGGCACCAAGTATGTGTGGTCAGGCCCCTGGCCCGTGCGCGCTGCTCGTGGGGCTGAATGGAGAAGGCCAGCCCCGGGTTGTAAGTGCCGACCGCATGTCCTACGCACAGCTTCCGACGGTCCCCACGCGGGTGCTTTGACTCTTGCCCTGCATGCTAAGGAATACAGCTGACGGGCGATGTCATTTCAGGGTCACAGTGGCCCCTTTCTGTGGAGCTGATGTGTGAGAACATTTGTCCATGGAGGGCCGCTGGGCTGTGGTCTGAGCTGCTCATCCAAGAGCGGTCTGTCCCCAGTTTGTATCGTGTGCTCGCCCGATTCTCATCTCGTCTCCAAGCCCTCACGCGTCCCCCAGCGACCTGGTAGTAATCCTTACATCACAGGGCCTCGGGGACCTGATGGGTGACATTCAGAAAGAGGCAACACTATCGGAGGGAAACCCTAATTTCTTGAGGCAACCCGCTTTGAAACCAGCCGTGAATCGCTGTGTCTCTGACGCACCGAACTTCCAACTGCATCCACATAGTGAGTGCGGCCCAGTTCCCGTCTGTTACGTAGTTGGTCCAGTTTAATCACAAACTACGCCAGCATTGATTCCCCCCTAATTAGTTTATATTTATTCAAAATAATGTCAAAAGGAGTTAAATTGGATAAATGAATGCTGAGTAAACAGTACTACACCAGTTCTATCATTCAGAAGCCCTTGTGTTGACGCCAACTATACTTAACTGAAAATTCAGTTAATTCCCCATAGTTCTAATTTTTAAAAGTCATCTGAAGGCAGTAGAGGCTCTGATTTTCTTCTGAGACTTTAGGAGGAAGTTGCTTTATTGTTAACTTTGCTTTAGGGCTGTCTTACGGGGATAGCTGAAGTATCGTATGCCCGGCACGTGACTTAGGTATTCCTAATTTTCTTCTACCACTTGCCCTGAAGTTTCTGAAGTATGAGATCTCAGGTTAGTACCAGGGAGGAGGTTTGGCTAATTTACAGTAATGTGGGCATTTCTGCGATTCTCAGGTGTACTTTCCCTTCCCCGCATTTTACCAGCTACTGCTTCCTAATGGCTTAAAAAGCAACGTGGATTTTAAATGAAATGACACAAAGCTCCCTCTCTGGTCCATTGTGAGTGGAGATTAGTGTTCTCATTTGGGAGCTATCTGGCCACAGAAGGTTTTATTCAAAAGAGTCTCTCTCTTATTGGTTGTTGATAATCTGTGACTGAAACAGACATTTTTTGGGGTAAATAATTGTTTTATCAATGTCTTAAAATTGGGAGTGAAAAGATATTTCCAACAACTCAGTAAACAGTGGCACTTAATTTCTCTGTCAAACTGAGCTGTTCCAAGTCCTGGCTGGCAGAGAAGAGCAGAGTGTGCAGAAAAGGTAAGTTGCAAAAGAAACAGAGATGGGATGTCAAAGTTCACAACATACAAAGAGTTTATTTATGCAATACAGACCTTTTCTCAAATATTTTTCACAGAATTCCACACAGCAGTCTACTAGAAAAGTAGAATTATACAACACCAAAATAACATTGTTTCTTAGTATAAATTGCTGATCAAAAGGAAGGTGAAGATAGTCCAGTAACAAAGAGAAGGTAAAACGGGTGTTACTTAATACAGCACCTGCAGGCTCTGTCCTCAGACCCGGTGGGGGTGGGGGAGCCCCATGGGGCTTGGCCTCAGTGCTGGGCACAGTCACACCTCAGGGGGGACCTTTGGTACTTGCAACTTAAAGAAAAACAAAGTTGTGAGTCCAAGAACATTGCCATCATTTCACTTGGGTGTGCCATGAAGACGGCAAATCAGGAAAACATTGCAAATGGTTCACCCTTGCTATAACGTTAGATCCTTTCATGTTAACCACACAATAAAATCGCTTTCCCCTAACCATAATTTTCTAGGTCTATAACATGCTTGAAGAAGAATATAGATAGAAATAACTCATTGAGATGTTTTAAATTACATGTAGCATAATTTAAACATTACTATTTAAATCCCAGAAAGTTCAGCTCATAAGAAGCACAATTGTTTGGAAAAATACAGGACCCAAAGTACAGCATAAAATTCCCCTATCCCAATATTATAACCCATTTCCCTATTGTTAAAATCATAGCTTTCTCAAGATTACAGATAAATGGGAAATGTTTTTTTCATAATATAGCTAGAATAAGTGGGTTTACTCACTCCAATGTATATTTTCCATAATTGGTGAAAATAGACTTCTCATTATGACTAAAAATATAGATTTTTTTTTAAAACTACAGAACCCAGCAGCCAGTTTTCTGCTTTGCTATATACCTCCCCTCCCCCCCCAAAAGTCAAGCAAAGTCTACAAAAATAGCAATTAACTTTAAAAAATATTTTGCTTCTTTGAGCAAATTTAGGTTACATTCAGATGTGTTCGCTGTTCCTCGGGGACGGATGCCCCAGGGCACGTCCCTCCTGGGCTGGGAGCAAGGCTGGCGTGGGCTGTCCGTCAGTAGCGGGTCTGGTACTCATGGTGCCACCGGTTAAAGTCGTTGTAGAAGAGAACGATGCTTCCTGAGGCCATGCCGGCAATGATGCACCTGGGAGAAGCAGAGAGGAGGAGGGCTCACACACCTATTCAGTGCCGAGGCGTCTGCTGCTACAGAAAGAGCTGCCCTCCCCAAACCTACAGGTAAAGGAGAAGTTGGCGGTCAGAGCTACAGTGTGTGCCCACGAAGGTACGTGTTTTAATGACTAAAAGGCAGCCCTGAGTAAGCTCGGAGTGCCGCCTCTGCCAGTCTACGAGGAGCCAAGCCACAGCTTCCCTTTTACAGAAAACACAGCTAGTCAGCGCAGGATGCGCCACGGACACCTGAGCAGGCCTGGTGCCACACTGGGTATCGCAGTCGAAGGAAAGAATCCCCGTCTCAGTCATTGCTGGTGGAGGGGTGCCCACAGGCAGGGACAGCGATGCTGCTGACAGGTAGAGAATCAATGAAGGGGCCGGGTGGCCGAGGGGCGGGCTCTGCTCCGCAGGAGAGTCCCGTCCATCACGCTCTGAGCAAGGCCCAGTCCTCAGAACACAGTGACTTCCTGAGATGACCACTGCAGGTGTGTGTGTGTGTGGGGGGGGGGGGGGGGGGCGGCACACTGCTCTCCTGTCCCTGCGCAGGGGGTGAGCTCCTCTGGATGGTTTGGTTGAGCCAGGCCGCAGAGGTCCTGTTCAGTATCCTCCCTACCACTTCACAGCAAAATCAGGAACTAACGTGCCGTTACACAAGCTCAGCTACACATGATCAAATATATGCTGTCTACGAGGGACTCACTTTAGGCCTAGAGACAAACAGGCTGAGAGGGAAAGGATGGAAAAAGACATTCCCTGCAAACAGTAATGAAGAAACAAACTGGCTTCAAGTCAAAGCCTGTGAGGAGAGACAGGGCACTAGATATCCACAGAAAGCTCAATCGACAAGGAGATGTGTGAGAAGCGAAAAGTTCACCAAACACAGTGGTGGCGGTTGAACTAGTATAACACTGTGAATGGACCTAAGGCCACGGACGTGTATACCAAAAGGTGGCTTTCAGGAAAAATGTTGCCACACAAAAACAGGAACTAAAATGAGTGACTGTCTATTAAGAGGCAATAAGAAACCAGATAATGATCACCCCAAGTTTACCACTTGAAACCAGATAATGATCACCCCAAGTTTACCACTTGGGAGTGTGTAGGAATTCTCATGAACAGAGACCCAGGCATTTGCCTTAAAGGTACTTTAAGAAACAAAAGGCTTAACCACGATATAAGCGGAGCCTTTGTTACGCATGTCTTGTCCACTCCCGGAGAAGTCAGCCTTTGTCCACGGGGTAGTGCCATCAGAAAGGAAGCCACACTTTTTAAAAGTGTCCTGGAAACCCCACTATTCATTGGCTTTTTTCATTGCTCAGGTGACCGCCACAACCCAGCCCACTTAAATTCCCGCCGCTGCTTTTAATGCCACCGTCAGCAGACCTGACGGCAGCGTTACCTCTGGTCGTAAGACAGGGCCATGGCCCGGATCCCAGCATCGCAGCCTGGGTAGGCAAAGAGCTGCTTGAGGTCAGACACCTGCCGGACCATGACCACACCGTTGTCTCCTCCTGTGAGCAGGTACTGCCCGTCCCGGCTCAGCTGGATGGCCTGTGAGACAAAGCAATGTTCAGGTGAGATGTGGCTCTAGGGAAATCTCACCTCTGAGTTTGATGAATTCCTATGCAACAGCAGCTACTGCAGCGTAGGGAGAAGGGAGAGACCATGTGGCTCCTGAGTTTCAGGAAATCAGGAGTTAGGAAACTTGCCATTTTTCAAAATCAATGGACGGTTAGGCCATGCTTGAGTTTTCTTGTGTTTCCTTTTTAAGGATGAGGTGGCAGACGCTTCCAGGGCTACGGATGCTTTCAAAGCTGCGTGTTGTGGGCTGGGACCAGCACTCTACAGTGAGGAGTCCCGGGCACCTCTGCAGGTGTCCTGGGGACGAGCTAAGCACGCTTTGTACCAAGGCCGGGCACAGAGCTCCTGACTCTCGTGTCCCCAGTAAAATGCTGCTGCCTGCAGGACCTTTACATCACAGCAGCGGGGAGGACAATGTGGTAGGAACCCCGCCTCCCAGGTGCTCAGCCCCAGGCTGAGCATTTTCTTCTTGCCCAGGGCAGGCACGGAACTTGTTCTTCCATCCTGTAAAATGTGGCACAGGCAGAGCAGTGCCTGCTTTTATATGACTGTCTACATTTTCTAATGGTTGAGAAAAATAAAAGAATATTTCATGACAGGTGGAAAGTTATATGCATTCCACATTTCAGTGCCCATAAACAAGGGTTGTTGGAACTTAGCCACACCTGCTCGTTTATGGCTCCTCTCACAAGTAACTGCAACAGAATACAGAGCCTGCAAAGCTCACCATATTTACTGTTTGTCCTTCCTCCCCCTGCAGCTCCTCCTCTCTCCACTGCCCTCCGAACCTTCGTTCCCTGGCTTAGTAAGACCCATCGCCTTTCTTAGGGAGGAGACACTGAGAGTGCTCCAAGCCACTGCAGCCATCTGTGATCCGTCCGCCCGGACACCATGGGCCTGAGAATACAGACTGCTAGCAAGCCCGAAAGGATACATCTAACTTCTGATAAATGTATTTATGCTCAGTTTCCGTATAGTTACCTTAAATCTTTAATCTACCCTTTGCCAATTTTTTAAAAATCATCGTAAGGATCGTCTCATAGCTATTCAATTCACATTCACATAAATGCCAGCTTTTAGTGGTCTCTTAAATATGGTTTACTCTTACAAAAATCTAAGATATAAAAACCCAAGTGTGGAAGGTAGTTACATATAAGAAGTATTCTCCAAATCTAAACCAAATGTGAACAGTAAGATTTCTCAAAGTAAGTAAAAGTCAATATCCTCTGCCTCCCCTCATTTCACGAGTGGCCGTCTCCGGGGGTCGGGACCTGCAAGGGAGCCTGGGACAGGTAATCATTTGCTACACTTATAGGATCCAGCTGATGAAAATCCATTAACCTTCTGGTTGTGGTTCACTTGAGTTTTATGCTTGAGGCTTTTTACTGGGTAAGTGCTATATAAAAACATAAATTAAAACCATTAATCTTTAACTCTGTTTTAGTAGAGAATCTCTAATCCTAGTTTTGTTTGGAATTACTTTTAAACTTGGACTTTTAGGACCATCCATTCATCAGCATCCAGAACATTTAATAAGGGAGAGGATGTCTTCTCGGCCTTTCCCGGGAAGGACTTGTCCATTTCTCCTGAACAGCGCCCTACCTTCCACCCAGACCAGCACTCGGGGAGACCTCAACGTTAACGCCCCTCAGCACCAGGAGGGGTTGAGACGAGGGTTCGATGGGCTCAGAGATGCTCATTCACCTCATCCTCTGAAATCCCGAGTGCTGCGCTGGGGGTGAGCACACCCATCAGGCCTGTAGGTGAGAGGGTCTCCAAGCACTGTGCCTGGGTCCTCTCCCCTTCTCCACTCTCCTTTCTCCTCTTCTGCCTCACCCCACTCTTCCTCTCTCAGCTTTTTCTCTATGCTCTCCTTTCTCTTCTCTTCTCTCTCCACTACACTACTCTCCATTCCCCTCTCTTTTTGTTTCTCTTCGTCTTTCCTCTCTCCTCTTTTATCCACTTCTCCTTCTCCCTGCCAGGCAAGCTTACTAATCACAGAGTGCCACCACTTACAATTAGTGTGATAAAGTACAAAAGTGCTGGTGGAAAAGCAATGGGCTGTTTAAGCTTGAAACCCAGTGGGAAATATTAGAGGAGAAAAGCAATGGCTATAGGACAGAGAGGAAAACTAGTGTAAACAAACAGTCTGCAGGAAGCCCGACCACCGCCTCCAGGCACTGCCAGAGCCTTCGGTCCTGAGAGCCCCAGAAGCTGTTAGCCAGCCGGGGATTTCAAATGATTTTACAGATTTATTAGTGTAGCTGACAATATAATCGCAACTCCGCGTGATAGATGGTCAGCATTATTATTCCAAAGAGGAAAGGCAGCCCTCTGATGGGTACTTGGTTTAAATGAAGTGCTATGGGGAGGAGGGGAAGTGAACGCAGAGAGAGGCCCCGCCTGCCTTTGTGGCAGAGGTGGATGCAGCGTGGACACGTGGAGAGAGACCCACACTACTTACTGAATTAAGAAACCCATCCCAGAATAAAGGAGTAGCAAGTGCCCCTGAGTTCATCATGTAATCTATAGTTAGGGTTTTACTTGCGAGAAGGGGTGATCAGACCAGAGCTGGGAGAATTTGTGTCATCTAGCCGCCCTGGTCAGGAACAGCAGTGGCTAAATGTCCAGGCTCAGCTAAAACCACACCCAGTGGGCACAGGCTTCCCCATCACACCCACCCTCGGCCTGGAAAATCATGGCAACACCAGAGCTTCCTTCACCTAAGCCTCCACCGGGAGGTCTGGAGGTGGGACGAGCACCTGCAAACAGCTTCCCAGAGAGCAGTCCTTCCTCCCTCCTTCCACCTACCCCTGAGGGAGCCCTGTCCCGAAGAGGAAGTGAAACCCTGGAAGGCCCACTAGCATTACCGTTCCTTCACAGCAAAATGGGAAGATGTTTGCCTAATTCAAATCACAATGTGAAATCCAACTCTGTCACCTTGGCAAGACTGGGTCTTATCATCCACGGAAAAGTCAAGTCTGGAGCTAGATGCTAATCCTAAATAGTCCTCATCCCTACCACCCCACCAGCCTAGAATGAGGTGTCCTTGAATAGAGGTCTAGGTGTCCTCTATTGCATTGTTTTAGATTTGATGCTCAGATACAAAAACACTGAGCCCGTGCCCTGGCAAGCCAGCCTCTCCAGCTGAGGGCTCCCACACTGAGCAATACGGTGGCACAGCTGGGACATGCCGTGGTCGGCGGGGTACATGGGCTTCATCCGAGTGCTGCCTCATTGCGGGAGGGGTAAGGGAGGGGGTGCATGGAAAAGAACCTCAGCAACTGAACAGGGGCTTCTTTATGGAACCCTCTCCCCTCCCCACGTGCCACCCTGAGGTAAGTATCTCAAATCCTGAAGAGTCTGAGAGGCACTCACCCGGATGTTGTCCTCTGTTTCCATGGTGGCCTGCAGCTTTCCGTTCACACTGAATGTACAGAAGAACCCGTTCTCATAGAATATGACGCAGTGGCCCTCTCTCGAAGCCTGGATGAGTTTTGGTTTCAGGCAGTTTTCAGGACCCTCCAAAGTCCTTAACAAGTCTCCATTCATGGAATGTATGAGACACGGTCCTTCTGAAAAAGGGGGAAACAAAACGCAAGATTCATTTTAAGGTGGGAACAGCCCACTGCGAATGAATCGTGAGCACAGGTCAAAGGGCGTCCCAGAACTGCAGTGCCATTACAGGAAGCCTGCAAAATGACACATCTTCCCAGTGCCGCTGTGCACTATTCCCTGTGCGTGCCGCGGTCTCACCTTGCCCTTGGGAGAGGGGAGAGCGGAGTCACATACGTGCAAGTTACTCTATGAAATCATTAGGCCAGAAGGGAAGCCAGCAGAGACCTTCCCTTAAAGGAGCCTGAAGGCCCAGGAGTGTGAGAACTGGTCAGGCTGGCAGGTTCTCACTCCGCGTCCTGTTCTTTCACAAAGAAAACACGTGAATTCTGTTTTAATGACAGTACACTAATAAGTAAATGTGTGTTCTTCCCACTTTTTCATGTCCATATATATGTACGTGTATGTATGCAGATGTGTGTATAAAGAATTTTTAATGTTTTGAGAACCTTCTTAAAAATGCCATGGACCAATCATAAAATTCCCTGTTGACCATTAAACTCACTTTGCCGGTTTTAGCTTGTACAGTGCAAGGTCCCACACCTCAGTGCAAAGCTAGGACAGCCTGCAGTGTGACAGGTTCATTTACATAGCTAATGGGAACCACATCTAGTCCAAAACCTCATGCTAGCTAAGGATATGTGACATTGTTGGGCATAAGAAGGTAAAAATTCCAGTCGGTACAGAATTTTTGCTATCATCATTAGTGTTTCAATGTTTTGACCAGCTAAAAACATTCAAAAACACAATCCATTGACTATTTAATAAGTGTTGTTACCTAGACTAAGTATTATAGTACAAAACAGAGATAAGGTGACTCAAATACTCCATGCTTCCCCATGAGATGAGCCTTTTTGTGTGTTCCGAGCATGTGCTCTTGGAATGCCTGCTTGATATCTTTGGTCTAAATACATGCTGATGTTGCTAGGACCAACCTCTGGGCAGACCTTTCCACGCCATTCTTGGCGCCATCCTGGTTCCTGATTAGCCCTGGGATTTGGAAGTTAGAACAGATGGGTCAGGCGCTTCCATTCAGGTGTGAGATGGAGGCAGCCCAGCCAGAGTTCCGAAGAGTAAACAAACATACAAAGATGTCCCGGTTCCAGCTCCACTGCTTAGAGCAAGGCTGTGAAACAGAACCATGTGTGCTGTCCAATATGGTAGCTACTGGTGAACATTGTGCACCTGAAACGTGGCTGGAGCCACCACCGAATGAAGGCAAACAGCACACGTTTGTGGCAGTGCCGCCGACTTACCTGTCGAGCCACTCAGGACCAGGCCGAGCTCGGCGCAGATGGCAGCACAGGTGACGGGGCGGTCATGGCCAGTCAAAATGGCCCGAGGCGTGGTGGTCCCACCTTCAGGAAAAGACAGATAAAAAGGGCAAATTAATTCAAGTTCATGCAGGGGATTACCTCCTTCTCAGATGAAATGATCAGCAACTAGTTCCTAATTCCCATAATGGCTAAACCTTTTACTTCTTAGTTTGGGAATTTGTCCAAAAACCCTATTTTAGAACCAGATCCAAACTCTGTTATGTTGTGAGGACCACACGTTAAATGTGATTATCAGGCAGTAATGGTTGAAACCTCAGGGTAAAGTAAGTCAGAAATCCGCATTATAAAATGCCTCAGATACTCTCCCAATATAAATATGAGCCCCCTGGTCAGATGATTTATGGATGGATGACGATAAAAGTAGGGATTTAGGCTTGATTCACATTTCAAAGAGAGGCAGCCACCTTTTCTCCTTCCCCCTCCTCCTCCCCTGTGGGCCCCCGCCACCCCGCCACAAGGAAGACAGCTCTGACTAGGATTCGTGGTGTCTCAAGGCAGGCCTCTTAAATATCTACCATTTTACTAAGCATATGTATGTTCCTCACATATAAATCTCCGAGTATATTTCTCTATGATTCAGTCAAAAGAGAGAAAAAAGCTCCTACATGTAATTCTACTGGCAGTGCTTGAAAATCAGGGAGCGGGTGAGGACAGAGGAGGAGTACCCAAATAACAGGAGCTACTGCAGAGCATCCTCACAGGTAGGAGGAGCCATCCTGTACCTGGGTCCCAAGCGAAAGAGAAAACTGATTGGCTGATAAGGAACCCACACCATGACCATGACTGGCCCCAGCACAGAAAAGGAAAACAAAGATGGGCTTCATTTGTGGCTTGATTCATGCTGAGCCACAAGGATAAACTGAATTCCATAGTTAGCCCAAAGATACTATTTTAAGACTAAACGAGGCCTTTACTTCTATAGTCACTAAGAACCAAGACACAAAAGCCTTTACAAGTGGGACTCGGGAGCAGGGTGTCGGCACTCTTAGATCTCCTTGACCTGGCTGGCTTCGCAGTATAATGATAAACGACACTGTATAATCCAAATGGGACAATGCGCTTAGAAAGTAGGTCACTGCTACCAGCTGTGGAACTCTGCAGAGAAGAGTAACTTGTCATCCTAACCCAGACATGTGGCTGTCCTTGGTACAGGCACACTGAGGAGAGACCAGGCGGGTCAGGGAAAATCCAGCAGGACCCTAATGTCCTTGAAAAGGCAAACACATTTAACTCCAAAGCAGTTGTTTTTACAATGGGTCCATGGGTTCCCTGAAATTTCATGCAAAATGTATGTACATGCCTATGTTTTTCTGGAAGGATGAAGGGGAGGGGGTGGGATAGGTTTCACTGAATGCATGGATATCCATGACCAAAAACAGGTGAAGAGTGTCTACTATGAAGACACTTCCCCCGGAGCCTGCAGTTACTTCATGTCATTACACACCACCACTACAGCATGTCACTGGAGGACACAGGGACAGCTGTGTCCAGTGTCCTTCGTGGCTTTTGGTGACTATGGGTCCCTGTGAGTGAGACTGCAGCATAGCCAGCTGCACCACACTGGCCTGCTGCGTGCTGCCTGACCTGGAGCTGGCTGACCTGCTTAGTGATAAAGGGAGACCTCAAAAAACCTGTGAAAAGGCAAAGGAGAGTAAGAAGGTTGATTTGATTCCAAGTTTCAAAACTCCTTTGGGGAGGGAAACCTACCTTAATTACAAAGTTTACTTGACATTTTTCAAAACAAGAAAGAATCTGTCACAAGGACTTTTTTTCCCCCCTTGAAAAAAGTAGACAAATTTGGGGAAATTTTAAAGAAAAGAAACACATAATTTAAGCCAATCTGAATTGCTTAATTTTCTGTTAGAGATAAGCCTTGCCACAAAAATGAGAAATAGGTGTTATATATTTTTAAAGTTACCAATACTTTCACCCTCATTCATGCTTCCTCCCTTTCCCAAGATGCTCTACATGCCACAAAAATACCTACAATGTTATTTTTGAAATTAATGTCTAATTATATCAGCAACTTATTTAAAATCAAGAATTAAAATCATTAAGATCTAAAGCATACATTTTCAGTGATTACTCTTCTGTTTTCATAAGTCAACCATTTTAAGGGGGCGGGGGGGACGGGTGAGATTTGTGTTTTAATTTGAATTGTCTTGGAATTCCTTAGTGGCAAATGAAGGTTTGAAGGAAAACTGATGGCAACTGAAAACGACCTAAGTGTCAACCAAAGTAAACACAGGGCAGATGGGTAATGGCGGACCCAGAGAACACTATCACCTAAGCATGTCAGGGCTAACTTTACTTTTCCTAGATCTAAGAATACTTTCCCAGGAACATGGGGAGGAAGTGAGAATATTGCTGACACTGTATTTCTTTCATGCAAAACAGTTCGAATATTGAGAATTTTCTATGACTATAAAGTCAAGAGTTTAGGAAGCCTCCCAATTAACCCCATAAAGTGGGGTAAGGTGTAAGCGCTCTTTTCTGTAAACTCATAATTAAAATTTTAATAAATATGCTCTATTTGCAAAATACTAAATCCACGCCATACCAATCATGTTTGCCTCTACACACATACGATGTAATTTCAAAACAGAAAAAAGGCTTTTTCTTTTCCTTGGGCCCAATCTCTAAATAAAGAACTGTTCAATGCTAGGATGTTGGCTTAGAAGTTTGGCAAAATGTTCTCTAACCCAGGAAGCAGGTCAGACAGTTCAGGAAATACAGGGGGAAAGAAAGGAAAAGAAAAACAACAAATTAAAAGCATAAGGGCAGACTTATAATCATTGGGTTCTTCTCAGGTAACTGGTTTCACAAACACTCACTGAATTTCCAGTAAAAAGATTGTGCTACTTAACTTCCCTCCCTTTAGGAAACGCACATTAATGGCCTTTAAAAATCCACATGTGACAACATATGAAGAAATAGCATTTCCCCTAAGAAAAGTTGTTTTCAGTCTTGCTTAAAAACGGACTTTGTATTCCCTTATTATCTGCTGTGTAAATTGAATGTTCTTTTTATTTTCTCATCAAAAACTCTGTTCAAAATAAATACTTGTGGATTTTTATAAATGCAAAGAAGCCAAATGTTCTAAATATTAATATTTCACCAGAGTGAATAGAATTCTATGACATGGGATTTAAACCCAACAGGTTCAAACTGTTTAAGTTTGCCAGATATTTCGGGAACTTCTTATACTGAAGCTATTAAAGGTAGAGGGCATACTCAGAGGCAGAACACAGACCTACTGGTATATGTGGCTCAGAATCGATCCTCTGTAGTTACATGGTTATACATCACCTGGATCCCAGAGCCCAAGCAATCACCTCCCACAGAAAAGAAAGGCAAAATCCTACATATCTCTCTATATTTCTGCTTGCAAAGCCTAGAAACCATATAACTCATGCTCACTGCAGCACCCACCTAGACCTGCCCCTCCCGACTACTTGTCACCCACAGACTTACTACCTAGGGGGAAATCAGCTCCAGGAAGACAATATTGGCCACATATTACTTTTTCAAAGACCCCCAAAGCTATCTCCATCGCTCACTGAAGTCTCCAAACCAAATAAAGAACAAGGGGAAAAGAAGTCTTCTGGAAAATATCAGGCTAATTCTTTGATAAAAGTTTGCAGTAGTTAATGGATACCAAAAGTCCCCACTGTTGCTGGCTGAGATAGCAGGATCCACTGAAAGCTAGATCACAAAGCAGAGCAGATCCTCTTAAGAACCTTTTAAGTCTTAGTGCTTGAAAAATCGTCATGGCTTTCAATAAAGCCAAGAGAAAAATTTATCTTGATGCTAGTTTAAGGGGCTACATGTCAAACTCATCTCAAAGAAAAATAAAAAGAGAAAGAGGATAGACTCTTGGACTGCCTTGAAAAGCTTGAGCAATTACTTCAAAGGAAAGGGGGTCTTTGTCCCGAGAGCAGGTTTATGACCACTGGTGCAAATCCACCAAAGGCTGAAAGGGATGCTCGGTGCATCTTTATGGACGGCCTTAAAGGAAGATGAACAAGTCAAAGGAGATTAAAGACAGGCCAAATCCTGCCACAGATACCAGGGCGCACCAGTTTTTACAGATGTGCTTTCCTCCGCACACAACACTGAGGATCAGCAGTAACTTACACACTGGTGTAACAACCCACTGCATTGACAAGATCTCCATATGCTCAGTTAGCATTTATATTGGATCTCTGCTTTAAAATATCAGGTGAAAGGTTTACACCATTAGGCAGAATAACAAATGTTTTTATTAAATTACTTTCTTCGGTGCCCTCATAATACTAAGTGTATTTCTCCATCAAATGGACTCTGAACTACTTACAGTTATACCTGAGAGAAGAGAAGACAGTAATTTATTTAGTATCCTGCTCATAAATATCCAATGAGAAAAATATTTCAAAGACTCTGTTTCTATAAGGCAAAAGGATTAATAATCCAGGTAAAAATAGACCTGACACAGATTTCTGGCAAATTTTGAATTACATTTTTAAAAATGAATGAAGTTTTTGGTATTTCTGGCATCATCTCCTCAGTCTTATGAAAATTACCTTACAGTGCATTGCAAAGTTCTCATTAGCAGTTTAAATATTTTATACCACTAATTATAAAATGAAGCACGGTTTAACATTTCCCTGTTCTTATTTTTGTAGAAATAAAATTATTTCTTCCAATTAATGCTTAGTTTAGAAGATTCCTGTGCCAGAAGCTAACGTGTCTCCTTTTTAGTTCATTCATTCCTTCACTCATCCATTCACTTAGTAACATTTAGTGGGTACTTATCTTGTGCAATGGACTATGGAAACAAGGAGGGGACTAAAATGTGGCCTGCATTTGTAAGTGACTTGATTTCAAATGGTCACTGAGCAGGTTTTGTCGATCTTCCCATAAACCTGCAAATTACATGTATCTCTGTAATTGGAAATGTCCAAAAGCTGCACTGACTGTTACAGAAGTCCAAACTATTATAGTTAAATTTTTATACAAAATTAATATTTAACATCAATTAATAAAGTCTTCAAATAAAAACAACTGATATAATTTCCCACAGTAAAACCTAACAGCAACTAGTCTCTTAGAGAGGTAAAAACAAAATGTGAAACCTGGCTTTGTTAAAAAAAAATCATTTCAACAGAATACTCATGTTGACAGGAAATATGATTACCAGAGAGAAGGGGGTGGAGTGGGGTAGAAAAGGGTAAAGGGGATCAAATATATGGTGATGGAAGATGATTTAACTTTGGGAGGTGGGCACACAAAGCAATATACAAATGATATACCCAAAAAATGTACACTTGAAACCTATATGATCCTATTAACCAATGCCATCCCCCATAAATTTAATTAAAAATAAAATAAAAGAATATGTTTAAGAATCTAATAAATTTATCAAGCATATATGTGTTTTTAAAAAAATCTAAGTATTATACATTATATGCCAGTCATTTCCTAAAGATGGATACTTCTGTTTTACAGATGCCTTTTGTTCCATCTATACTAATAAAAGGGTAATATGCTAATTAGACTGGGTGTCTTCCGGAAGTCCTTCCGGACTAAGCCGCAGCAGCTGCAAAGGCCAAGGGCTGGTGGCGCAGGAGAGGCAGCGGCGCGGAGGGCCAGGGCCAGTCCCATGCGTGCCGCATGGCCCCTCTGTCCCCAGAGGCGGGCACTGGGAGAGGTGGGCCAGTCCCACCTGCCACCACACGGCCCCTCAATTCGCAGAGGCAGGTGCTG
This sequence comes from Cnephaeus nilssonii, assembly GCF_951640355.1. Classification (NCBI taxonomy): domain Eukaryota; kingdom Metazoa; phylum Chordata; class Mammalia; order Chiroptera; family Vespertilionidae; genus Cnephaeus; species Cnephaeus nilssonii. Next base: position 53,776,160 of record NC_137076.1, on the reverse strand, counting down.
GGAGAGGCGGGGCGTCCCACAGTCCTGGAGCCTCCACAGAGGCTGGATGGGGTGTGACCTAGGTGCCTCAACCTCCCACAGCCCCTCCCCCAGCCGGCCTGGCCCCAGATCACCCCCCACACACACACAAGTGGGTGGGGAGCAGGGCCAGCACTAATAAGTGAGGGCCAAGGGTCAGCAGACCCTGTAGCAGCTGGCTTTGGCAGCAGCAGTGGGGTGATGGGGGCAGCGCCTTCCCCTGATCCTCCTGGTTGCCTCCTGCAGAGGGAGGCCAGACTGCGGCTGGCCTCCCTGGGGAGTGGGCCTAAGCCCTCAGTAGGACATCCCCTGAGGGCTCCCAGACTGTGAGAGGGGGCAGGCTGAGCTGAGGACAACCCCCCCCCCCCCAGTGCATGAATTTTCATGCACCGGGCCTCTAGTTTTAATTATATTTTGATTACTTGAGAGGACTCATTGAGAAAAAATATCATGTAAAAACTGAATACTAAGCTTTCTCATGTGACTCATCATAATGGTAAATCAAGAAAAAAAATGACTTTTCTGAAGTGGAAATGAGGTTAGCTATTAAGTGTTTCTTAAACCTGTCCCATTAACTTCCTAATTTTTCTTTTCTTTTTTAAATTTGGTAAGTTTATTGGGGTGATATTGGTTAATAAAATAGGTTTCAAGTATACAGGTCTATAATACATCATTTGTATTGTGTGTTTACCACCCAAAGTCAAGCCTCCTTCCATCACCATTTATCCCCCCCCCCCATACCCTTTTCTACCTCCCCCCAACCCCCTTTACCCTCTGGTAATCACCATACTTGTTGCCTGTCTATGAGGTTTTTTTTTCTTTTCTTAATCCCTTCAGCTTTTGCATCTAGCCTTCAAAACCCCTCCCCTCTAATAGTTGTCAGTCTGTTCTCTGTACTTCCTAATTTTTCAATGGACATTATAATACTATATAGTAAGTATGCAAAGAGAAACTATTTGAAATTTGTTCTTTTCATTCTATCTCCACCAACTCTTCCCCCTCCTCTCTATTCAGCATGGTCTCTTTGGTGTAAAAAAAAAAAAAAAAAAAGTTAATTTGGTGAAACATACAGACTACAGAAAAAAAAAAAAGCCATAACTGCACTCAGGATGTGGCAACCATCAGACTGTAGCTTCTGCTTGTAAATAAGATTAGAATTATTAATGCAAGACAAGATAATCCTACCTAATAAAATGGTAATATGTAAATTACCATCATTCCGCTATGCCCACGATTGGGCCACTGGGAGGCACAGGGGGCGGGACTCGGGGTGGCCGGGGTAGCCGATTGGGCCAGTGGGACGCTGAGCTCGCATCGCCAGTGGTGGCACGAGCTCAGCGTCTGCGCCATGGCTGTGCTGCTGAACAGAAGGGGCCTCTGAGGCAGCGAGCTCACGTCCCGCCGCGGACCATCAAAAGCGTGGGAGCTGGGTGCCTGTCTGCTCCGGCACCAGGCACCCAGCTCCCCCGCGATCGAAAGCGAAAGCGTGTAGGGGACCCTACACGTGCATGATTCAATCATGCACTGGGCCTCTAGTGTTGGTATAAAATCAATTATAATAGATAATCTTGGTTTATAATCTTTCTCTTCCTCTATGATATGTAACTATATATTACATATGCAATATGTAGTTTATATGCATATATATAGTTTATGACAATGGAATCATCCTTTAAGACTGCATTAGAAAATGGGTGTGTGTAGATATGTATCTATAATTATACATGTAAAGTTATAACCCTTAATGTGTAATATTAAAAAAACACACAAAATCCTATCATGACAAATACATAAGAACACAGTATAACAAAATTATCTCGTACTGTCCTTTGCAGATGCTGAGAGAGCTTTAGTGAAAGGGTTGCACCAAACTATCTACAGCTGACAGTCCTTCTGAGTGGTGAAGGATGGTGTCAACGGCCTCCAGACCTGAGTTTGAATTCAGCCTCCAGCATTGCTAGCTCTGTGACGCTGGTTGGGCAAGTTCTCAGAGTTAGAGTAAGATGCAGGAGCTTCAAGGTCAGGGGGAAACATAAAGGCATATTTATAATCCCTCTGTGCCTCAGCTATAAAGCAAGGGAAACAGTAGTCACCACACAGGACCACTGTGAGGATTAATGAGCCGGTGTGTAAAGTGCTGAGAATGCGCCTGGCATGCAGTGAGCACCCAGGAAGCATCACCCAGCAGCAGCAGCAGCAACAGAATGATGCATATTTGCACCCTCTGTTGTGGACACTCCTTTTAGAAAAGTATAATATTATATAATTCTGTGCTGCATAAATGCCAATTAGAGATGGTCCTCATTATTATTGTGGTGTTTTTTTGTTTTTGTTTTTTTTTTTTTTGTCAAGGAGAAAATAGACCTTAATTTCTAGAAATTCTCCCATTTGTCCTTTTCTTGGACTTTCTAACCTTACCTGACAATCCATGTAAACTCTGCTACAACCACTAATATCTAGAAGCCTACAGCAGAAAGTGCAAGTATGTTACAAGAATTTTTTTCTCACAAATATATTATCTCTGATTATCAAAGTAAAACATGCTTATTAGAAAACATTAATATAAATTAGTGAATTGTAAAGAAAATGAAAACTGCCTCCAAAACCCACTATATATAAATAACCGTTGATAACCTTTTGCTGCTATCATTCTAGACTTCTTTCTATGCACAAATATACATAGAGTACAAGGTATACACATACAGACATAGACATTTAAATTACATCATGTTATACATATAGTATGGTGATCTTTTACATTTAACATTACAGAGAGCAGATCCCTCATGTCAATATCACAAATCCAAATACATTAATGGCTGTACACTATTTCATTATGTGGATACATCAAACTTAACTGACGTACTTCTTTCTTCCTGCTTGTTGGACTTTTCATTTTCGATTCCCCATTGAGGGGCTTGTTTTTGGTTCTAATTCACTGACAGCTTCTGTAGCTGCATATGGGTTTCTAGTAACATAAACACTAGATAATTCTGCCTCCAATAAAGAATGCAGATAGAACACTTACTGACATGCAATCTTATTCATATTTGTTGATATTCAAAATTAAGCTTTTTCTGAATAGTAATTAAAAGTAAAAACTAATTTTTTAATCTATCTATCCTAAATACCCAAGTCACATAAAATTCTTTGTAAGATGTCCTCCTTAACATTTTATTTTTAATCCTCACTTGAGGATATGTTTATTGATTTTAGAAAGTGAGGAAGGAGCCGGGGAAGAGAGAGAGAAACATCAATGTGAGAGAGAAACACTGATAGGTTGCCTCCCATACATACGTGCCCCAACCAGGGATCAAACTCACAACCTACGTATGTGCCCTAACTGGTTATCGAACCCACAACTTTTTGGTGCACAGGACAATGCTCCAACCACCTGAGCTATCCAGCCAGGGCTCCTCCTTAACATTTTAAAGGTTCCTTTGTTAAAGATACATAAGTAAGGCACTATTGAGAATTATAGAGGGTTTTCACATCTTTAGCTATTAGAAACATTCTGGACTTGACCCCAAAAGCAGACAACAAAAGTAAAAAATGAACAGTGAGGCCTGAATCAAATGGAAAAGCTTCTGTTCAGCAAAGGAAACCACCAACAAAATGAAAAAGCTATCTATGAAATGGGAGAAAATATTTGCAAATCACACATCTGATAAGGGGGCTAATATCCAAAATATATAAAGACCTCATGCAATTCAGCAAAAAAAAAAAAAAAAAAAAAAAAAAAAAAACCCACCACACACATAACCCCTCCCCGAATCTGATTAAAAAATGAGCAGAGTTTCTGAACAGACATTGTTCCAAAGAAGACCTACAGATGGCCAACAGGTACATAAAAGGTGTTCCACGTAATTAATCATCAGGAAAACGCAAATCAAAACCACAATGAGATATAACCTTACACTTATTAGAATGGCTATTATCCAGAAGACAAGAAATAACAAGTGTTGGCAAGGATGTGGAGAAAAGGGAACCTTTGTGCACTGTTAGTGGGAATGTGAGCTGAGCAGTCACTGTGGAAAACAGTATGGAGGTTCCTCAGAAAATTAAAAATAGATTTACCACATGATCCAGCAATTCCACTTCTGGGTATTTATCCAAAGGAAACAAAAACACTAACTTGAAAAGATATCTGCACCCCTATGTTTAATCAGCATTACTTACAATAGTCAAGACATGGAAACAACCTAAGTGCCCAGCGATGGATGAATATATAAAGAAAATGTGGTTTATATACACAATGGAATATTGTGCAGCAACAGTAAAAAGAAAAAGGAAAGCCTGCCATTTGAGACAACCTGGATAGACCTGGGCATTCTGCGAAGTAAGTCAGACAGAAAAAGACAAATACCATAGAATCAAACTTACATGTGAAATCTTAGAAAGAAAAAAAAAAAAAAGCTCTTAGATGCAGAGTAGAGATTGGTGGTTGCCAAAGGTGGGGGTAGGGAAAACTGGCAAAGGCAGTCAAAAGGCAGAAACCTCCACTTATAAAATAAGTAAGTCCTGGGGGTGTAATGGGCAGTATGGTGGCTATAATTAACAATACTGTACTGTATATTTGAAATTTGCTGAAAGTCGATCTTAAAAGTTCTCACGAAAGGGAAAAAAATCTGTGACTATGTGGTGATGGATGTTAACTAGACATATTGTGGTGATCATTTTGCAATATATACATGTATCGAATCAGGATGTTGCACACCTGAAACTAGTATTACACGTCAATTATATCTCAATTAATAAAATAAGAAAACATCTTGACCCCACTCACCCCAAGGAAACAGTGATCTCTAAGGTGTAGAAAGTTACAAACTACAAGACTAAAAGCGAAAAAGATCAACAGTCATGAAGCTCTAAGCCATGAGGGGAAAAATGGCTTCTGAGGATTTTTTCTATCTAAAAACACTTCAAATCCAAAATCAAAAGTCGGATTGAACCGATTTGAAGGCGACAAAAATAACTTTAAAAGATAGGGCAACTGCTGTTTTGTAAAAGAAATCAACAGAGGCATTTAAGTACTTACTTTCCTATAAAAATGGGTCTCTTTTCATAAATCCTCAGGAATATCTAAAGTGTAATATGAGGTACATATGGCCAAAGCTGTCATATAATTTCTCTAATGAGGCCAACTTTGGGAAGGTGATAAAGTTAGTCTAATATGTTTTTCCAGGAGGTATTAATTAAATGTATCATTAGTAGTTCTATAATAATGTCTCTCTCTCTTTTCTCTCTCTCTCTCTCTCTCTCTCTCTCTCTCTCTCTCTCTCTCTCTCTCTCTCTCTCTCACACACACACACACACACACACACACATTCTAAAAGCAGAACCCTGCTTTTAGGCGAAAAGGAGGGAGGAAGTAGCTTACAATTTCAGAGTATATTCAGTCCCAATTAAATGAAAGAAGACATTCAAAATTTTCTTTGAGAGCCTATACAATGATACTTAGTTGACTAAAGGAAATCTGTACTTCTTAAATTAATTCCAGCACTTGTTTGAAATTAAATTTCCTATCTGAGCATATAGTATTAGACAGACAGCTTTCTTTGGTGTGGCACTATGAGAGTCTACATATGAAGACACTCAGCTTCAATTTGAGGGCATAAATCACCAGTTCTTCTGTTCTCATATTTATATGGCTATAGTCTACGGGCTGAATGGTATAGCCATTTTTCTCTGCAACTAAACAAGGTAAATAAATGTGATATATTGGCACATCACCCCGCCACTCTGCATATGGTGCACATTAAGGTTGTATTCATTTGCCATATGAATATAATTCCTTTTACCACATCTACTATTAGTTACAAGCAGTAAATACAGAGTTGTTTTGCTGGAACTTGAGGGCCTGCATTACATCATGGAGCACTAAACATCCTGGACCTTCTGGAGAATTTCATAGACGTAGTTTTAATGTCACCTGAACTCGAACACTGCCAACATATTGTTTCCAACCCTACTTGATGAATTCTTCAAGGAAGAAAAACACAGGCAGTCTCAGTGTTGGTGCAAAGGTGCACACCAAACAGGAAAGCTCCCGATGAGACATGTACAAGAACTCGTGTTGTTGACAAAAGAGTAGATCAAAATTCACATCCAAGGAATAAGAAGGCTACTTGTTGCAAACATTGCTTTTCTATTCAGAATTTAGTGAAGGTAAGGAACCTGAAGTTAAAATATCATCCAAAGAATTTTCTCCAACTATAGCTTACTGAAGACCTGCAGTCAGTAAGAATTTAAATCTCATGATAAACTGTGATGCTTTGTTTCACTGGGCATATATTTTGCTCACTTTCTCCTTAAACAATATTTATTATCAAGTTCCAAATCCAGGTCGGCATGGGGCATAAGAAAAAAGAAAGTGAGTTATTTTATAAACTCTTATGGTTCAACACATATTCATACATCTTGACATTTGGGTCCCATAAATAATACGTCACAGGCAATTAAAAACAAAGTACACCTGTCTTATCAAGTGCTGATTTTCAAATTTACTAACATTAAGTCCCCAAATGCATCCAGCAGATGGTGCTCTAGGACACCTACAGTTTGTGTTGCATCTACCTTACTTTGGCAAGACAAAGAATAAGGATTTATCAGTGGCTTCAATAAAACATAGTAGGCTTTGTGATAAAAAGAACATAATTCCTAAATATGTGCACAAAAATACATATGCATAAGACATGTGCACAGAGGCAACCAGTAAATATTTCACACCTGGATGATACTACTTTTGTTATGGACTTGATGAGTAGTCTATGTATATCTGGTATTTATGCTCATATGGCAAGATCATTCTAAATTCATTAAAAAAAATTTAGAATGCCTTAAAGTTAGAATTCATTTTTAATTATAGCAAGAATGCCTCATTAGGGTGATACTAGTAAAATTAACAACAGTAGGATTTACGGTAATGACTTAAGTGATTGATGAGAGTATAACAAAATGAAGTTTTAGACAGAGAAAAAAAGCAGGGCAGCTATGGCATACAGTACTTTAAAAAGCAGCTCTGTGGTCTGTTAGTGCTAGCCTTATGGTTAATAAAACCTTCTTTCTAATTAACGGTGCTGAAATATTCTTAAAAAACAGAATCCCGGTGTTATGAAAAAAACTTAGCTTTTTCTTTCTTTCAGTAGACGCCATGCCCATAAAGAAGAAAGCTGACATAGATTAGCATGTCTGATTGCAACAAGGAAAAAAAATGCCACCTTTCAATCAAATCAAAAACAGAACGTGAGAATGGAAAACTACTTTACCAAAATACTATACACACAAATCTACACAATACCCTCACAGTCAGCAACCATTTGCTTCTAAAGCTAATCAACTGTGGCTTTAAAAAAATCGCTCAGATAGCTAAAAATACTTAAATACTTTTAATAAGTATTTAATTTTAATTTTATGGTCTATTAATACAATATAAAATGGTGGATAAATAACGATTTTGGAAATTTTCATCTTGCTTGTAAGGTCATTTCAAAGTTTTAAAATATTTAATTATCAACTGAATGTATTGGGCAGCATTTTCTCCATTTTGAAGGAAAAAGGATTATTCCAGGAAAAGCATTTTGGTGGACAAGATTTGGTTCAAAAAACATACAGAGTGCTCGGGCAGAGATATGCTTCCAAACAAAAACATCTTTCATTGAAATGTTCTTGGTTGATTTTATTTTTAAAAGTCACAACTAAATGGAATCCTATGTTAATTTTCTTTTCCTGGAGAAGCTGCATTCCACAGGAGATAACCCACACAAGACAACAGACGGAGAGGAACACCTCTCTGTTGTGCAGGCGAGCAAGGCTCTGCCACAGAATCCAGATTTCAGAGAACACGTGTACCCTTTCATAAATCCCAAATTGTACCACATATAGAGTTAGCCTGATTTTGCCCAACCAATATGCATATTAATATTGGGCAACATTATTTTTTAAAATAGCAATAAAGCTATTAACTTTACATATAGCACTAAGGTTTATAGAAAATGTTGTAGGCTTATGATCCCAGCAAGTAAAATTACTAGCTTATTTTCGTAATTTTTGAAATAAAAAGCGCACAAAATACTTGAATAAGATCTATAAAATGAAGAAAAAGCAACACCCTAGTTTTTAAAAAATTTGCCTATTTTCCCTTCAAGCAAGAAAAGTCTAAATTCAAAAATTTAAGTGGAGGCATTTATAGACCACAGTGCAATTATATATATATAAAAGCCTGATCATCTCTTAAAGGACACTTACACTGCATCCAACAGATATAATACAGGAATAAGCACAGCCTAAAATTCCTCATCTGAAAGCCTCTGACTTCGGCGACTGCTTCGTGGAGCCATCAATGAGCCAGAGGCTTATAAAATCCGAACCAGCTTGCATGAATGCTTAAAACACACGGTGAAATATCTCTCTCTCTCTCTCTCTCTCTCTCTCTCTCTCTCTCTCTCTCTCGTCATTATGTTTTGAAAAGCTTTAACTGGCTTGTTCATTTTTCTGTTCTAATGTGCGGAAATTCTCATTATATGAAAAAGTGCCTATTTGTCTTTCTCCCAGATCCACCCTTCAAAGCTAAAGCAAAATTAAATTGGGACATCAGATGCTAGAAAAGGGCCAGGAAGGATGAGGTTCACTTTGAGAAAGGTAATTTAGTTTAGTCAAGATACATTACAATTTTCTAAAATTTTTATTAGCTGTGCTATTATATTATTCTTTTATTTTTTCCTTGCATTTCCAGCACTGCTCGGAGTTAATGTCCACCATACTGCAGACAATGAGAGAGTATAGATGAAGTGCTTTATGAAAAATGTAACATTATAATATATACTCTAATGCTAACATGATGGTGCTTGTGTGGTGATTTATTTGCTCTACGCACCCAGTGCTTCTGATAACACCTTAGTTCCCATTGTTGCTTTCATTTTGCAGACAAGACACAAGGACCACAGCAAAGCTTAGAACTCAGATTTGTTTTACTCCAAACTCCAGAATGTGGTCAATCCTACTTGATTTATTTCTTTAGAAGATGCGCATGTAAAAGCCATCTCTAGGGTGATTCATAAGGTATTTAAATATGTAAATGCATATTTCACCCATATGGAAAAGCTGAATATTTCTAGTTTTAAAATATACTTAAATGTATGAAATGTAACAACTATTGCCTATAAATGTGCTATAGCTAGTAAGCCTTTAGCTACTTCTCAGAATACACATTGGTAATAACATGAACATGATTAGGTTACATAAGTAAAAAAAATATATATATATTTTTTCTTGCATCTGGATTGTTATATGTGCATAAAACATTATGAACTATTTTAAGGCAAGAGAAAGTTCGTCCTAAATATTTTCCAATAAATAACAAAATGGTATATTTATTATCTATGTCAAATCTAGGTCTGTCTGAGTTAAGTGAGTATATCTCAATAACTAAATTTATAGACACAGGAAAAGAAGAAATTGAAACTAGTCACTCATCCTAAAAGGCCAGAAAGGAGAATGAGCCGAATGTAGGGGTCCATAATAAAAGACCATGAAGCACCTTTCAAAATAATGTGAAAAAAAATTCCTGAAGTTTACATATTTCAAAATGTTATCATAGTTATATATAAACTGGACCTGTTTGTATAAATATGTGAAATACACACATGTACACACTATCCCCCATACAGACACACTAAAGTTGATCTGATCACAAAGACTGTGTTATCCATAGCATTGCAGCCTTATTTTTTATATTCTATTTGTATGGAGAATGATCTGTGCTTTGATTAAAATAAGAAATATACAGTAGAGGTTCACTGAATAAAAACCACACCAACCGAACACAAACAAAGCAGAACCAGCTCTGAAAAAACACTTTGCTAATACTTTTTAAAATTGTATAGGCTTTCAATTATAAAGTTTCACTTTCATATATATAATAGACATTTAATAAGCACAACTCAAAGAAGTCAACCCAAAATACGATGGACTCAAATGTATTCAGACTGTCTCATAACCTGGGGCTGAGTGACAGATGTACCGCAGGATTCAGGTAAAGTAATCAGCAACAACACGATCCTTCCTTAGCCAAATACATTGCAACTTGCTTTAAATTAAGAAACTGTAAATATTTAAGAGCAGCTAAAAAGCTCCAACTTATGAAAAATCTAAAGCTATTTTTGCAGGAACTTTTCAGTGTTGTCATAATCATTTTAATTAAATTCTCATTTTTCAGGTGGTCCCTTTAATTGTTTTTTCCTACTTCTTAATGTGTTTTTCTAAAGCCATTTCTTTTCTGCAGCTGTGTGCGATTGGTTTTAATGGTAGCTGCTTCCTTTTTTGCCTTCTGTGAATTACAATTTTAAATGGTTACACATTTTTTGTTTTACTGCCTTCAGCATAGTTTCATAAAGATGTTTAAGGCTGTTGCTGAACATTTTCATTTCCCATCTGAAAAACCAAGAACCATTTGAATATTCCATATTGGCCTTTTATGACTTGCTTTACCTTTTAATATGTAAATGAAAGCATATATTTTATAAAGACTGGTTTGTTTCCATGAAATTATAATTTTGCTCTTTTAAAATATAAATTCAATAAACAAGATAATATGTGATAGTTCTTTTTATGTTATATCTTACTGTTCGTGAATGAAACACCTCTATTTTATGTGATGACAGCCATTTACAATGAAGAACTAGCATTTTCAGATCATAAGAATAACCTATAACGTGAAAAATGAGGTTTCACACTTGGATTTGAATTATCAGTGGTCACAAAATGTCAATAATGAGGCTATCTAGACCTTTCTTAAATTTTAACTAAGCAATTAAAACTACTTGATGATTCAGTTTCACTTTCACCATGATGTAAAAGATAACTTTACTACAAACTGTTATTACATTTCACTTGTAAAAGTTATAACATAAATTGTACTTACTGCCTGGGTTATCTCCAATCCCATTGCTTTTCCCATTCCAGTACCAGAGCAAAAGGGTTGCGTCACGTGACCCGGAGAGAATGTAGCAATTTCCCCCAATGTACGACTCAGAACGAGTGAGGCAAGTGACCACATCCCAATGGCCAAACACAACTTGGATCAATTTTCCTGAAACACAAAACAGTTTTCTTAAAAGTTGCTATAAAATTAAAAAAAAAAAATGTCTGCTCATCATGACCATTTCACTTACAAGGTAATAAAGCCTTATAAACTCAGATTCTGATAATTCAGATTTTATAATAAAATTTGATCTGGTCCAATCTGAAAGTTTTCTTTGGATAGTAACACAAACAAAAAATAAATTAAACTGTGATAATAATGTTTTGAAAGGCAAAAACTATTTTCAATTCAAACTATAATATTTAAGGACTATGATACCATATCATTAAAATAGCTAGTATAAATTACAAATGAATCATATCTACTGATGGAAGTAGGCCCAGGGAATGCTTATTGGGAATCATTTCAACATTTTCTTAAATTACTCTATATGATTCAAAATACAACGAAACTTAGTTGTCTTTTGAGAAGTACTCTATACTTCAGACTTCACTAATACAAACCCTTCTTTGACTTAGTAAAGATTTAATGCATTTCAATGTAAGTCACTTTGGAGAGCTTCTGTTTTTTAAAATCAGGATTACATGAACTAAGTTTTGCTAAAAGGACTAATATACTGTGATTGCAATTTGAGCCAGGTCATTATTTCTTTGTTTTAATTTCATTGAATGATGAAAATTTCCTTGGGGGGGTGTGATGATAAAATTGAGATTAAGACAGTTTATCTAAACTAATGACTTTGGGGGTGGGGGAAGGAACCCAGTGAACTTACTATATATCTAGGGCTTCAAATACAGGATGAATTGTTCACATAATGGTGTCAGAAAAAAAGTAAATCCCCACTTATTAGAATCTTTGTTTTAATTAGATATGATATTTATAATTCATACAAACTTCTCCAAAGAATTAAATACCTATAGATCTTCCCTTTCATCCCTATAGTTTCTAGCCAACATTTGCCTTTGAAATATCTGAAGAATCTAAAAATGAATGTCATAGAATAGCTATCCTTAATATTCACCATGACTTTATTTTTTATAAGTGTTTCAGGGGTCATTTGAACATAACTCAAATGTTCAAGGAAAAAAGACACTAACCTGAAAAAAAGTTTGCATGTTTAACTTGGAACACATCATAATCTATTCAAAAGCTTAAGGTCTCAAGTATTGGCATCTACATGTAATTAACTTTTTAAGATAATAATAAATATAACTAAAACATTTATATTAAATTGTTTTAATTTTCTATTTTAATAAATGTAAAGCTTATTTTAAGTGCTGCAAATTTAGAAATAAAACATTGAAATATACTTGTTCTAAATCAAATGAAAAGTCAAATACAGTGTTTCCACTCTTGCACAAAGACTACTAGTAACTTTAAAATCAGATTCATTTCAATCTAAAATTGCAAAATTAATAAAGTACAGTTTAATCATTTTTTCCTGTGAATAAAGAGTTTGGTCAAAGCAGGTGTTTTAACTGCAAAATGTTAAAAATATTCATTTTTTAATTCCTTCAGTCTTTTAAACTGACATTAAAACATTTCATTTTTAGCCCTAACCGGTTTGGCTCAGTGGATAGAGCGTCGGCCTGCGGACTGAAGAGTCCCAGGTTTGATTCCAGTCAAGGGCATGTACCTTGGTTGCGGGCACATCCCCAGTAGGGGGTATGCAGGAGGCAGCTAATCGGTGTTTCTCTCTCATCGATGTTTCTAACTCTCTCTCCCTCTCCCTTCCTCTCTGTAAAAAATCAATAAAATATATTTTTAAAAAACATTTCATTTTTAAAACTAGCTTTATCAGTAAAGAATATGGTAAGAATTCAAGACTTTGTAGAATAAAACGTGTGGGGGCAGGAGCAAATAAATATGAAAAAAAGTAATAATTTTCACATCATTTACAATTTTCATGCCAAATAAAGTAGAGGTTTAGTGTGAAATGGGTGGGCTTAAATTAGAGGTAGGGCTTTTAAAGGCCAAGAGAGAAGTTAAGTAGGTCACTCTTAGCACAGGTTAGAAAACTGAAGATTAAATCAGTGAGTTTTAACTACTAAAGAAACAGAACCACAATATTGTGATTGTTTTGATCACGGAGTATGTACAGCGACTTCTGGCTAAGCCTGTACCTGAGTGCTGAGAGCGTATAAACTAGGAGTGACTTAAATAGGTCATTTAGAATAGGCTCATTTAAGATTAGACACCCATCAACTCAGTGGGCTGCAGGAGTGAGAATGAGTGAAATAACTACAAGTGGCTACGTGAGGTATGTGGGGTACGTGGGGCAGAGGAAACCAGAGCCCTCCACATGCATCTGGCACTTGCAAAAGAACAGCTACTCACTCGGTAACGTGTAATTTCCAGCTCATGTGAGGACAAAGTGAAAAGCGTTATCTGTAAAAGTGGGATGGAGTAAGCATAGTGACAGAATGATCCAAGATTCATTTATTAATTCTCATCAGCTGAGTTATCACTCTGCATCTAGAACATCAGTGTCAGGAAAATGGATACTCGCTCACTGCGGTTTCTTTTCCAACTACAATTTCCCAGTGTTTTAATTTTTGTCCCAAAAGTTATCACAGTGATTTTCCATTCAACAAACACTAAGTGCCACGCAGGAGGCCTTCTCACACCTGTATAGTGGTAAATAGACAGGCAAACAGACGTGGCCCCTGCCCCCAGAGTATTGACTGTCCAGTAGGGCAGACACACATTAAACAAACCCAGATATATAATCAGGAACAGTGATTAGTTTTATAAAAGAAAGAGTACAAGGTAGAACTAGTGGGAATAATAAGTAGAACAAAAGTATACTGGGCGTCAGGGAAGATAAAAACGAGCAAGTGACATTTAAGTATTAATATATAAAGGGTTTCATACTTTACTACAAATTAATCTTATTCTCTACAATGTATACTTTGGGCTCAACTCTGAAAAACATTATTTTTTTAAGTTAACTTTTTCCTGTTCTGGCAGCCTTTCTCAGTGATATTTGTTATTGCTACGAGGCTGAAGTTCACTCCTCCTAAATAAATCACAGCATATAAATACCTGCTGCTCTTTTGGTAAATTATTTTCTGATAATCTCATAAGTGTTCTTCAACCTTTATTTTTTGTTTCCTTTAATACTAGTCCATCTCTCCACACACTAATATCAAATATTACCACAAGCACTAGAATATCCCTTTTTTGACAGAACAAATTTTCTAGTTAATGTTTTATTTGACAGCTGTGCTACAAATAAAAAAAAATTCAAGCTCAGGACTCCACACCACTGAATCTAAAATGTGGCCTGAAAATAATTCCCACTGCTGAGGGAAGGTTTTATTGTTGCCTCTGCTGTTCTGGTTGTGTCCTGAAAACATGATTTATGTTAAAAGAATTTCCTGTTACAACCGTGTTTCTTCCCCCTCCCCATCCCAAACCTAATAAGAGAAGGATTTTTATTTATTTACTTTTGCTTATGTGCTAAAATATAATTGAATTCAACACTCGTGATCGCTTAGCCATTATATATTATTATTTTAAATTTATATTTATTGTTGAAAGTATTACAGATGTCCCCTTTTTAAGCCATTATATGTTATTGATCATACAATTTTCCCCTTGCTTCTCTGCCAAACTTAGGAGAATATATTTAATATTCCTATTGTCATGTACACATATTGTAAGGCACATAGTTATCCTAACTGAAATTATTTTAAATAAAACTAGCATCTGAGTTTATTTGTATAAAAGATAGTAAGAAAGATATGAGGACTATAATTTGAGAATTTTTTCACAACTTTTCTGGCAAGTATAAATATTTTTATTGTACAAGCCAAGTCAGTATCATTAACATGAAGCTTAAAATAAGGCTACTTATTATGAAAACGTTTTACACACACACTTATCTGAAAAACAAAACAGTCAAACAGAAGATTTTGGAAAGAGGGGAAGAAATGCAATCTAGTTTATTAAGTCTAATGTAACATGGCAGACACACTAGGAACTTAGTGTTGTATGTTATAGTGCTTTCCAAATTCAGCAATTATCAACAGGTAACACCTGTATGAGATAACGTGGGATAATCACGAAGAACGCTACATTTGAAGTCAGAAGAGCTGGCTCCAAACCCAGTTCTGTCACTGTTATCCATACAAATTTCAACAAATCAACCTTTCTGAACCTCAGTTTCATCATTTGAAAAATGGGATAAGGAAACCTGTCCTATTTCACAGAATTATTGTGAAGCTGGAACAATATGCATGTGAAAAAAATTTTTAAGTTCTAAAGAACTGTCTGAGTGTAAGAATTATCTTAATTATAACTATTATATAATGTAAGGTCAATTTTCAAATATTAATATCCAATGCCTTTTAAAAATGATATGAATGGACAATAAACTCAAGAGCCCTTAAATATCAAAACCAAAGACTGAGATAATATATAATTGCACTTATATGACATTCTGGAAAAGGCAAAATCCTAGAAATGAAGACTAGATCAGTGGTTGCAAAGAGGCTGATGGGGGAGAAGAATTGACTACAAAGGGGCCGCACAGGGAATTCTGGGGGTGAGAGCTGCTCTGCACCTCCATTGTGGTGGTGGTTATGGGACTCTGCAGTCTGCCCAAACTAATGGACCTGTATACCAAATAATGAAATTTATTGCATATACATTCAAAAAATAATGTTCAAAAATGTGTAAAACACCATGTGCAATATAAAAGGATATTTAAGAAAATCTTTAAGAGTATGAAGCAATTAATCTGAAAATTTGTGCAAACAGGAAGCACAATTTGAGGTCAAACAGTGCTAGTGTTGGCATTACCACATGGTGAAAGTAAAGGTTAAAATTTTGTTATTAAATCAGAGAAAATTCATTATAATTATATGCTATTTTAGGAAAACGTATCAATCCCCACTGCATTTTTAACGAATTCTAGAGGAGTTTTAGGTTCAACAGTAATCAATCTCATAGACCTAAACATGTAATAAAAGCCCAATTAATAAGAAGGATTTGAATGATGAGGTTTTCTTTCTGGACATACAGAATAAAGATGCAAATTATTAAAAAACCCCAGATCATCAATTCCATAAAATAAAACATAAACAAAATCCTGCCTGAAAACAACTTGTAGGGTTTATTGTAGGAACAGTAAATGTTAAACTGTTTTCCCTACTCTTTCATAGCTGTTACAATATTGTCACCAAAATACACTTAGGACATACTCTTTCAATACCAGCAATTATATTTTCAATACACTGTACTTACTAAGGCAGAAGAATGGACTCATACATTTATAAACATCATTAACAAGACTGAAAGATGACTTGCTATAAACCATTTAATAAACTAGAAATTTCAGTGAGAAAGAATTTTCTATTCCCACAACATTTAAATCAAGATATCTGTAGAGACTTGTTTTAGCTGAAATGTGTACTTCCACAGTATCCATCAAGTTCTAATGCATTAATATCTCATTTTAATTATTTTTAAATATTCACCTATATACTTACTATATGTTTATTTAATCCTCTAACAGTTTCCAAAATATTTTAAAGAGACCCCATGAAATTTTTCAATGTTTCTACATTTCCTAGATGCAAAAATTTATATGCATTTACTGGATCAGGTCTCCTGTCATAATTCCGAGCTGTGTTTGGTTTGTCCTGCATGCAAATGAATATATAGACTTAAAACTTTATATTTTAACAAGACCTGTCATATAAAATCAGTAGTCAGCTACTTTTCTTCATGATGGTGTAGATTTCAGCAAGATTCTATGCAGAATTGGGTGGATGAAGATTTCTACTCCCAAGAAATACACCTAATGAGAATTTCCAGTAAGGAAAAAAAATCCTCTAAATAATACAAAAGTGGGAAAATACACACGCACACACGTATGCTCTTGTCATAAGATTATGCAAATACATGTGCATATGGTATTTACATACCATCATAAGCCTGGGTGACAAATCTACTATAAAAAGCTGCCTCTTAAAAACATGCTGAAGCTAACTTAATGGTAGACTACATAGTAGATTGGGGAAAAGTGTCTTTTCCTTATTTTATAAATGTTAGAATCATGTAATTTTTGGAAGGAAGAAGATGAGAAAGCATTCTGAGTGTCTCAATGTTACTTACAGTAAGCTTTAGTTCACGGATGAAGAAAATAACAGTTACCTGTGTCTGTAGAATAGACTCGGAAACTTTTATCCCAGAAGCCACAGACGAGGATGAAGCGGTTGTCGGAAGTGATGACAAAGCACTGGGAATGGACTTGAATACTCTGGTCTAAAAGGTCAGTGATCTGCCTCCTGTGCATTCCTGTATTGCTGGCTATGAGAACAGAGGAAGAAAAAATAAGCTTACTAAACCCACATGTGCAAAGAAATCCTATAGTTTGTCATACTCAGGATAGGGGGTGAGGGAGGAGAGGCAGCATGTTCCAGGGTAGGAATATTTGACCTTTAATTTTAAATATAGTAATATTTGAAAAACCAAACAGGAAAACACATCCGAATGCTGGAAGAATGTGGGCAGCTAAATCCAACATCTCAGTAAGAAATTTTGCCTCGAGGAAAGAAACAATAACATGCTACAATTTAAAAAGAGTGTGCGACTCCCGGACCACGCTTTCTAGCTCTTGGGCAGGACCAAAGCAGATTACAATCTGCAGATTGCATCATGGTTAGGTTTGTGTTTCTGACAATCTCATTACACCTATCGCCCTGAGAATGGATTTGTGTTGTGACAATCCATTACCTTTAACTTTTTGTCACAAGGAAGAGATATTAGAATTTAAATGTCATATAGCTGAAATATTGTAGCATCGTGTACTACTTTGGCTGTAACAGGTCTTTAATTTGACTAGATGTGAACTCCCCTTTCCCCTGTTTACAGCTGCACTTGCATGTATGGAAAGGGGAGAACGACTATTTATTAAAGATACTTGTAATTGAAAAAGTCAAAGCACAGCACGCGGCCACTTTCTTACCCCTTATGTAAGCAATAAAACAAGACAGCCTGGCAGTGTGCTTTCAAAGTGCTACAGAGCACCCGAGATGGGGTTTGTCACAAGGCACAAGGTCAGACACGGAGCGACATTAAGCACGCGGGAAGAGTAATAATCCTCTAGAAACACACTATCAAGTATGTCATTATCAGAAAAGGAATTTTCACTGAGGTGCCTTTTTTGGCATTATGAGGCCAGCCAAATAGAAAGCTTTGTTTCTAGTCATCTCAGGGGTATTTCACACCAACTTTTCAACGTAAATAATGATTCTTACATTGCTAAAGCATCTTGATTGTATCAGAAATTGGAACAAACACAATACATTTCTGCATCGGATTATTACATATTTTGTATTATAGTCTGTAGGTTTAAAAGTACTATAAATGCATTATGATAAAAATAGGAAAATATTTACATTACATTCATTGTTTATAATAACTAAGTTAACGTGGCCAACTTAATGGAAGGCTCAGAGAATAATACAGAAGAAAAATGTGTTCAAAATACTATCCAGTGCTCTGCTGGGAACACCTGGGGACGCAGAGGAATAAAATATTCCCTGCCTTCAGGGCATTACAACATGGCACACATACACATGTGTAATACCGCAAAATTCTGCTAGTGTCTGACTACACAACTTAACTATGTAAGGTTATTAGGTAACTGTTTGATAATGGGATTCATATTCTTTTGGGTGATTAATGGGCTAGAAAGTAACAGCAGTAGTTAAAAGGGCAGGATTCCAGTTTGGGAACATTTCTCCATCCTTCCACACAAAGGGAAGTTACTGACAGATGAGAACTTGTATGGGTATCACCGTGTATTACAGAGAGACATTAGTATCCCACTGGATGAAGCTGTGGGATACAGTTCAGTTGTTTTTTAATCCCAAGAAACCTAGCAATTAAAAACAAGGTATGTAGTACTTTCTAGACTGGTTAGTACAGTATTTAATTCCACATGAAAATTGGAAAAAATGTCCACTTTTTCTGTGTTATATGCCTTTTGCTCCTATGATATAAACTTTGATACTGGTCTCTTTTGAGGTGTGATCTCTTGGGAGGACCTAGCTCAACAGATCTGGGCATGTGCATAATTTTGAATTGATTGACCACAAAGTGCCAACGGATAACGGCTGTTGCCCCTTGAGCATTCAGATGAATTATTTTATTCTAAGTAAGTGCTTACTTATAAGTTAACATTGCAACATCCATCTATCTATCTATCTATCTATCTATCTATCTATCTATCTATCTATCTATCTACCTACCTACCTACCTACCTACCTAATCTATACAACCTATACAACCTACATCTCTCACAACTGCCTTTCCTTTATCTTATTGTTTCCTCCGGCATACTCCTGAGATTCAATACTAAAAGTATTTTTATGTAATGAAAATTAGGTATATTTATTTGTCTAGATAAGCAGTCTTCAAACTTGGGTGTGCATACCCCTGGAGATTTAAGAGTTCCCCAAGGATACACAGGCACAGATGGTTTTAAGGGAATCAATTTCTAGTTCCTCAACTTTCATATGTTCTCCTGCCTGAAACAGGTTTGCCTAAGGACTCCTTTCTAACCTCGCCTTTCGCATGCTCTTCTTCCACTAGATTAAATTAAGGCATATTTCTCTCCTACCTAGAACCTTAGTATGGTGCTTCACCTCAGGATATAAGAACCTCTTGAAAGCCAAAAAATTGGAAAATTCAAAATACTATAATGCGATGCTGAAAAGTGAATGTCTAGGTAGCAAATCATTTTGCAGGGCAGGTGGTTTCCAATTCAATGCTTTCAATCAAATGGAAGGAGCATCTAATCAGGCTGTCAATTGATAGATCATTAAAAATAAGTTTCATGACAGACTGTTAAAATGGCTGTTGAATGACAGACCATAACAATATTTCTTAATAGACCACTATATATTTTCACATAACCCAGAAAGAGCTCAACGATTTGAGTGACATTATTAAAACAAAACTCTTTCTTTTCCCATTTATTTGCTCATGTGAGTGACATTCATCAGAGTTTCCATCCATAACAAAACAAAAAAACTAAACAGAACTGTTGACAAATCCTGTCCCATTCAGCAACAAATAATATTCATCCATGAACACAGGAATTGTTTCATTAAAAATATATTTCTAATGAATGTTTTTATGTTTCATAATGTTTATTAAAATGTTTAATTTTCCATAAATCTTAGTTATAATTGTATAAGGGGAGTAAAATGAAAATATAAATTCAAGATGAAAAAGGAATAATGTACAATTTTCAACTAGAGATTTTTATGCATTTTTTAAAAACAAAATGTTAGCGATTCCTTTTCATATTTAGATTCCATTGGATATATTTAAAATTTTATACACTTTGCAACTATTTAAACTTGTGATGAAACTGTTCAGCTGTCAACTTAAAAGTGTGTGGGAAGGTACATGGTTTTAAATAATTATCTTAGGAGATATAAGAGCAAACCATCTGATGACCAGTGATCGGGACCAGGAAAGAAAACTACGGCCCACGGGCCAAATACGGCCCACGTCTGGTTTTGTATGTAAGCGTTTGTATGTAAACTACGGGCCAAATACGGCCCACGTCTGGTTTTGTATGTAAGCGTTTGTATGTAAACTACGGGCCAAATACGGCCCACGTCTGGTTTTGTATGTAAGCGTTTGTATGTAAACTACGGGCCAAATACGGCCCACGTCTGGTTTTGTATGTAAGCGTTTGTATGTAAACTACGGGCCAAATACGGCCCACGTCTGGTTTTGTATGTAAACGTTTGTATGTAAACTACGGGCCAAATATGGCCCACGTCTGGTTTTGTATGTAAACGTTGATTGGAAGACGGCAATGCTCATTTGTTTACACATTGTCCACGGCTGCTTCTGTGTTATACCAGCGGAGTTAAGTCCCTGTGTCTGAGACCTTACGGCCCACAAACCCTAAAATATTTACTATCTGGCCCTTTACCAAAAATGTTTACCTATGCTTACTCTAATGGGTTGTGATTGCCAAATTCATTTAATTATAGACTTTATACTATAGGATATTAATTGTCAAGTTTTAAGGTAAATAGTTAAGTCTATACTTCTAGGAATAATGCTTTAAATGACTTAGCAAATGGGTTTTATTATTTGTCTGACTTTTAAAACTTTACTAAAGTGAGCATTTAAAAATTTTTCAATATATGGCAAATCATGTCTACTCAAAGTAAAACAAGATTTAGGAAAAAGAGTACCATTTATCCTACATATAGATAATTAGTTCTTATATTTCCACTTATATTTGGGGAAATGATAAATGACTTAGTTTAGAGTTTAAGATTATGTTAGCTCTTCTCGATAGTTTATCTGCAAATCTTGGCCATTTAGCTCTCTGGTGAAACAAAAAGGATGACATACACATAAGGAATATCTTGAATTTCAAAATACTAAATCAGCTTACTCAAATGCTTCATTTAAAGACTTTAAAATCCTAACAATGTATTTGTGCCAGGGAAATTTGACAGTCATAAGGCAAGCACCCATACTAGTAGTATACCCCATAGTTATGCAATTAGGTTTTTTTTATCCTAAAAGTTATTGGATAGCATCTTTAATATCGAAGCTTAAATTCTTAGTGAAGCCACAGCTGCAATCCCCACCCCTGAGGATGAAGAATACTAAAACTAGCTATTTTAACTAACCTACTCAGAAGGCAGAACAGCAAGTAAGCATTCTAAGTCACCTGCTGCCGGGACTCATCTCATCCCCATGGCTCTTTCTGCTCCTCCCTTTTCTTTTTCTTTCCCCCTGAACAAATTTAACCTCCAATGGCAATTTATTGGGCTGTAGGACCCTAGGAAAATGAATACGAATATCTTAACACTGCCATTGGCTAGGCAATATATTTCAACTTTGAAACTGCTCTGCAATTGCCCATTAATCCCCTCCGACTGAACAGAGGGTCCAGGAAGAAAGGATTGATCTCCTTTAATGATGAAACCCTGGCACTACAGTTTTATTTTTCACAACACAGTGCTGCTAAGAACCCCACTGTTATTATGAAAATTTCCCTAGCAAAGGAGCTCCATCACATTACTGGGGCACCAATTCATCATAACGCGCCTCGCTCCTGCTCATCAACAAGTCTGAGTGATGAAAAGATCCAATATTATCCTGACAGTACTTCATGCGCATTCTCAATCACACATTATTACAGCATCCATATTAATTTTCAGTGACACGCGTCCTAGGCCTGTTCAAATTAGGCAAACCAACGAGGGGGAGTTGATGAAATACCAGCATAGCCACAGCTCATTGCATTCCAATTTGCATGCAAATGGTTTATCAGGAAAATTCCATTCCCAGCAACCAGCAAGTGAAAAACAACTGTAATCTACACTTCAGGGCCACCATACAGAGCTTAATGAATCGCAAAGAGAGAAGGAAGTGACAGACCTATGAGAGGATCGATTTCCACTGGCAGCTGGTATGGCTGGTCTTGTACAGCACCTTGATGAGCTGGAATTTACAAAAGATTAAAAAAAGCATTATTTTTTAAAACATAAACTACATAAAAATGCACAAGTCAAATCTTATGTACAATTGTTTCCAAACCTCAAATTATACAGTTTTGTGAAATTTAAGGGGGGGAAAATCCAGGTGCTTTCCTGGCGAGCTTATTAAACATTTATTTTAGATTAGTGCTGTTCTGAACCTGTGCCATCACAGTGGCTCCAGTCCTGGGCCATAAGCTAGAGCAGATGCTTGACTGGCAACCTCTGATGCTGCAACAAAACAAAATTAAGTGGTAAAGCGCACTGAAAACAAAATGTGACAACCATCTGCTGACTGTAGCAAATACTATTTTTTTTGTTACTTTTTAAAAGGCAGTTTTGAATGCTGCAGCACAAAGGATCCACAAAAACGTCAATTTATGATGGAGAAAGAGAAGGCTCTACGTCAGGGAACATTTACTGTTTCATCCATCACTTAAAATCAATCAATTGAAAGTTTGAATAAAAATAAAGAAAGCTATCTGCAGATAAATGTTTTAGTTAAATGCATTTGACGGAAATATTTTCCTGAAGGTTTGAGGTTTTTCTTTTAAGTTTTATTAATATTTACTATTTCCATGGTTTCTATTTTAAAATACCCTAAGAAGCAAATGCGTAACAAAAATCAATCCATACTAAGAATAGTTGGTTCAATTCTCAAAACGGTTCTAAAGGCTCAGGCTTGCTTTTTTGGTAATTGAGAAGAGATTTTTTAGGCTGTCTCCCTGTGAAGGGTAGAGGTCTTTGGGTAAAGGGTGTAGGGCCAGCAGCTAGTGATGCAACCTTGGGCAAGTCATAAACCCCAAAATGAAGGGTTTGGAATAAATGATCTTTTCAGTTTTATAATTCTGATAGTTAAGTGCTAGGCCCTTTTCCAAATAATTTTCCCCAAATGACTCAGCCATTCACCCTGCTCAGTATCTGCCTTTTATAGACTCAAGCATTTCTAAGCTGCTTGGTGGATATTAGAGCTCTGCTTAAAACCATCTGATTTTAGGAAGTCTTTCTGACTGTCCTTGAGGGGCTGGGAAAAAAATGGGGTACATTTCAATGAGTGCACTAGATTCTAAATTTATTATGTCACCATTTCCCCTGTTAGTAAATACTGACTTTTCAAGGATGTTTGGAAGATAAAATAACTGAGTAAGTACAATAATAGCACTCAAAAAATTATAGTTGAGTGTTTATCAGAAATTAAAATAGCTAGAGAAATGAAGTCATGGGACTCACTCTTTTTTGCTGAAGATATTTTCTTTGCTGATTACTGGCTCTGCCAGTAAAGAAATCACAGGGCACATACAGACAGGGAACGATTGGGAAAGTGTACCACAGCCTCTGATGTACCCAACAGTGCCATTTACTTCCAGTAGTACCAGTACTGACCAACAGTAGCACCTGGAGAATCCGGCCTCATTGAAATGTTAAAACCGAACTGTCAGTGAAAGGTTTAGGAGGTCAACCATCTTTGGTCATGTCTCAAGTCCTAGCTCTGCCACTGATTGCCTGTGTGACCTTGGGCAAGTTATGCAGTCTCTGTGTGTTTCCTAATCTGTACCATGGGTTAGACAGGTTTATTAGGCTAAACCATATGAAATTACCAATACCTGACATCTTAACTGATTAAAAATGGCAATTTGATATGGTTCAACTTAAATACAGAATCTACATCCTAAGGTTGTTGGGGGAATACATGTAAAGTGATTAAAACAGTATTTAGAACTTAGAATACTACACTAATAAAAGAGTAAGATGCAAATTGACTGTACCTTTGTGACGCCCACCAGCCAATCAGGAGTATGCAAATTAACCCAACAAAGATGGCGGGTTAATTTGCATATGCAGGCACCGAGCGGCGGGGGCGGGATGCAGGTGTTCCGCACCGCCCCAGTCGCTCAGGGCCTCTGGGCAGCGTGGGAAGGCGGAAAGGTGGCTCCGGCCGGAGCAAAGGCGGTGCCCAGCAGCCAGGGGAAGGAAGACCCATCCTTGCACGGATCTTCGTGCATCGGGCCTCTAGCGTTCTATAAACATTAGCTGATTTTTTCCCCTGGAGGTTCTGCAAGGGCTTTTAATGAGAAGGAAGGGTAAAGATATTTTTTTTCCTAAATCAAGACTCAGACACAACTGAAATAAATGTTAGGAGCCAGCGGTCTAATCAACAAGCTGTGGAAATCACAGGCTCTGAGAAAAGAAACAGAATCTAATACCCCTCTTCAATAGTGTAATATGAATTTGATATTCATTGAAGAAAACTGTTAGGGATGTTTGACATTCGTTTTACATCAGGGGTGGGAAACGTCCAGCCCACGAACTATTATAAGGCCCACAAAATCATTTGGTCTGGTCCTGCCAAGGCAATACGGGTGAGTTAATTAAATGTTGGATCAAATACAGCAGGCTAATTTTTAAGTTGATAATTTTGTATGGCCCATGAATGATGTTATAAATACCCAAATGGCCCTTGGCAGAAAAAAGGTTCCCCACCCATGCTTTAAATCAAGGCATCCTGACAGGTAATTTAATTTGGCATAAGGTATCACAAGATAGGATGAAAGACCAGATTTATGTAAATATACCTGAAATGAGGCACAGATTTAATAAAATGGGTGCTTAATTTCTTTAGGTGCAGGTACTGGTACAGCTCAGAACTGGAGAGCACATTGTGTGGAAAGATAAGCACTAGGTATTACCATGTTACCATTCTTTGTGTTTATCTGGTGAAGAGTTGCTGGGCCATACTGTAAAGCCAGAAGGTGGGGACAGAAACACGAGTGGCACAAGATACAGGCACAAAGCAGCCTCACTGGGGAGAATTACAGGCAAAGACTCGGCAAAACATATGCAGTCCCCAAGCTTCTGTCTTACAGTAAGGGGAAGGGGGCTGGGGATAGTAAGTGGTCCATCAGCACAGGGAAGCTGCCCCTAAACCACTTTACATGTCTATAGAAAAGCTGGAAGTTGGGGAAAGGACACCTGACAACCAAGCATGGAGGAAGCAAGCTTTACAGTCAGGAAAATGGGCTTGCTCCAGAGGGGAGTCAGGAGCTCGGTCATCAGTGCTTAGCAAGCGGGCCCACACTGAGTCCCAGCTGTGGACCTGGTGGTGCTCTGGTTGAGCTCTTTGCTAAGCTAAAATAAAGATGGGGGCAGAGAACAATTAAGGCTTTCCAGCAGATGGAAAGGTTTTCTCTCCTCACACATGGTGTCACTGTTTAAACTGAAGAAGTTCTGAGCCGCCACCAATAGCCACCCTGGATAAGCACCATGGTGGCCCCGATGTCACAGGCACTGGGGCTTCCACCAGCTCTAAGGGTAACTGCAAATCCTCTTATCACATTTGATAAACACACCACCAGCATGCTTTTCTCTAATGAGTGGCATTTAGAGACTCTAAAAATCACATTTGTTAATCAAATTATAACCTTTAGTCCCAAAATATCTGTAATAATAAAAGCGTAACATGCTAATTAGACCAGACAGCCGAACGACCTTCCGGACGCAGCCAGGGCTGCGAGGGCCGAGCCCCTTGCACGAATTTCGTGCATTGGGCCTCTAGTAAGTATATATTTGCATACACATTTACCTTTCTAAAATAAGTTCACTTGAAGAAAAATGTCTGCCTTGATTTTTACCTTCTGAACTTTTTCTGAAATCTGTTTTCTAATCAAATATTGGCATTCATTTCATTTCTAATGGCCAAGAAAATGTTCTGTATCTAATAAATTCTGATACCAACACAGATTCTTCATCATGGGTACCTTACTGAGCATAGTCTGTGTGCCAAATTTTTGTTTGAATGTCAATTCAATTATATCCCATTATAAAAACTCTTCCATTTAATTTGGCATAAGGCCCTTGTTCAAAACTATATATATGTTTTCTGCAAGCAATTCAGGTATTATAATGAGCGGTACTTTTACACTTTACCAGATTTAATGGCAAGTTAACAGACTATTAAAATCTATTTTTAAAAATTTCCCACCTAAAACAATAGCTTGTGGGGGAAAAGCCTATAACCTCTAGGACTTGATTTTCCTTCTTAAAAAAAAAATTTCTAACTAGTGGCCAAAAAGAACAGTGCTAAATCCAGATCCCAACATTCCTGTTCTAATGAGAAGCACTAAATCACAGAGGGATGATCATAAAGTCTGAGTGAGAAAACATGGGTGCAAACCTGGCCCTGCCACTGACTGGCCACGTGACACTGAACGAGGAGAGTTCCCTGCGGCTGTGTCTCCATGGGAGAAACGTGGGGCTGGACTAGATGAACTCTAATGTCGGTTATACACTGATGGTTTATGATTCTAATGGTTACTTCAGTACCTTGCCGTCAGTACCTACCATAACTATTCAGCACTGAATGGGAGAATGTACTTAGGGTTTTGGCAGGCAATTTAAATATTCTTTTTTCTATCATCCACAACAATACCACCATTTCACACACCAAAGGTACATAGTAGACAATCAGAAATGTCTACTGAGTAAATGAATAAGTGGAAAAAAGGGTACATGTGTTAAATAAATGCAATAAAACTTATAATATAGAAATGTTATATTAAAATATTGTTAGAAATAGTATTTATCTCCTAAGAATAAAGACAAACCACCAGATGCCAAAGAATAGTTTATGTTTTAACATTTGTATTATATGCCTCATATGGGATTTCTTTAAGCCTTTTACATTATTAAACATTTTGTCTCTGAATAATGCTTGAAAGTTAAAAAGCTTAATCGTTGAGACATATATTTGAGTAGATATTACAACATCTTTATCCAGTGTTCATCAGTTACCATGCCTTATATAATGATGTTTCTTTCCTTACCAGGAAGGTTGTGCCACTTGTTCACAGCAAACAGCCTGTTAGCTGTGACTGTGATCACAGCAGGAGTCACCAAACCGGGCTGGGTGTTGGCTGCCACGTGAGTGACAGGGGAGTTGGAGGGGAACTTGAGGACCATGATGACATCCTGCTGGGCTTGGTCTGTGAACATCAATGGGCTCTGCAGGAGGAGATACTATTGAGTGGGCATGACAAGACCCAGACATACAAGAAGGAAAAGACGACGAAAAACGAGAAGAGAAAGGGTGCAGGAAAAGAAGAGGAGACCGTGTTAACACAATTGCAAGTGAGAGCACAGAGAGCAGATAGGCTCCTAGAAACAGCACTTAGGATTTGCCTGTTTTCATGCATGTCATCCGTTGAATGTTTTGGTGACTGAAGGAGAATACATTAACAAAAACATTTTAAAAACCAATAAATTTTATTGGCTGCCTTCCCTACCCCACTCTCATGAAGAACTACAAGAATGATTTGATTTAGATTCCAAATAGGCAAAGTATTGGGGATCACATTAAACCATACTGATTGCTAATATGTGTCAAGTACAAAAAATAAATAAAAAAGAATGAGAATAGGCAATAGGCACAAAAGGAAGCCAAGGTAATTTCCAAAGATCATCAAAAATTGTGTTGAGTTAGCATGAAGGTTTTGACAACTAAATAAAGAGATAATTAAAGCAAATACATTTATAAACAATAGTTATGCAACTTGCATGTATTATTTCAGTAGAGAAATAAGTTACAAACATAATACACAAAGTTAATTATAAAAGTGTTTCAAAGCAATGCATAATTAAATATACTTGTAAAAACAATATATTTATATAGTGTACCAAGTCATAAACACTGCCCTATTATAATGCAAATGCCACTGTTTTCTGCTGCAGCTAAGAATAAAGTGGAATACCTAGATGCCCCTGTCCCTCTGGTAAAAAAACTAAAACCCAAATCCTTTTGATTTCTCTTCTGAAAAGGAGAAAGTAATTAAAAATGTCACACAAAACACTGTCTGTTCTAATAGCTAGAAATGAAATAAATCTTGAAGACTACTAAGGATTTAGAACATTCCTACAGCCCATATGTCATAATCCAAGACATATATAACCCCACTCTGATTTACTGGCTTTATTTATACTTCGGGGGAGCAGGCCACCATGCAGTAATTGCACTGTACGTTTTCAGCAATTCTCTTCTACCGTGTCTATTTTCTAATAGCTGATTAGTATCATTCAGAACTGAAACGCTTTGATGAAGTGCTTCTGGCTGCTTTCCTGCGGCCATATTTCAAAACACCAGGTATATGTAAATGTGTGTAAGCACATATATTTAACATGTATTTGTTCAGAACTGCTAATAAAAAATTAAGTACATTTGCATTTTTATTATCAGTCCTTTTAAAAAAGTTATTAAGAGTACTTAGAAAAACATATTGCACTAAGAATTCCTATTTGCACTCTTTGCATAAAGGTGTAAATAAAGGCAACTAATAAGCTACCCAGACACCCTTCTGAGCAAGTGGCTAAAAGCCAATCAATATTATGAGTTAATCCTCCCTGGATGCTCATTCAATTAAAGGTGTCAGTAATGCCTCATCTGATGTGGCCTCAATTAAATCCAACTATCTGATGGTGTGAAAACACAGGGGGATACAGCAACAGCAGCAACGCCAGACAAATAGGCAGCCTTCCTGTGCCTGCTAATTACTACACCTGGTGTATATTATGGCTCATGCACTCAACGCAGCATGCCGTGGTTTTAATTTCTGCTATATCTTGCATGGTGTGTGTGTGTGTGTGTGTGTGTGTGTGTGTGTGTGTTTTGGGGTGCACTGATGGTTGATGGGGGAACTGATCTGTACGGCACTAAAAACAATAAACATTTGCGCATTTTATTTTTTAAATCTCTGAAATCAAAAAGTAATCTCTGTCATACAAAGGATCTTTTATACAGTTCTAAGGAATTCTGGGAAATTGGGTAAAAATGAGAAACAAAGAGTAACATCAAACAAAATCTAACTAGCTATGAAGAAGTCCTGGGAAAGGAAGTGAACATCATCTCAGACTGCCAAGCTTTATTTTTCAATGATGTAGTTTTTTAAATAATATTTACGAAAGTCAATTTATAAACTCTGAGAAAGTCTGAGTACAACATACATCATAAAGTCTCACTGCAAGGAAGTTGATACGTATTTTTGAGCTTAACAGCTCATACTGTAAATACAATTAGACTCAAGCCGAATAATTCCAGTGTTTATGCCCTTAAGAAAACATAGAAAAATCTCCAACATGTAGAAGGGATGTTTACATAGTGACTATAGTGGCAACTCTTGGCCACATGGCCAGGACAAGCCACTTTAGACAAGAAGCCGCAGATACCACCCCGAAACTCTTCTCCGCATTCTGACAAGGGGCCTCCCTCCAGCCTGTCCCTACAGTCCATCCTGACGTCAGCCACAACGCGGGCAAAGAGCAGGACACTCTCTCCAAGCCCCATCACATCCGGGGCTAATGAGTACGGAGCAGCAGCACCCCCAGCACACAGGGCTGGTCAGCCGTGATGGCAAACGCCACAGAGGGCAGGACAACTGGTGAAACAGGGAGGAGGAAACAGACCTCACCTAGTCCTGGGCGTGTCTGTGAGGTGAGTCTGAGGCAGAAGTAGGAAACTACGAGGCAAATTTCATCCATTTTTCTCAGATTCAGTGTACATACTGTTGACAACTCTGGTTTCTTTCTAACACACCTTTCCTTCCCACCCACATATGTGTAAGATGAAAAACACAATTTGCACGTGTCTGAAAAGGAGTTCAGGTTTTCAATTCAGAGGATCAAGCCCCTGGGAGAGACGGTCTTCCATCCTCATAGGAACAGGTGCCTTCCCACCCCAGGGCCAGCGAAGCTGACCTGCCCCGTGAACCAGTGATCCCTCTGCCGGGAGGGAGGCTGGCAGTAGGAACTCTGGCTGCCCCAGTGACCACAGCTGAGCAGTGACCCAGGCAGAATGGCAACAGACCAGCAGCAGGGCCTCCATCAGCCAGCACCATGGCCTGAGTCTCACAGACAAGCTATTACTAAAACTAATTCCAAGCCCCAAACATAAATCATCCTTACTGTTTTTATTACTATTTTTATGGCATTATCTCCCATTGTTCTGGCTAAATGTTCACTTTTTGTGTAGTCTTCTGCTCACTAAAGTCGTCCTTTATGTTCATTTATATCTGATTTCACCTGTTTAAAAACACTTGGAAAAGATGATGCAAATAATTTTTAAATGCTTGTTGTTCATTACAATGGTCAATTCATATAACTAGAAAAAAAAGGCTTGGAAGAAGAAAGATGACAAAGAAGGGAAAAGGGAGAAAGACACAAAGAAGAAGGTGGAAAGAGAAAGAAAAACGGAAAAGAGCCAGAGGTAGAAGGGATCAAATTCATCTCTCCCCTCTTGGCTGCTACACTCTCCGTCCAGAATCTGTCAAAATTCTGCCACCTCTGCACCACAACATGGAGTCAGAATCTATCTCAAATTATTCACTGTACTTATGGAAACAGATTATATAGTTCATATTCTTGATTTAAAACAGTAACAAATAATCTGTTTTATTGAGGGACAATTTAAGAAAAAAGCATAATACCCATAGTCTGTTTTTTAAAGAAATTATTTCCTTCAATCACTGAAAAATGTAACCCCTGGAATTTCAGGAACTCTAAAAGGAGAATGAGCACATATTTTGCAGACTGAGTCCATTTCCCTGTTCCTGATTCTGGGTTGGCCTCCAACTTGCTCTGACCAATCGAACGTGGCATAAATGATATTGTGTGAGTTCCAAAGTGAGCTCCAAGAAGTCTGGCAGGAGTGTTCTGGTGGAACCTGCTCCTCCCAGATGTCCTTGATGATGAAAGACCCCATGAAAAGAGAGGCCCAGACATCTCAGCCTGCCCCCAGCAGTGTGTGAGGGGGCCAGGGTGAGCAGAGCAGAAGAAATGCCTCAGAATCACAAGAAATACAGATGACTGTTTCACGCCACTAAGCTTTGGATGGTTGGGAACACCAAACCATCATTTTTCCCCCCCCTCGGGTCTCTGACTCTCAGCAACAATATCTTATATATTAGGATTTCATTTTAAAATCCCCAAAATGAAAAACATATTGGGATATAAAGAATAAAATTAAAAGAGGAGAAATCAAGATGGCAGCATAGGTAAACACCTAAACTGCTGCCTCGCACAACAATTTCAAAACTACAACTAAAAGACAAAACGGACATCATCCAGAACCACAGGAAGACTGGCTGAGTGGAAATTCTACAACTAGAAGGAAAGAGAAAAGCACAATAAGACTCAGAGGAGCTGCAAAAGGCTGAGGTACTGAGACGCGCGTGTGGAGAGGGCTGACAACTGAGTGCGCGGCTGGCTTTCTCAAGCGGGAGGGAGACAAAAGCTCCTGAATGCGCTGAATTCCAGTTCCGGGCAAGACTCTGGGGACCCAGACTCATACGGGGTGAAACTGAACTGTCAGGAAAGAGAAAAACACACTGAGACTCAGAGGAACTGCGTAAGGCAGAGGTACTGAGGCTCACTTTGGAACGCAGAGAGGGCGGGCAACTGAGTACGTGGCTGGCTTTCTCAAGCGGGAGGGAGACAAAAGCTCCCGACTGCACTGAACTCCAGTTCCGGGCTAGACTCTGGGGACCCAGACTCATTCGGGGGAAACTGGACTGTCTGGCAGCGGGTGGAACTTGAGGGTGGCTTTCTCTCAGAGGTGCTTGCAGCGATTACCACGGGACACTGAGACACAGGGGCCTATTAGGGCAGGGCTGACGGGAAACCAATGCTGTCTGCTCCGCCCTGAGACTCCGCCCCATCCAAGCTGAGCACAGAGGCTTTTGCAAGTCTTCTCTCATAAGGGTGTCTCCAGCACAGAAGTTCTCCCAGCATAGACACAGCTGATCCTCACAGCCAATTGGCCTGGAGGTCAACTCCCCCCAGTGATACCAACAACAATCAAGGCTTAACTACAAGACTGTGCACACAGCCCACTAAGGGGTACACCAAGAGTGTCCACCTCAGGTAACTGGGGAGGCTGAACCACTGGGTCCTATAGGACACCTAGCACACAAAGCCACTCTATCAACTCAGGGAAGCAGCCAAAATGCGGAGACAAAGAAACAGGTCACAAATGAAAGAAATGGAGGAAAGCAAACTACTGGGTATAGAGTTCAAAACCACGGTTATAAGGTTTTTCAAGAATTTTCTAAAAAAGGCCGATAAATTTAGCGAGACCCTCGAGGATATGAAAAAGGACCAACTAGAAATTAAGCATACACTGACTGAAATAAAAAATATTATACAGAGATCTAACAGCAGACTAGAGGATCATAAGAATCAAGTCAAAGATTTGAAATACAAAGAAGCAAAAAACACCCAATCAGAAAAGCAAAAAGAAAAAAGAATCCAAAAATATGAAGATAGTGTAAGGAGCCTCTGGGACAACTTCAAGCGTACCAACATCAGAATTATGGGGGTGCCAGAAGAAGAGAGAGAGCAAGATTCTGAAAACTTATTTGAAGAAATAGTGACAGAAAACTTCCCCCACCTGGTGAAAGAAATAGACTTACAAGTCCAGGAAGCACACAGAACCCCAAACAAAAGGAATCCAAAGAGGATCACACCAAGACACATCATAATTAAAATGCCAAGAGCAAAAGACAAAGAGAGAATATTAAAAGCAGGAAGAGAAAAACAGTTAGTTACCTACAAGGGAGCACCCATATGATTGTTAGCTGATTTCTCAACAGAAACTATGCAGGCCAGACGGGAGTGGCAAGAAATATTCAAAGTGATGAATAGCAAGAACCTACAACCAAGACTACTCTATCCAGAAAAGCTATCATTCAGAATTGAAGGGCAGATAAAGAGCTTCACAGACAAGTAAAGCTAAAGGAGTTCATCACTGCCAAACCAGTATTATATGAAATGCTGAAAGGTATTCTTTAAGAGGAGGAAGAAGAAGAAAAAGGTAAAGATAAAAATTATGAACAACAAATACATATCTATCAACAAGTGAATCTAAAAATCAAGTGAATAAAAAAATCTGATGAATAGAATAAACTGGTGAATATAATAGAATCAGGGGCATAGAAAGGGAGTGGACTGACAATTCCCAGGGGGGAAGGGGTGTGGGGGGTGCAGGAAGAGACTGGACAAAAATCGTACAACTATGGATGAGGGCAGTGGAGGGGGGGGGTAAAGGCAGAGGGTGGGGTGGGAACCGGGTAGAGGGGAGCTATGGGGGAAAAAAGAGGAACAATTGTAATAATCTGAACAATAAAGATTTATTAAATTTTAAAAAAATATATAATTAACAAAACTAATCTAGAAACTCATAGGATCAAACAAGAAAACAAATCATTCCTATGTCTGGATTTTTTTTTTTTATGTGAGGATATGTGATGGTTATAAACCTGTAAATTCTGTAACACAAAACACGAATGGATGAAACACCAGAGCAGTGGAGCAAAGTCTGCTTTCCCAGAGACTCCTGGACGGCACTCGAAATCCTTTGCTGGTTGTTAGCAGTTTAACAAGCATTGCATGAGAACAGGCCCAGGCGTGGGGGAGAATCTCAAGTACAAGGCAAGACTATTAAGGATGTCAAGTGTGGTCTCAAAGAGGCGAGAACCGAGGAGAGTGAAAGCACCACTTACCACTTGCATGGCGGAACTTCGGGGAGGATGGGGCTCTATGAGTAGCTGAGAAGGCGTCTGTCCAAAGCTTCGGATTTGAGCTTCAACAGCCTGAAAAAGGCATGGTCAAGTTTGAGGGTTAAGAGGTGCTAATCACAGGCAATAGAACCACAACTGTCACCTGAAAATGTCATTCCATACTTCTGGCTTGTTTCATGCTGAAAATCAGCCTTGTGTTTCCACAGTGGGGCTGAGCACCTGGCAAGGGCAGTGAGGGTGAGGTCATCCTGTAGTACTGTGGGAGCCATTCCTGCAAAATCCTGCACAACTTTCTCATCTTGCTCAGTGATATGAAACAGAAACCAGCTATTACAATCAGAAATTGTCCTTTTTGGCTTCATTTCTGTTTTCTTGCATTTTTTTGCTGCTTGCATCATCCCCGATGACTAAAGCTAATCTTTTACAGGTATAGAGAAAACCCATTGTGGCTTTGATTCTAGGCCCCATTTCATCCTGGTCAGTGGAAAGGAGGAAGAAAGAAACAGAGCACCTGTGAGAATGGCTTGATGCTATTAGTTTTGCCATAGGAAGAGCATTGTTGTTGACAGTCTCTTTGAACTTAGGTGGCTAAGCAACAAAGTAAAAGCCATATGTTGCATCCAAGCATGCGATGGTTAAACCAGAAACTAAACATGTGTGTTATGTGTGTGCCCTGTTCGAAAGCTGTGTGCATGCACCCTGTGCAAGGCACTCCCCTCCCAGACTCTCCTGCACACCTCTACAGATGCTCACTTTCCTTCACCAACGACCCCCCCCCCCCAGCAGGGAAACTAGGAAATGCCAGATGCCATCACTGTCTGTAATTATTTGACTTGTTTACTTGTTTATGTTGGATTCCTCCCACTGAAATACAAGGCCCATGAGAGCAAGGACCATATATATCTTCTTCACTGTTGGATACATAAACTGGTTGAATAGATGCTATGCTATGTGTGAGGGAGGGGGAAGCAGAGATATATAAAGACTACTTTTACACCTCCCCAGTCACTGTTCTTAACTTCCAGGGTAGCAGGATGAAGAAAGTCCCAGATTCATACGAGAATGTATGTTCATCATGTTATTTTTTTAACCCCTAAGAAAACAGGTCTTCAATTTTTATATGCTCTGAAGGGCTGTAGTAAATTAATAAATCATAAACAAGAAAATATCATCAATATCCAGCATTAATTTCCTTTTTTTATTTGAAGAGAATAGCACTAATAACCTTTTACAATGAACTTGTATGAAACAATGAGCAATTCACTCATGTGTGCACTCAATGATCATCAACTATGTACACAGACAGGTCTCAATGTCTGAAGAATGTCTTCCTAATACAGGAAACAGGGTAAGTGTAATTCGATGTTTGAATAATAGTTGGATGCATTCAGTCCAGGAAGTTCAGGCATGCTCTGTGACTTGTGTGGGCAGTTAGGACTGGGAAGCACCTCTGTGAAAGCTGAGGGGTATGGTGGAGCAGCCTGGGTTTTGAAGTCAAACGGACTGTGTGCAAATCCTGAATGCACACCACTTATAAGCTATGTGACCTAGGGTAAGTTATTTAATCTCTCTCAGTTTCTATTTTCTCTCCTGTAAAATGTGGGTAATCATAGTGCCCACTTCATAGTGTTATATTGCAAATTAAATGATACAAATGTAAAAGTACAGCAAAGTGCTTAGTACAGATTAGATGCTCAATACTATGCTGTCAACAAATATTCATTGAGGGCTACTAACACAACAATAATGAATCTTTATTTAGTACTTACTACTTACCAGAAACTTTTCTAAGTGATTTACAATCATATCATCTCATCTTTAAACTGTATGATGTGAGTACTTTGTTATATTCATTTTATAGATGAGGAAAATAATGCACAAACAACTTAAATATCATGCCCAAGGTCACACAGTAATTAAGTGGCAGGCTCAAAACTGGCGCCCAAGCAACTTCATTCTAGATCTCGTACTCTCAACCATTCAGCTATCCTTTCTCCATATCTGTAAGGGCCTACGGCAGGGCCTGGGGATAAGACTAAGCACACAAAAAAACACAAACCATGAGCTTACAATCTAATGAATGAATTAATAAGGCATCTCTATTATCACCATCATTATTGCAGTACACTAAGTTTTTTTCAGACACAATCAGTAGAGCAGTGTGGCTAGGCAAGAGCTGGGAGGTAAGACAAAGCCTAGAATTTAGAAACAAGAAAAGAGGCCAATAGGAAGTGAAGAACAGAGACTAGGACCATTTCAGAACTGTATCTCAAGGTGTTTTTTTTTTTTTTTTGATGGGGGAAAATCAATTTATGATCAACATCAAGGAGAGTCTTGAGGTTGAGGAAGAAAAAATACAACAAAATGGCAACGTGAAGCCTAGAAGTAGTCACAAAGAAGAAAACTGGGGCACTGTTACTTTATGATATGTAGATTTGGGGGCTGAGTTGATGAACGTGAGCCTTATGTTTCTGTAAGAGCAGTTAGCAAAGCCAGTGCCCTTTCCCTTGACCACTGCCTCTGGTGGTCCCTGCCCACCAGCCCAATGCCTGTTCCCCTATAAGGGAGAGGGGGAACAGGCCGTTTCTGCACTTGGCCTATGTTGTCGGAGGTTCAGAGTGCTAACCCTGACTTTACAAATTACCTGCTGTGTGACCTTGGACAAGCAGCCTAATCCTGTTTCCCATCTATAAAACAGAGATAATAATAACGCCCAGCTCATAGAATCATTTGGAAAATTAAATAAAATAATAAAGTGCTTAGCACAGTACCTAGCACATACAAAGCACTAAATGAAATGCTATATTGTTATTAGGTGTGGGGCTCAGTGTGATCCCCATTTAACACAGCTAGAATAGGGAAGGGATAAATACTTCAGGAGTTTATGATGATAATGATGAACACATTATTTCAGAAAACTGAAATCTGGATCAAGGTTTCAAAATACACTGCAGAGTTAAGCACCCGGAGACAGATCTCTTTAGAGCACTCTAAAACATAAGGAATTATATGCCCTAATCCTGGTGGAAGCTGTGGTATTTGGAAGAACGGGAAGAATATGCAAACCATGACCCAAGGAAAAATAAAAAAAGTCCTGGAGACTGATGGCTTTGAGCAATGACAAAAAGAAAAAAAAAGTGAAACTAATTGCTTTCTTTTGAACTTGCATATTTGAGAGAGTGGTAAAGTAATGAATGGAAATACAGATTTCTGTTAGGGAGAACTAGTTTGGCAGGAGAAAGACAGCACATTTAATGTCAGAGGTGAAATCTGAAGTGATAGTGATAGCCATCTCTCCAGGTCGAGATGTGCAATGCAAAAGGAAAGCCCAAGACTGGCTCTGAGGTGAGAGATGGGGGCATTGATCTGGGTGTCACAAGAGAAATTTAAGTCAATGGTCTTTTCCTCTCACTGTGGAGATTATATATATTTCTTGTTTGGAGCAGCAGAAATGACTTTTTCAAATGAAATTTTACATGAAACTCCAACATATAAAAAACACAGAGATAAGGCTGTTCTACTTAGAAGGTGGGAGAAGCTTTATTAAGCTTCCTCAGCAGCTCCAGAGATGATTCTGAGAAATAGTAGGGCTTTGCAGCACAGTTAGAAACCCAGTGGTTAAGCTGCAGAAAGCAAATACAAGAGACACACTCACACAAGGACCCAGAGCTGAACCCTAGGAAACACAGGTGTATGGTATAATATGGAGGAGACAGAGAGGAGGGATTGGTAGTGAGGAGCAGGATAGGATGATAAGGAAGCCGATGAAGAGAGTTCCAATGACAGAGTGGTCAGCAATGCTAACTACTATAGAGAAACCAAGAATACAGACATTACTACATAAAAACCTTTATTAGAGGCCCACAAAGATTTGTGCAAGAATAGGCCTTCCTTCACCTGGCTGCTGGCACCAGATTTCCTCTGGCACCCAGGACCCAGGCCTTCGCTCCGGCCGGAGTCGGTCCGGCTGGCCAGGGAACCTGCAGTCTTCGCTCCCAGCCCGAGCGGTGCCAGTGAAGACTGCAAGCTCCCTGGTAGCGGGGCGGGAACTTCTGCTGCGTCTTCGCTCACAGTGCTGGGGCTGGGAGCTTGCAGCCTTGCTGCCAGCGAAGACTGCAAGCTCCCCGTCCCGCCACTGGCCACGAACATCCACTGCGTCGCCATGGTGACACAGTGGAAGTTCCTGCCCTGCTACTGGGGAACCTGCAGTCTTCACTCATGGAGCTGGGGCTAGGAGCTTGCAGTCTTAGCTCCTGGCCCGAACACCACTCCTGTAGCTCCCTTGGCCTCCCGCCCTCCTCCTCATAGCAGGTGCCCTGCCCTGCTTGGCTGCTCCATGCCTATGTATGCAAATTAACCTTCCATCTTTATTGGGTTAATTTGCATACTTACTCCTGATTGGCTGGTGGATGTCGCAGAGGTACAGTCAATTTGCATATTTCTCTTTTATTAGATGTATATTTAATGTAACTGGTCTTAATACTACATACCCTGCTTTGTATTTAACACTGTTTTGAAATAAAAGAAATATTGATGAGAAAACTTTAAAAAATACCAATCTCCTCTCTTAAACACTTAAAGTCTTAACATCTATAATAATAAGTGTAATATGCTAATTAGATAAGATGGCCGAACAGTGGAACGACTGTCTGGACGACCTTCCGGATGAAGCTGGGGCTGCGAGGGCCGAGCCCCTTTCATGAATTTTGTGCATTGGGCCTCTAGTTTTAATATAATTTACACATTATAGACCTCTTTGAGGAAAATACTTTTTTCTTTTTTAATTTCAGAGGGAGAGAGAGAGAGAAAGATAGAGAGAGAGAGAAATTTGTTGTTCCCTTATTTACACATTCTTTGCTTGATTCTTGTATGTGCTTTAAGAAACTGAGCTACCAGGCCAGGGCTTAAGACTTTTTTCAGGTCGTGTAATATAGAGGCCTCATTATTCTGTCTCCATAACAGAATACAAGCTATATTATCCAACATATGTAAAAAATAATTCTCTTTCCAAGTCCTCAAGACAACTAAAAAGATTATAGAATTCTTAGACACAAATGCTTTATTTCTTGACTAACCTTTAAATTGTTGGTGATAAAAATACAATAGAAAGAGCTTTTTCAAATGTGAAAAGTATGGAATAAGATTGTAAGGCAATGGCTATAACCCAAATATTTATAGTCACACTTTATATCATCAAATGATAATTCTAGATCCGTCTCATTGCATCTAAGACTCACCTGCCATTTTTTATGCACCTTGATCTCTGAAGCAGTTTCCACTGCTGATCACCCCCAGTCCACACTCTTTTTTTCTGGGGCTTCCATGCCCTTACACTAGCCTGGCTCCCCTTTATTCCACGTTTACTCTGTCTTTTGCTGATTTCTACTTTTTCTCAGCCATAAATGAACTCATCACTGCGAGTTCTCTTTTAGTGCTCCCATTTTTGCAATTTAAACTTTCTGTCCTGGAAACCTTTTCTATTGTCATAACTTCAAACCTTACTTCTGTTTGGACGATTTCCAAATCTAAAACCAGAGGACCATTGATTTCTATGACGAGTCCACTTACACTTTTGCCTGATGCCCGTCTACGCATACATGTGTGTGTCTCAGCACACCTGAAATTAACATATCTAAAATCTGGAAAAATTACTGTTATTCCAGCATTCCCCAGTCAAGGGTTAGACTCCTCTTTTCATTTTTTAATGCTCAAAATCTCACTGCCATTTAAAAATGTTACCTCTTTCTTTCATATACAATCAGTCACCAGAACCAATCACTTCTTTTAGAAAATTTCTCATATTCATCACTCCTTTCTGAATCCAGGTTCCTTATAATTTTAGGTATTGAGACTATGGCAATGGTCTCCATTTAGTTTTCTCCTTCAGTGTACACCAAGTTTGCCCCAGTTCTCCTTTATGCAATATTCCCTTGATCAACGTCTTTATTTGATCCCCAGCACTTGAAAGATAAAGGCCTGATGCCAGGCAGTGAAGGTCTTTCTACCTCTCCAATGTTCATTCCTTCATCCAACTCCCTTTCAGTGTTCCTTTTCAGCAAGGCTCATTTTCTTCCACAAATATAAACCAGCCATGCCTACCTTCTATCATTGCTCACACCACTGCCCTTCCTAGAATGGCCACCCTCATCTTTAATTTGCTAAGACCTACCCATCTCTAGGAGACCCTGTTCGCCTTGTTGGTGAACATTTCCCAATCTTACAGCTTGTTCACACTGCCAATTACACACTTGATTTGGGCTTCCTTGTAAAGTTAACCTTTAATAGATTACTAGTCTGTCTCTACAACTAGACATAAGGGTCAGAATAACATATATTGTAGAGTTGTGCAGCAGGTAGAACAGTACCTTGCACCTAGTATTCACACAACAAAAAAGTTTACCAAGTGTCTCCTCTATAGAAAGTTCACCCAGACTCTCAGCCTCATCTAGGGTCGTACTGGGATAAAATTGAGCTTGAGAGATGAGCACAGTTCTTGAGGGGAAAATAGGCGTGCAGGGGAGGATGGAATGTGTTATGCAAAGGCTGACAGCTACTATTACCAAGAGACCAAAAGAGCCTTTCAGGGAAGCTCTGAAAGATGTCACTGAAGGTGGTGATTCTCATTTCTTCAGCTCACACACCTGAGGGACGTGGCAACACTCCAGTGTCTCACCAAAGCAGTGAGGCCAAGTCAGAAATCCTGGGGGAAATGTGCGATTGAAAAAAGCCCAGCAAGTAACTTGGCCTATCACTCTCTCTTCACTTTTTGCTTTAGCCCTTTGCATAGAGCAACAGAAAATTTCAAAGGGAGGTTTAGAAATCACAGAAAACACACAGGTGTGAGGTTTAGGAAGTGGGATTGGTAATAGGGCAGCCAAATGAACTCTACCAAATGCCTAAACTGTTTTGAATAAACTTCCCTTTGCCTAGAGAGTTTTAATGCTAGGTGTTATCTTTTAAACATTTAAATTTGCAATGGAAGAGGATGATGAATCCCAATGTACCCATTAGTTAATTTCAATAATTATTAACACATTTGGCCTTCAGTCATCTTAAAGGAGCTCAGTCTAGGCCAGTGGTCGGCAAACTGCGGCTTGCGAGCCACATGCGGCTCTTTGGCCCCTTGAGTGTGGCTCTTCCACAAAATACCATGTGCGGGCGCGCACGTACAGTGTGATTAAAACTTCGTGGCCCATGCGCAGAAGTCGGTTTTTGGCTCTCAAAAGAAATTTCAATTGTTGTACTGTTGATATTTGGCTCTGTTAACTAATGAGTTTGCCGACCACTGGTCTAGGCCCGTGGTCGGCAAACTGCAGCTCGTGAGCCACATGTGGCTCTTTGGCCCCTTGAGTGTGGCTCTTCCACAAAATACCATGGCCTGGGCGAGTCTATTTTGAAGAAGTGGTGGTAGAAGAAGTTTAAGTTTAAAAAATTTGACTCTCAAAAGAAATTTCAATCATTGTACTGTTGATATTTGGCTCTATTGACTAATGAGTTTGCCGACCACTGGTCTAGGCCATATGAAAAATAAGAGAGTATTCCTGCCTTTAAGCAGTTTATTTATTTATTTATTTTTTTTACCTCTACTGCGAATCTACACCGAGAACAAATATTCTACAATGACCAAAAGTTATAAACATTAGCCAGTAGCCTCATCTTTCTTTGGTGGGGGTTAAACACAACTAGACTTGCAAGGAGATGTTCAAACTTAAAGTTGGAAATTTGATTATGTAACTTCTCTAGTAAAAATCTTTCCATCCAAATTCCTTATCCTGAGGTGGCACCACAGCACAGGGTTAAGTCTGCAGACTGGAATCAGACCCCCTCAGCTCAAACCTTAGCTCTCACACATTAGCCGAGTGACTTTGGGCAAGTCACTCAACCTCCTATGCCTTAGTTTTCTCATCTAAAAATGGTGATAATAATAGTGGGTATTTTATTGGGTTTTTGTGAAGATTAAATGAGTTAACATAAGACAACAGTTCTTTACACATTGTAAGATATCAGTAAGCGTCTCATATTATTATAGCATACACATAAAAGACTTTAAACACAGTGGCTGGATAGGGTTAAGCAAGCATTTAACAGATGTTACCAACTACTCAATTAAGATGAGTAATAGAACTTAGCTCCTCTCTGTGTTCCCAGTCTCATCCCCTGCCACTGTCTTCTCATACTCTATAATGTGAGAGGTAATGTGTCATATGGCATTTGTATATATTGTTTTCTTTTCCTATTCCCCGTGTGGTTGCCCTTTTCTCATTCTTTGGGAAATCTCTTTCCCATTCTCATCCAAACTGTTGCTGTCCCTCCCTGTCGCTCTTGGAGCAATGTGCATACTAACAACTTATCTAACATTCTAAATACTGGTTTCGTTTCTGTCTTATCAATTACACTGGAAATCTCCTCGAGACCAGAGACTGCCACATATTTCTATGCTTCTGGGGGCTTGATGTATAGTAGATGCTCAATTCACTTAATGAATGAATGGCCATCTAAGTCAACATAATTCAGTGGGATGCAGCTAAGAAATATACTTCTACCACCATTACAGAGCAGTCCACCATTGAATAAAACATTCTATTAAACATTTCTACTAAAAAGCTTCCTTTATTATGTAACATTCTTATTCATCAATTCCCAATTATTTCTGTAAATAGCCTGTTACTACTTTCTATAATAAAACCTGAATTCAGCAGGCAGCATTCCAGATGTTGAAATACATAGCAATAAAAAAGACTATGCAAATACCTCGAGACAGTCTAGTAAAACCACATTATTTATATTTTATAAACAGCATCTCAAATATTACCTAGAGAATTTATTAATGGATTTCCAAATGGAAATATTATGAAAAGATTTTCAACAGGTTGTGTATTCTATTGTTTTCTGTGGCAACTATTGCATACTTGCATGATTTTAAGGCTATATATAGAGAAAGAGATAGTACATCTGAAAGAGAATACAGATACACACATTAGATTCAATGAAAGGAAGAAAGATAAAGAAAATAAATAAAGGTCAAGGAAAGCAGACTTGGCTTAGTGACAATGAAGTATTTGGCTTCAATTTAATAATGACTATTTTAGTCTCTCTGAACTAGTCTTTTTAATCTGAAGGAGGAAACAATTTTACTCAATACAACACTTAGTAACCAACAATAAAGTCGTAAAATTTTATTTTAAGATGGATTTGGGGAAATTACAAACATATGGACACAGTTAAAATAAACACACATGCACACTGCCTTTTTTAAGCACACAATTCTGAAAATGAATTTTTCCCCTATGTATTTACATCTAAAAGCACTATAAAATTGAGATAGAGAAATTTTAAAAAATATATTAAGAAAAAAACATGCCATTTATTAATATATTAAAATTTTTTTACATTACCAAGAAAATTCTAGAAAGCTGTCTTAAGATTCTCGAGAAACTCTTTACCAAGAAATGTTTAAAAATTCAAACAAGACTTCATATTTGGATTTCAGTCAACTCGAATTTCAATATTTTAAGAGTCACATTAAGACACCAGTGATTCCATCACATTTATATGTGTTACGTATCATGTTCACTTATGCCCGTATTCCTCTCGCCCTTCCACATTTGAACTTAAGCTGGAGAACAGCCTGTTGGATATTCCACTCAAAGTTTACTGATCAACGTTCTAGGTGACCAGAGCAGTGCCCTTTGGGGCCACTATGACATCTAGCTCTGGTATCAGCAAATCTAAAAAGTGCACTACTCAAATGACTGCTTAGTCAATTCTATGTTGGAGTTGGTGCAGACTAACA
Source organism: Cnephaeus nilssonii (assembly GCF_951640355.1). Taxonomy (NCBI): domain Eukaryota; kingdom Metazoa; phylum Chordata; class Mammalia; order Chiroptera; family Vespertilionidae; genus Cnephaeus; species Cnephaeus nilssonii. Next base: position 53,732,216 of record NC_137076.1, on the reverse strand, counting down.
CTTAACCTATGAAAGAAATACAAAGTTACCTTTTAGTAGTCAGAGCATTAAAGGCATCAAAAATTTTAAAGGGGAGGGGAGGGAAAAAAAAATAACATAAAAGCCTAATTCAAATTTTTAAAAAGGAATCATTTAATATTGAAATGTAAATATTCAAAGTGCCCTAGAAATAAAAAATAATATATAAAATTCAAACTTTTAAAACAAAGGAAATAGCCTATCAAAAAAAAATGTCATGGCTATAATAGCATATGAAATATTTAAAACTCAACCAGATGAATGTTCAAAATATAGACCAGACGATATTTAATCAGCAAAATATACAAAATAATCCATAGAGAAAAGGGCTATGGTGAAGAAATAAGTTAAATTAAAGAGAAATCTATGTAAATTCAGACGTGAAAGACTTTTTCTTTAATTTTGAGAAATTAGACATAGAGAAAAACAATAATTTGGTTTTTATGTTTTCAAATAAAGATTGAGCTATTGATTCCAATTTTATAAATTCTCATAAGGAAAGAATTAGATGAATGCAAAAAATATTTAAAAGTATTATAGCATCCTATAACAGTAAAAATTAGGGAAAAGCTACTTAACCTGTGATAATGAAATACTATGTAGTCAGTTGAGTTGAGCTGAATATACCTGACATGGAAAGTAGTCTGCAATATACTGACAAAAGAAAAATTCCTAATTATGAAAGAATATAGGATGTGATCTCAGTTAGGTAAAAACTTCAATTTAAAAATATAAACACACATATACTTACGTGTGTTATGTGAGTTCACATAAAATTAAAAAATTAAAAAAGAGAAACTAGAAACACTCTTTACCAAGAAATCTTTATACATACATGGATACACACATATAAAATCTGGAAGAGAATGTACCAAACTATTGTCAGCTGTTATTCCTGGTGAGGTTTGGCTTCTCACAGAAAGCAAGTGTGAGAAGCCAAAAAATAAAGAATAACAAAAATAAAGAATAACAAAACCTTTTTATTTTGAAAAAAATTCTAAAACTAAAAAACTGTAATAATCTAAAGAAAAATCTGTCAACATCAGATAGAGTTTTATGAGGTTTAATTTTCCCATTCATAGTGTAGCCAGAAGAACTTTTTAAGCATCTAGGAACAACTCTAGTTGATAAATTGGTTGTAACAATGAAATCAGCAGACCTTGCTATAAAGTTAATTTTATTCTTAGTTCATTTCCTAATTTATTTCTATCAGATTTCAAGGAGCCATTAGTTTTAGCAACAGTTTACCATCATTTAGTATAAATTAAATATTTAGAAAGGTGTATACATATTATAAGTATATGCTTTTTACAATGCAACAGGTATCTGGAGACATAAAAATGTCATGATGGTATTGAGTATATAAAGAGCAAAGAGAAAGAGTAGCTTGCTAAATATTGTAAAACATTAAAAAAATAAGAATGCAATGATAAGAATTCAAGAGAAAGAGAAAATTAGGGTGGGAAAGGGGTATTTTTACTTACACATCTACTCAATAGTATTATGGAAGTTACTAGGGTAAAACTAACTAATTTTAAGTTTTGAAAATATTCATGGATTTCCCATTAGTGCCTTTAACTGAGCCTATACATTCCAGGCACATTAAATCGAAGCCTCGCCCAACCTCACTACAATCTCCACTTCTTGTAGCTGTCCATCCACTGCAGCATAATCCCAGCTGCCAATCTGAAATAAACCAGCTAGTCAGAGCAGACATAACCAACAGAAACAAATGTCACTCAATAATGTTCAGCGGCACTGTGCTCATGGATAATTTCAAACAGTATCTCTGTCTAGAACATTGATGTACTCATTCAAAACACCTCCATCTCCAGCTACTGGAAATGAGTAGATAAAGCCGCCTGCCTAGAAAAATAAGTGGAATGCCGCTTCAAAGGACTTTCCAATGTTAAGAGGCAAACACAGTGAAACACAGTGGAAAGTTCTTAAAGAAAAATCAGGGGAATTAATTTTCTGCATTTAACAGTTTAAATTGTTTCATAAAACCAGAAAAATATGGTTAAACTATGTCATAGAAAGAAGCAGTCATTTGGTCATTCATTTGGTAAGTATCATTTAGTCTATTTTCTCAATAGTATTTGTAAGCATCCACTACAGGAAAACACTGAAATGAGGTTCATACAGTGAGAAGTCAGATTGACTTCAAATAACTTAAAATGTGAAATGCAACACACACACACACACACACACACACACTTACTTCAATTACACAGTACTGGCAGGGACAGAAAGAGGTAAGAACAAATTTACTGTTATTACATCCTATATAATAAAGAGGTAATATGCAAATTGACCCTCACACCCTCACAAGATGGCTGCCTACGATCAAGCCAGCAGGGGGGTTAGTTAGGGACGACCAAATGACTGAACAAGCAGGCTGCGTGGGGTGAACAGACTGGCAGGGGGTTTAGTGAGGGACGACCAAACGACTGAATAGCAGGCTGTGTGGGGTGACCAGGCTGGCAGGGGGGTTAGTGAGGGACAACCAAATGACCGAACAGCAGGCTGCGTGGCACGACCAGGCCAGCGGGGGAGCTGTGAGGGGTGACGAGGCCAGCAGGGGGAGGCAGTTGGGGGCAACCAGGCCAGCAGAGAGGGGGTAGTAAGAGGCGACCAGGCCAGTGGGGGTTGGGGGGCAGTTAGGGGCGAGCAGGCCAGTGGGGGGGGGGGTGCAGTTGGGGGCAACCAGGCCAATGAGGGGGGAGCAGTTAGGGACGACCAGGCCGGCAGGCAGGTGAGCGATTAGGAGCCAGCGGTCCAGGATTGTGAGAAGGATGTCCAACTGCCAGTTTAGGCCCAATCTCAGGGATCGGGCCTAAACTGGCAGTCGGACATCCCCCGAGGGGTCCAGGATTGGAGAGGGTGCAGGCTGGGCTGAGGGGACCCCACCCTGTGCACGAATTTTGTGCACCGGGCCTCTAGTAGTTTAATAATACTTAACATTTAAAAATTTTTCACTTGACTCAAATGTTTCACAAATACTAATAGAATGTCAGTTGCTGCTTTGCACTGATAATGAAAAGTAAAAGTAGTGATCATACTCTAAGAAGAAATATATTCTTTGGTAGAAATAAAAGAAAAAAAAGTTGTTATTCTGAACATTTAGAAAACTGTCATACATACAATCTTATATAGATTTTTCCAGTCTATGAAATTTTTTCTTCACCTTAACCTTTCTATAAGCTTGTATTTAGTTTAAAATTTAGAGAACAAAATTCAATCACTTGATTTGAAACTACTTTTCTCACTCTTGATTTAAAATGATGTATCAAAGCCCAACCTGCGTGGCTGAGGGGTTGAGCATCAACCTATGGGCTGGGAGTTCATGAGTTTGATTCCCTTTCAGGGCACATGCCTGGGTTGTGGGCTCTCTTACTAGTGCAAGAGGTAGCCGATCAGTGATTCTCTCTCATCATTGATGTTTCTCTCTCTATCTCCCTCTCTCTTCCTCTCTGAAATCAATAAAAACATTAAAAAATAAATGAATAAAAATAAAATGATGTAACATAAAATCATACACTTGAATTCTATATAATCTTATTAACTAATGTCACCCCAATACATGTAATTAAGAGTTTCAACCTTTTGCACTCAGATGTCGAGTGTGACTCGACACAGTTAGCATTAGAATAAAGGAATCAAGAAAAAAGCAAGCGAGTGCAAAGGGTTAAAAATAATTATCACTGAAACCATTATAAATGTAATATAATCTCAATAAAATAAAATAAAGTAAAATAAAATAAAATAAAATATGGTGCCTAAAGGAAGCAGAGGTTCATGACAGAAATCATCAGCATAACAGAATTGCTCCTTGGATTGTTAATAGTGAAATAAAATCACAAAAATATCAATACTTTGCTGCTATGTGTTTGGATGCGCAATTCAGCCAGAACTATTTAACAAAGAAGTCTGCAATAGGCACAAAAGATAGCAAAAAACATAGATTAGCTTTACTGACAACTCTGATGTCCATTTGGTTCACTAAGGGAAATGTTGATTATTGTGGTTTTGATATACAAAAAAGTCTGGCATAATTTCAATGTATTTTTTATGTAGGTTTTCAATTAAAACTTGACTAATCCTTACAGTTTATTTGGCTTTTCATTGTACAGTTCCTGCCCTGCACTGTGTCAAATATGCCATCTGGGTAACACACTTCTGGCCAGAGATGCTGCAGCATTATGTCTGTAACACTGGATTGTGGCTGCATAAAACCTTACTTTACTGCATTCAATACTTCTAATTTACTCTGTTGCTATAACCATCACAATCATGTTGTCCTATTGTCCTTCTCTTAAATCTCCCTGTAGTCACAAAAAAAGACTCCTGCCCCACCTGCTTGAACTGGGCTGGCAGACCATTCCCCCAACTATTTAACAAATGTTAACAATGCTATAAATACCAATTGTGTTTATGCTTTCTGAAAGATTCACTGCAGCCAGTCTTCTGCAACAGCGTTAGAGCTGAAATAAGCTGTTGACTCCCACCATGAGAGTGATTGAATTCTAAGCCAAAAATGCTTTTCCTTGGATAAGATATCTGATTTGCTACTGCTGTCATGAAGCTGAGGTCATGTAAACTTAAACACTGCTGCTGCTGCTTTTGGAAAACAGACCTTCTCAGAGTGATTATGTGTTGCTCAAACAGCATTTGGAAGGATAAATTTAGAAGAGAGAAAACCAGCCCCTGACACTAAACACAACTCAGAAATTTCAGGTCTGACTTCCATGTTGAGACCCATCGCATATAATCCTTTAAATGGAGCAACATCATGGCTCTCCTGCCCCTCTTCCCTACCCATCTATGTAAAAAGAGCTGAGTTCCATTTTACAAAGGAAATGAATGTCTTTAATTTCTGAACTCACATAAACATTGTATTTGTTTGAAAAGTAAGAGAGAAAATGACATTTCCAGAGGAAATGTAGGAAGGACTTATGGCGAGGGACACGATGAAACACCATAGACAATATTGTTTATATTAATGTTGCTCCTGAGCAACACCTATCTGCAGTGTGTCAGCAGCCTTTGAACCGCCCCCCCCCCTTGCACCCCGACTCACCCCAGGCTCTGCTCGTGGACCCCTTACACAATGGCTGCTCAGACCCCATTCTCTGCCTCTACTTTCCCTTTTGTCAAAACCTATTACCAAATCCTGTGCACAGACAGCTGCATGATTGGAAAGGGTTCTTTAAAAACACACACACAAGATTTGTAAGCAAATAAATGATCTCTGATGATAGAATTTTAAGCATTAGCAAATGCAATGTATTCTGTGGCAGAGGCTTCTTCGGTACCTATCAAACCACATGATGCAGGAACTGTCATAGCTGATGTCAGCATATGACTCAGGCATTAGTTAACAAAGTCCAAATTGGGGGTGAGGCCTTTCCACTTTTACTTTATACTTTCATATTATTTGAATTTTATACAGTTAACATGTATTACTTTGATAAATGAGTTCTTAAAGCCCTTTATATAACTACTAGAGGCCCGGTGCATGAAATTCGTGCAGGGGGTGTGTGTGTCCCTCAGTCCAGCCTGCACCCTCTCCAATCTGAGACCCTTCAAGGGACATCCCTCTCACAATCCAGGACTGCTGGCTCCCAACTGCTCGCCTGCCTGCCTTCCTGATTGCCCCTAACTGCTTCTGCCTGCCAGCCTGATTGATGCCTAACCACTCCCCTGCCAGCCTGATTGATGCCTAGCTGCTCCCCTGCCAGCTTGATTGCCCCTAACTGCCCTCCCCTGCAGGCCTGGTTCCCCCCAACTGCTCTCCCCTGCAGGCCTGGGTCCCCCCCAACTGCCCTTCCCTGCAGGCCTGGTCGCCCCCAACTTCCCTCCTCTGCAGGCCTGGTCACCCCTAACTACCCTCCCCTGCAGGCTTGATCACCCCCAACTGCCCTCCCTTGCAGGCCTGATCTCTCCCAACTGCCCTCCCCTGCTGGCCACCTTGTGGCAGCCATCTTGTGTCCACATGGGGGCATCCATCTTTGACCACATGGGGGTAGCCATCTTGTGTGTTAGAGTGATGGTCAATTTGCATATTACTCTTTTATTAGATAGGATTTAATTACACACAGACACAAACACACACACACACACACACACACACACACACACCCCACTAAGTAGTAACCCCAAGATACAGAATTCACAAATCTTAGATCAAAAGCCTTCTTGCTTTTAGAAAAAAATGACAAGAACTACAATTAATGTGACATATCAAGATATTTTCCCTAAAAGTAGAAGTGATCTGACTGATCTTCAAATATGACAGGAAAAATGAAAAAATTAACTCAAATAGCTAAAAAGTATGACAAAAATCATAACTCAGTGAGTAAAATAGGAAATTAAGAGATTGGAGATACATAAAGATCGTTATACAAAGTCACTATCCTAGCAACAGCAAACATGGCCCAAAACCAGAAAATAATAAAAAAGACCTCCAAACAGCAAAAGCAGTCAGAATCCTTATCCTCATGTTAACGTGCATCACAGGTTCAGATTGTTAAGCAGAGACTTTTCCCCTCAAAAGAGAAAAAGAGTTGTGGGTTGGCTTTTACTCCTTGATTTTAAAGCTAAACAGAAAAGTAGCAAATGAAACAATTCCATGGTCTCACTAACCAAAGATAGTGACCATCTTTGGCTACATGACCATATGCATATGCACATGTAAAATTTGTGTCTCGTATTTCATAACATAATCTGTTTTTCACTGTACTATGGCAAAATATAATTCCATGGCAATACATGCAGACCTATAGAGCAATATTTCTGGTGCTATATATAGCACTCCACTGTATGGATTTACCAGTATTTATTAAACCAGTTCTCTATTGTTAGACATTTATGTGGGGTTTTAAAATATTTTTTTATTGATTTTTAGAAAAAGAGGAAGGTAGAGGGAAAGAGAAAAACAACAAACCCCGCAAGCTAGGCATGTGCCCTGACTGGGAATCAAATCAGCAACCTTTCACTGTTTGGGATGATGACCAACCAAGTGAGCCACAATGGCCAGGGCTATGTATTTGTTTTTAAAACATTGTATAATTGGACTTTTTTTTTTTTTGCATACTTGCTTAGTTATTCCTTTTGGTTAAGTGCTAAGTGCATGAATATTTTAAAAAGTGATACAGACTACTATAAAGACTCAACCTATTTTGACCCTCATCAAATATATAACAACGTCTGCTTTCAAACCAACATTAGGAACTTTCATGTTTTAAATCTTACATAATTTCATATGAATAAATACTGCTGAATTTTAAATTGAATTTCATTGATTACTAGTGAGGATAAACTATTTTTCATTTGTGGGTTGTATTTCATCTTTTGTGGAGTATCTGTTCCTGATATCTGGATGTTCAAAAACTTCAGTTTTTATGTAGCCAAATACATCCATTTTCTTAATGACTTTTGATTTTGATAGTAGCCTTACAAAATGGACCCTAACTGCTTATTTCAAGTTTATAAATCTACTCAGTTATATTATCTTCTAAGTTATAGTTTCACTTTTTTACACTTATAACATTCTTTATACCAAATATATATATATATATCATTTATAATTTCTTTCACTTTAAGATGTGAAATAGGGATCTGAATTAATTTATATTCTAGACAATTAGCTAGATGTCCTACATCACACATTGAATAAGAAAACCTTTTCCCAGTGATTTAAATACCACCTTTATGATACCCCCTCATATGTAATGTCTATTTCTGGAAGCTCTATTCTGCTCCACTGAACCTCTAAGTTCCTTCACTAAAACACATCTTGATTACTGTAGTTTATGTTTTTTTATCTGGTAGAGTAATCAAAACCTATTTATTTTACCTTTAATTTAGTTCTACCAAATCTGGTTACTTGGTTTTTCTGACTATTGCATCTAAGACACAATAAATTGTAGAGTAGGTGGAGGGGTGCCGGAAAGTAGACAGACATACTTGACACAGTAACAAGAAGTGAGAACTGATGGCTTGAGGGCAGAAATAGGGAAAAGATTAAAAGAGTACAAGAAGTAAAAAAAAAAAAAAAAAAAAAAAAGAGCACCATGGAATTCTTTAGTTTAAGGTCAAGTGTAGCACAGAACAATAATTAATATTAATAACAAAATATCATACTCTCTAATTATACTCCTCACTTCTCTTTGTTCACCATCTTACTGTAAAATGGCCTCTACTAAAAATGGTAGAACCATTGTTTTTCAAGTACACATATTATAAAAATTGACTATTCCCAATGCGAGTCAAGTCTCAACAGATTTCAAAGAGTATCATCCATACCACACTTTAGCTATAAATTCAGTTAAAATTAATAACAAAAAAATAAGTAGATTGGAGTTATGGAGACAATCCGCACTGAAGACATGACCTTTAAGCGTAGGCATACGTGACAAAGAACCAGCATGTGAAAATTGGGGACAGAGAGAACGGCTGTCCTAAAAAGGTGCTAAGTCAGTGATGACCTTCACCTGACTAGGAACAGAAAGAAGGTCAGTGGACAGGGCACATGAATGAGGAAGAGAATAGCATGGCATGAGATCAGAGACATAGGCAAGGCCGGATCATATGGATTGAGTAGGATTTTGTTCTATATTTAAGATGAAATAGGAAGGTTTAAATAGAGGAGTGACATGATCTGATTTACTTTAAACTATCACTTTGGCAGTCTCACTCAGAGCACATCACAATATATACAATTTTTAAAAATTTCTTTCTGACCTAGTAAAACTCCATCAATGAACTGTTTTATACTAAGGGCTAGATAACTGAGCTCTCAACTTTTGAATATAGCAAATATCATTTATATAAGAAATGATAGGTGCATTCTGGATAAGTTAAGAATATAAAAATGTTCTAGAAATCATGCCTATAAATATATACTATATTCTAAATATATTAAAGGAATTATTTAAGGAACATGCTTACATTACATTATTTTATTGTGAATGTGTTTTTTTTCCTTTAATAAAAATATTTATTCTTACTCATATCTCATCTTGAATTCAATTATCCTATTTTTTCTCTCCTTCTGAATTTCTTCCTTCCCTAATTCTTAGTGTTTTTTTAAATGGTGTTAGGCTCGGTAAGATCTTAATACATTTGATAAGTATGAAGGAAGATAAGTGAATGAGTCAAACCAAATTCTGTTTTATTAATCAGAAAATAACAAACTTTAATTATTTTTGTAACTTGTCTATAAAAGAATATATGTACTCATCACAAGAAAAATTATGTAACTGTCTATGATGATGGATGTTAACTAGACTTATTATGGTAACCATTTTTGCGATATATACAAATATTAAATCCTTATGTTATACACCTGAAACTAATATAACATATGTCAATTATACCTCAATTTTTTAAAATGCAAAAAAAAAAAAAAAAAAAAGAATGCTATGCTAGGCAAACAGCAGATTTAAAAAAAGGTAAAGGAAGAGAAAAAGGGAAAAAAAGAGACAGAGAAATAAAGGAGAGTAAAGAGGATTTTTAGATAAACAGCTAAAGATAAGAATATATCCTTTAGTTGGAGGTCACAGATATTTGAAAACATTAGCGTATTTGCTTGAAAAATAATTCTTTCAGCTGTGTGATCTATGCAAATGCAGACAATGTTGTATATTGATAACCCAGCTGTTTTCTAAAAATTAAAAACAACATAAAAGTTTAATGTGCTGCAGGCTGTTTCTCTGATTACTCTTTGTCCTCTTACGGTTATTATTTCTTTCGTTTAGTGCCTTTTTTATAGAGAGATTATTTTTATGATCACTTATTATACCATATGCATTAACCATTCACTGTAGAATAAAAGTTTCTCAAGTAGAAGGGGAAGGCATGACTTGTACGTAGACAACTTGCTTCTGGGCATGACTGTGTGAAGATCTAAGTTCCCAAATTAACATTAAAAGAACAGTGACCAGAAATATGCAATATATAGCTACTGAACAGAAATAAGTCTAGTCTAGTCTGCTTTTAATACTAGAAAGGTACAAATCTATGCTGGAACCATTATTGTGGTTTTGCAGAAATAATCCTATATAATTAAAGGCTCATATGCAAATAGACCGAATGGCAGAATGGCTGGTCACTATGACGCGCACTGACCACCAAGGGGCAGACGTTCAACGCAGGAGCTGCCCTCTGGTGGTCAGTGTGCTCCCACAGGGGGAGCGCCACTCAGCCAGAAGCCGGGCTCATGGCTGGCAAACGCAGAGGCGGTGGTGGGAGCCTCTCCTGCCTCCGCAGCAGGCGGACATCCCAAGGGCTCCTGGACTGTGAGAGGGCGCAGGCCAGGCTGAGGGCCGCCCCAGTGCATGAATGTTGTGCACCAGGCCTCTAGTGTTTTAATGTAAGTCAAGTATATGCACAAATCTACTAATATTGAAGATGTTAAAGCATCTCAGAGGAACGAGATTCGGAAGAAAAGATGGTGTAGCCTGCAGATGGGGGTGGAAGTAAATTAGGAGATGGCAATAGTGGGAGTTTTACAATTGGCAGGAGGCCTGTGACAAGACTTGACTTGGAGGCTGTGCAGGCATGTGGTTGACCAGGGTGAGAGTAGTAGGACCTGCCTCCCTGGGTCTCTGTGTATAGCTTTGCTCCACTATCAAGGTTTAGAAGGAATCAGTGTGTATGAGGGAAGAGGCCATCTGTGAGCAACCTCTGAAACAGTGCCTACTACCCCCAGGCATTCTGAATCCCCTCACCCAGTCTTATTTTCTTCATATCACTTATTACTAAATAAAATTAGTCTTTACTGTTGATTTTCTGTGTACCCCATTAGAAAGTGAGCTCCCTGAAAGAAGGGACTTTGTCTGATTTTCTTGTTTATCTCTGTATTTTCAGCACCTTGAACAAAATGAGTATTTGTTGAGTAAGTGAATGAATAATGAATAAAAGAATAAACTGTCCCAATTCATCAGCCCTTTCCTTATCTATCCAAATTAGCCTAGATCCTCCATTTCAGTAGTATCCCTCTAACAATATCATCAATCACCCTTCCACATTCAATCCTTTTTTACATATTCCACCATATTTCCTGGCAAAATCCTCTTGCTCTCTCTCTCTCTCTCCCTGCATATATACTTTGCACACACACACACACTCCTTCTCTATTAAGCTTGTTCCTACACCTGCTCTCTTGCTGTTGAGAACACAGGAGAAAACAAGTGGAAAGGAAATATTTATTTATTCATTATTGGGAATTTGTTAAACACCCATCACTATGTTAGGCATGTCCAAAAGTATTATCTCAAATCTTCATAGTCTCCCTGCCTTCCCACCCAATTCATGCACACTTTCTCACACTGGTCCCAGGCTAACCTCTTTACTCTCAGACAAGGCACTACTGTTCCCTGCTGTCCAGGGCTTATCTGTGTTCTGGATTTTGTTCCTGTCCTCTTTCTCACTGAGTTTGGTAGTCTATTACGAGCTTTCTTTCCTGTATGCTTGACATCTTTCCTCTTTTTGGATCTTTTCAATAAACACAGAAACATGGTCAAATATCTAGCCATTTTAAAAAAAAAACCTCTTGAAGTACTTGTAAAAAATTTTAGTTTAGATTTTACCTTTCCCCATGGGGGGGGAAATCATTTGAAAGGAAAGGGTCAGACCTCTCTCCCAATATCCAGAAAGGAAGGAGGGGGACAGGAAACTTTTAGTAAAATAAATAAATGCAAATCTATATACTAAAAAAAAAACAAAAATCCCCAAAAAACAAAAATCCCAAAAAAACAAAAACAAAGCTCTCCCTTAGAGTGGTTGCTCATGGGTATGGGGTTTCTTATTGGGGTGACAAAAATTAGATTGTGGTGATGCTTGTAAAACTGTGAATATACAAAAAACTATTATATTGGACACTTTAAATGGGTGAATTGTGTCAAATGTGAGCTAAATCTCAATAAAGCTATTAAAAATTCTCCCTTCAATTATTTCCTTTCCCACCGTGTTTACTTGCTCAGAAACCATTCACAGCACAGCCCTGTACTGTCTAAGTTACTTTCTCTAAGGTCACCAAGGATTCTGAGAATAACCCAATGGGTACTTTTCAGTTCTTATCTGTTCAATCTTCTAGACATGTTCTAAAAAACCATACATGTGGTGTTGTAACCAACCTTCAATCCACTGCCTTATAGTACATGTAAAAATACTTTTTGTGGCATTTAAGTTCCTTGGTGGTCTGGCTCCTATCTATCTCTATCATCTTACCACTTTCGGTTCATTTCATTCTCCAGCTATAATCTCTTTAATCTATGTGTACATATCCTTTGCTCATGACTCTACCCAATATTCTTATTCATCTTTCAATCTACAGACCCAGCCTCTCATTTCTCAGAAAACATGCCTGGATTCTCCTGCCTAGGTTTAGTACCAATCCTCTATCCTTGTACATACATACAGTGTGCTTAACCCTATACTGAATTTATGACAGTATATCATACTTGTTTACCCACAAATATTTCCCCACTAGACAGTGAACTCCAGCTGATGAGGGCAGGGCCTTCAATTCCTTAACCTTATTACACAATTTGGGGTTTAGTGAAAGGTTGTTGAAAAAGGAATGAATTAATGACCTATTCTTGGTTTGTTTCTCCTTGGTTCACTTCACAGTGAACTCTGCATGGGTCCTCTAGGAAACGGTCTCTAATAACTTCTCTGGTGTTAACATTTTATGATTCTTTCTATGATGTAATCAGCAATTCCTATTCTTGTTATAGTTGTGTTTCCTAGCCCAGGGATTTAACAGTGAACAACACAAGGGAAGGAACTAACACTTGCTGAGTACTTATGATGGTATAGGGACCACTAGGCACCTACCATGCGCTATACCTCATATAATCCTCTAGGGCAGTGGTTCTCAACCTTTCTAATGCCGCGACCCTTTAATACAGTTTCTCATGTTGTGGTGACCCCCAACCATAAAGTTAATTTCGTTGCTACTTCATAACTGTAATTTTGCTACTGTTATGAATCGTAATGTAAATATCTGTGTTTTCCGATAATCTTAGGCGACCCTGCTAGCGGTTCTCAGCCTGTGGGTCGCGACCCACAGGTTGAGAACCGCTGCTGTAGAGCCGAAGACCAACAGTATGGTGATTGCCTGAGAGAAAGGGAGGTGGGTGGAGGAGAAGAAGGTAAAGGAGGATAAATGGTGATGGAAGGAGACTTGACTTAAGGTGGTGAACACACAATACAATATACAGATGATGTATTTTAGAATTGTATACCTAAAACCTATATCATTTTATTCACCAATGTCACCATAATAAATTCAATAAAAAGAAAAAGAATTGGCTAGACATGTTACATAAAAAAAAGCTTTGTGAATAAATCATATCTATTTATGATTAGTACATAAATAGTACTAAGTAATGAAGTACATAAATAGTACTTAGTATATAAATAGTACTAAGTAATGAAGTGATATATTCTTTAAAAAAGATCTACCATACTTAGAACACAGCAAGCCACATTATTAGAATGCATGCTGAATCTAATATAAATATATGTTTATATAACATCCTATATAATAAAAGCATAGTATGCAAATTGTCCCCTCCACTGGGAGTTTGTCCGGGAGTTCGACCAGGGGGCAGGGCCAGCCGGGGGAAGGGAGGGAGACCCTGGCTGGTGGTGGCAGCAGGCGGCCATGGGAAGGGAAGGAATACCTGGCCGGCAGCTGCTAGGGACTCTACCAGTGCATGAATTTCGTGCACTGGGCCTCTAGTAAAATATAAACATAAATTAAGTTGTGATGAGTGGAAAACTGCAGTCAAAGTTTAATTTGTTAATAATATTAACTACTTGGGGTTGTGGGGAAGAAAAGGGAGTCAAATAAACTTAAGGCAAAAGTTTTAAATAGTCTTTAGCAAATGTTGATCATGAAAAATAAATACAAAAAAACGTATTTGTTATGGCAGTTCCTCAAAAAGTTAAACATAAAATTACCATGTAATCTAGCAATTCCACTTCTGAGTATATATCCAAAAGAACTGAAAAAGGGACTTAAGCAGATACTTGTTCACCAATGTTTATAGCAGTATTACTCACAAAAGCCAAAAGGCAAAAACAACCTTTGGTTCATCCATGGCAGATAATGGATAAACAAAATGTGGTATTCTCATACAATGGAATGTTAGTCAGCCTTAAAAAGCAAGGAAATTCTGACACATGCTACAGCATGGATGAATCATGAGGACATTACACTAAGTGAAATAAGCCAGTCACAAAAATACAAATACTGTATGATTCCACTGCTACAGGTACCTAGTAATCAAATTCCTGGAGACAAAGAAGAATGGTGATTGTCAAGGGATGAGGGCAGGGGAAGTAAGGGGTTATTGTATAAAGCATAGAGAGTTTCAGTTTGGAAAGATGAAATCTTCTGGAGATGAATGGTAGTGCTGGTTGCATAACTATGTGATTGTACTTAATGCCGCTCAAAAATGGATAAAATGGGCCCAGATGATGTGGCTCACTGGTTGAGTGTTGGCCCATGAATCAAGAGGTCACCGGTTTGATTCCCGGTCAGGGCACATGCCTGGGTTTCAGGCTTGATCCATAGTAGGGAGCCTGCAGGAGGCAGCTGATCAATATTTCTCTCTCTCATTGATGTTTCTATCTCTATATCCCCTCTCTCTTTAAAATCAATAGAAACATATATTTTTTAAAAAAGGACAAAATGGTAAATTTTGTGTTATATTTATTTACTATAATAAAAAATATTAGTTGAAATCATGTTAGTTTAAACCCAACCAAGATGTGGCTACAGCCACAGAGAGCAGGAGGGAGGCTTGGGTTTCCCAGGCAACGGAGGAAGCCAAGCTTTCTGCCTGCCCTTGCCAGCTTAAGCCTCCACTCAAGGCTACAAAGTTTCAATTTTAGAAGGTAAACAAATCCAAACAAAAATGGCAGCAGCCACGGAGCTGGAAAGAGCGGGAGGCTGGGGTTGCCCCCATCAATGGAAGAAGCAAAGCTTTCCACACACCCTGGCTGGCCCAGGCCTCCGCTTAAGGCTACAAAGTTTCAATTATGGAAGGATAATAAACTCTAACAGAAATGGCTGCCGGCCACGGAGCGAGCAGGAGGGTTGGCTCCGCTCCAGGCTACAAAGTTTCAATTGTAGAAGGTAAATAAATTCCAGATACCAGGGCCTCCGCTTGGATCGCCAGGGGGCGTGGCTGGCCTGCAAACCACCACAGGCCCCTCTCCCAGGCCGCCCCACACCCCAAGGGAACCCCCACCCTGATCTGGGACACCCTTCAGGGCAAACCAGCTGGCCCCCACCCATGCACCAGGCCTCTATCCTATCTAATAAAAGAGTAATATGCAGATTGACCATCACTCTAACACACAATATTGCTGCCCCCATGTGGTCAAAGATCCTGCCCCCATGTGGACACAAGATGGCCACCACAAGATGGCCAGCAAGGGAGGGCAGTTGAGAGGGACCAGGCATGCAAGGGAGGGCAGTTGGAGGCGATCAACCCTTCAGGAGAGGGCAGTTAGGGGTGACCAGGCTGGCAGAGGAGGGAAGTTGGGGGCAAACAGGCTGGCAGGGGAGCAGTTAGGCATCAATCAGGCTGGCAGCGGAGTGGTTAGGGGGTGAGCAGGCTGGCAGGCAGAAGCGGTTAGGGGCAATCAGGAAGGCAGGCAGGCGAGCAGTTGGGAGCCAGCAGTCCTGGATTGTGAGAGGGATGTCCCACCGGGCCTAAATGGGCAGTCGGACATCCCTCGAGCGGTCCCAGATTGGAGAGGGTGCAGGCTGGCCTGAGGGACACCCCCCCCTCCGTGCACGAATTTCGTGCACCGGGCCTCTAGTTTCCACATATGACTAGTGGCTACCACATTGGACAGTGTAGAAATAATGAACATTTCCATCACTACAGGAAGTTCTTTGGAACCATGCTCTCTCAGATTACATGTAAACAGTATATGGGAAATTCCTTTAGTAGATCATTGGTGTATGTGAGGAAGAAAGAGCCAATTATGCAGGTTGTTCTAGAGAGGAGACAACTAGCTAATTCAATGTTTCACATTGTAACTACCAGCATCACACAGATACAGGGTTAGGACCAGCCTTTATCATGCAAATGTTGCCAGAAAACTTCAATGAAGTGAAAGAGATAGTTATATTATCTGGGACACACCAAAAGACAGGTATTTTTAAAAAAAGGATCCCATATTGGGAGAAACAGTGTTAAATACATTTTCAAAGCAACTCTATAGAATATTATGGAATTTCAAAATTAAAACTATACAGATTATATAGCAACATAAAATGATATATGCTGGTATGTTAAGTAAAACAGATTATAAAATCAGACATATATGATTTTAGTCAATTAGAGTTATGGATAATTACTATAAGGGAACATGAAAAATAAAAATGTGGTATATTTGATGAAGAATTATGGACACTTATAGAACAAAGTAGCAGTATTCAAATATTGTTAAAACGATAAAAATGTAAGTAAATGGGCCTATGCTGTTGTATTCTAACAATAAAATTCCATTCTATTTGGTAACACAACTTGCATGTTTGCTTTAATCTCAATATCATACATAGAACCCTACGTGCATTCTGTGTCATGCTCTAATAAAATAAAATAAAACATGTAGGTACATTTTCAAACAACTGAAAAACTTGAAGAGTCTGTAAGAGTTCATGTGATCCAGTTTTAAGATAAACTGGAAAACAGCGATTCAAAACCTGTCCATTTTAAGACATATGTATATCTAGTACATGGTGCTTTTGTCTGTGTACTAACCTTTACCCAGCACATAAACCAGGTGATAATACCTATTGGCAAATATAGTTAAATATGTGCTTAGTGCCTGGCCAGTGTGGCTCAGTAATTGAACATCGGCCCATGAACCAGGAGATCAGGATTTGATTCCAGGTCAGGGCACATGCCCAGGTTGTGGGCTTGATCCCTCAGTAGGGGGCACAGAGGAGCCAGCCAATGGATGTCCCTATCTCTCTATCTCTTCCTCTTCCTCTCTTTAATATAAATAAAAATATATTTTTTAAAAATATGTGCTTATTATGCACTGTCAACATGACCAGGTCATACACAGAATTATAAAGGAATGTATTGAGTACTGGTGGAAAATGACAAACCATACTTATTACACATAATGTTCTCTTTAAAGTGATTATTCTAAGTGAAATAAGCCAATCAGAGAAAGATAAGTATCACATGATTTCACTCATCTGTGGAATCTAATGAACAAAATCAACTAATGAACAAAATAGATCCAGAGACATAGCAGCATGGAACAGGCTGCCAAATCTCAGAGGGAAGGCAGGGATGGGTGGGAAGAGATCAACCAAAGAACTTGTATGCAATATATGCATAACCCATGGATACTGACAATAGTGTGGTGAAGGACTGGGAGGAGCGGGTACAGGGTGGAGGGGGTCAATGGGAAAAAACACAGGGGACATCTGTAATACTTTCAAGAATAAAGATAATGTATGAGAATGTTAGACTTCATTCCTACTATTAACTTCTCTATGGCTATACAGGTACTTAGGTATTATATATAAATACTAGAGGCCTGGTGCACAAAATTCGTACACTATGGGGGGGGGGGAGTCCCTCAGCCTGGCCTGCACCCTCTCACAGTCCAGGACCCTCGGGGGATGTCCGCCTGCCAGCTTAGGCCTGATCCCTCTCACAGTCTGGGACCCCTCGCCCCTTACTGCCTGCCTGCAGCGGAGGCAGGAGAGGCTCCCACCACCGCTGCTGCGCTTGCCAGCCGTGAGCCTGGCTTCTGGCTGAGCGGCGCTCCCCCTGTGGGAGCACACTGACCACCACAGGGCAACTCCTGTGTTGAGCCGTCTGCCCCTTGATGGTCAGTGCACATCATAGCAACTGGCTATTCCACCATTTGGTCTATTTGCATATTAGGCTTTTATTATATAGGATGTGTTTTATTAATATTTAAATAGATTTATGCTTACAGTCTTATTTCTTTAATAAATTATTTTCCTAATACTTTAAATTAGTGAGTAGCCTTCAAAGTTATAAAAATTGTAAGTATTATTATTTATCCCTTCATGAGTTCAACTTGAAGAAGCTCTCATTTTTTATTGAGCAAGCATTTTTTTAGAAGAAAGTCCTGGGTTCAAGTCCCAACTAAGTCTCTAACTGGAAGGTTATCCTGCTTAAGATACTTCATCCACCTGGTTTCAGTTTCATCTTTAGTCAAATGAAAGTAGGAGGAAGATGACATCTACTACCTTCTAGTCTAAAGACACCTGTTAGCCCCAGTTAGATAATTACCTCTCTCAGCACAGGATCAGTTATTGAATTCAGGTTGACAGCTCCTTCATAGGTCAGGTAATAGAACACATTGAGGGATCGAACAGCCTCTGGTCCTTGCTGTTTATAGCCAAAAATGAGATCAATCCACTGGTGAAGTTGGCAGGAAACAAATTCACTTTCCAGGGCCTGAAAAAGGGCATAGGTTGTATTATTATGCTGAATTCTATTTTTAAAATATGTAGAGAAATTGAGAACAAGCAGTAACGTTTGATGCTAAATTTACTGTAAACAGTGATGTCCTATTTTCCAGAATCTGTTCTCCCTTATTTATAATTCGAGCCTTTCCAGCACTTGTCACGCTGAATTGTAATAGATTGTTGCCATTAACATTTTGGTGTTATTCTACCATACTGTGAGTAAGCACAGTGAAGACCAGGGATGAGCTTCTGTCTTGGTCACATTTGTAACTCAAGGCCTGACAGGTACTCAATTTATGCTTCAAAGATAGGTCATACAACGTAAAGGCTACTGTAGCACAGCAAATGTGAAAACATTAAAAATTTACTGTCCACTTAGAATATTTATAATTTTTCTAAATATAAACATTTTTTTGTTTACTGCATGCGACAACTGTAACCAAATCATTTAGTTATTTCAACTGAATTTTCATGCCAACAAATGAGATCATAGGAGGGATACTAATAATTACTGAATTATTCTTCTAGGTATTATTATCAAACAAGTCCAAATTATCTGATTCTGGTACCATAACAGTGTCCAATAAATAACAAATGAACATAATCAAGTATTCAGTAGAAATGCTGGGCGCCGATCCACTTCCAGATCATTACATTCCCAGTTACGGGCACTGTACCTAAAACACATAGATGCCAATGTTTGCTACATTTAATAAAGTTAAAAATAAGAGTTTAAGAAAACTGGAGACATTATTGAGACAAGTATTTATATTTATATCATTTATTATTGTTCAATATTATTCCAATATAAAAGTTTAGTATTATGGACTACTTTATCTCTGATTCAAATCAGAGATCTCTCAAACTCAAACTCTGAAGAGTGATCCAAAGTGTGCCAAGTTCTATCAGGTGACATGTCTCATTGAAACTCTTATTTTTAGATTAATAAGTGTATGGCTATGATGTGTTTTGGTGTGACTCGCTATGTTATCCATATTATAAAAAGAAGTCTGTTGTTTTTAAAACAAAATTGACTAACTTCTATAGGAAGCAATGAGTAAGAAATAAACCATCTCGTGACAAAGTAAGTTCCTATTAGTTCACAGGTGTACATTTCTGCAAATATTTGGTTTATTAAAATAAATGCCTAAGAATAAGAAAGATATTCATGGCCGAATTCAAATATACTAGTATTTCCTTTAACTAATATTTAACTTGGATTCACAATATATGGTGTACTTTAAAATATAAAAAATAATTCTGTAAATAAAACTCTAGGCAATTCTCATATTGCAAAGTGTACGTGAAATAAAGTATACCTTAAAAAAAATTTAGCGTGTTTCAATAGTGAAAGTTACTATTTGACATTTCTTGTAAAACTCGTATTTATACATTTAGTAAATAGCTAACAGAGCACAAGACTGCTTCATATTTTATTTGACATAAGAAGAGAATGGTTTGTAATAACTTTAAGTAAATTTCTATTTTAAGTACATGGATTTAAAAAAAATCAATCCCCAAATCCAGGAACTATTAATGCAAGATGCACCCCAAAATGATACATTTGTTTCATTAACTCAGGCCTTGGGTAGGAATGGGGGGTGGGGGACATGTTTAAAGTGACACATAAAAACAGCAATTGTCTTAATTTGTGTGCAGTGCACTCCACACAAAAGCCCTAAATATGTTCAAATTAGAGCAAGCTGCTTGATTGTCACTACAGTCTCATGTCACATTAATGCATGACAAACATTAAACCATACACTTAAATGGCAATTTATATCATTTAAATGTTTACTGCCAGACTAGCTCATCACTCATTTAAATGTGACTTTCTGACAGCTAATTTCAGTTAATTTTCTCCAATTCACTTAATTAGAACTTTCAATCAGGGAAGAACCTCTACATATCTTTGAGATTACACCCTTTTTATTTGTTCAAAATCTGAGTCCATAAACTGCTGAAAAGCTCTGCATATAATAGATTAGCATGTGATATCTGAATCTACAAAAAAAGTGCAACCATATGAAGCAGACTCACAGTATGTACTCTCGGAAAGAACCTACACTTATTTATGTAAATAATACTCTCGCCAGTAGTTTAAATAAAAAACGTTTAGTTCATATACACACATTATTGAAACTATAAAAACCCTGCATCCAAGCTAATTAAAAATTAATGATTTCAAAATTGTTTAATAAGATAAAACAGTCAGGAGTCTCCCAAGTGTCCCTGGTATTGTGATTTGAAACTATAAAATTCTAGAAGGCTCAGCAAATGACAAAGTACAAATGAATTTTCTCAATATTAAAGCCCTAAAAACCAGAGCAATTTTATTTTGCTGTCATCAAACAAAGAATTGTCTTACTCATGTTGATTAGTTTTTTACGCATATTCAAAATGTTGAAGTTGGTTAGATTTACATGCTTAAACCTTGATACCATATCACAATGTTAAGCAAAAATGCTGAATTTAAAGACTCTGTGCTCACACTGTGCCATAAACCCACGCACAGAAATGACTCCAGTGTCATGGTGCAGCCCTCCCCTTCCAATGTCAGACTGGTCAGTCCTTAAGGGGTTGGCCAGTATCATGGAATGATTGGCAACATCTTTGCAGAGGTTGATAAACACATTGCCTTCATGAATAAATTTTAAATAAAAATTTAAAAACTTACACTAAAAATCTCATTAACTGTCCTCAAGCATTTCTTGCAATATACTAAATCTTAAAAAAAAAAAAAAAAAAAAAAGAACCGCTAGTTAAGGACATAAGAGAATTCCGAAAACTTTTAATACATTTCAGTACAAACTCAGTTCAGGACATTAACATTCTTTTGATATCAGCGAATGACAACTGCCTAACCAAAAGTATTTAATATAAATGGACTTACTAAGGACTTGAGGGAAGAGGTAAAGACAAGAAGGGGGAAAGAAATTGTTGAGGGGGGAAAAAATACAAGTAATTCAAAATAGAATACCCTGGGAATACATTTTATAACTTTTGTTTTTGAGAGTCAAAAAACATAAATCATAAAATATATTAAAAATCCCTTAAATCCCTTTTTATATGTTAAGATTGTTAAAAATACTCCATATAAAATACTTATTTACATCCACATTTTTAGTCACAAATAAATAAAAACATGCCAGTGGAATGTTAAGCATTTGGGATTTTTCAAAGCCTTTAGGACAGGCAGTCCTCATTAAGGCTGGAGTTAAATATGGTTTGCAGCTAGGGGATAGTAACAGGCTTCCCATGCTGCTCTCAAACCTAACCAATCAGTTGTTAGTACTCCCCTAGCAGGCTGAATACATCATTCACATCCAATGTGTGCTCTGAGTAAAATTTGTAAACAAGAAAATCCACTAAAACGTCCAACACAATATAATAATATCCAACTCATCTGAGTTATTATAAAATAAATCAGTGACTAATGTCCAATTGTTAAGGATCAAATAAGACTATGAAAAGACTATCATATGAAGCCTCACACAAATTGTCAATCCAATCCAGGGGGACTCATATTAGTCTTGACAAACTGTCTGGGGGTTGATATCTGTTTTTTTAATGAGATCTATTATAGAGAGACTAAAATACTTGAGATATGCTAAAAAGTACAGTATACAGATGTCAAATACAACACTTATTAGTAACTTTTATTTGCTTGATACGCATGCAGAACATAAAAAAAGAAACCTTTAATATTTTAAGATAATAGTAAATTATTCATAAATAACTCGTTTGTATAACCCTGTGTCAGAAATCATTATAACATATATGAATATGTGTCTAACAATAAATCTCATTGAAAGAATGTAATCTATTTTTGTGAAACTAACCCATTAAGGACATGAATTATTTATTGGTAAAAAAAAATGTTATATAAAATTATTCTTGTTTCCTACAGTGGAGTCAAATAATACTATAACTTCCATAGAAGTAGTTTGCTTTTTTCAAGAAACTCTAAGCTATTTGAGAATAAAAAGTCTAAAATAAAAGGCATTAATCATGTGTTTAATCCATGCATGGCTGAGAGATACTCTAGCAATTTCCTTTTATTTTCAAACAATCAAACTTTCTTTAATGTAAAAATGACATAAAATCAAGCATATCAATTTCAATTAACAAAAGAAATTATATGTTAATTGTTTACCTCAAGAACAGGAAACCTTACTTGTACATTTGTTTTTCATACTTATAATTCCAAATGTTTATTTATATTTTGCTAAATGTTCTCATACCACACCATTTAAAAGAAAACAACTAAATAAAAAGCTACTAACATCTTAGGAGAAATGGTTGTTATTAAAAAAATCAAACAAAACGAGTAAATATTACTTATAAACCTTAAGTGTAGCAATAACCAGCCCAGATACACATTTCTGCACACCTTTACCACTACTTGCATGCCCAAGCTTCTGGAAGGCCCCATTCAGTTCTGAGATACACAGCCCTATAGCTCGAAGTTTTAAATTAAAAAAAAAATCACTAACTCTCTTGACTTGATATGTATTATAAAATGCATTTAATCATATTTTTAATGGAAGAAAAAATAAAAATTTGTCTTGTAAAATTTTAATTGTACTTACAATTAAGAGTATTAATTCATTTGAGTGTAGATAGTGACATGTTTCAAAGGAGTTAATGTTTGGATTGGCAAGAATGTAGTATACAACATTATGGACTCGGAATTTTAGGTATTTTTCATTTCAAATACATGTAATACAGCCTTCTACACACACACACACACACACACACACACACACACACACACACATTTAAAATGAACTGGTCTGTTATGTTTGCATGTGCTGGATTTCAAACACTAGTGGTAATGTTTCCTTAACATTGATATATGACCTTTGTAATTTACATTGAAGAAAGCTGTTTTTTTCAGCCTAATTAGAACTGTTTCAAATTTTCCTGCTAAATATATGATATAAAGTCCTTTCAACTTTTTTATTCTAGAGTTTCTTTCCATGTCAACTTTGTTCCAATCAAAATATGCTTTGAATTAAATGATTTTGATTGAATATGTGGATCACATTTCACTTCTAAGATTTAAAGTCCAAAAAGGAAAAGTTTAGCCTGTTCAAACAAAGCAAGAGCAGCCACTTTGCGGAAAGCTATTCACATTTAAGAAGACTGACAAATTGTTTGTGTGCACCATTAGGTCTAGTTTCTGCAATAGTTGCCAGATTTCCTGTCTCCCTAATAAGATACATTAACTCCTTAAATGCTGGCTCTGAATTTGTGATGAATCCAAGTAACTTTAGCAAATTTTCAGTTTCTTTGAAATAAATGGAATGAATAGAAAATTACCTGTGTTATATCAAAAAATTTCAAGAACCGAAGGTCACAAAAAAATTAACATATTTTCATTATGGATAGATATGGATTTTGAATGTGAATATGCTTTCAAAATGGAATTATTCAAAAGTGGAAAATCCATATTAATCCTCATTTTCTTTAAAAGATGCATTATTAATTAACCAATTAAGGATTACTTGTTGAGGTGAAACACAACAGTGAAAATATTAAAATGCTGATGAAATATACTAACAGAAGTAAACGTTCTCCCATATTGATTACCATACATCACCATGCTTCAGAATTCAGATATTTACCTTAATATAAATATATAACAAAAAAGAAAATAAAAATTTTATACTATTTACAAAGAAAAGTTTAACTTCTATGGCTTAAAAAGTGTGTGAAGCTGTGACATTAAGAACAATAAGTCATGAAAACCATAGGGGGAAAAGTAGGATCAAGGATTAAAAGGGAAAAAAACTGTTGGATGCTGAGAAAAAACATTGTATCTGACAGCTTAAAAAATGACATTTAGTCAACAACACATTGAGGTTCAGGCTGAAAGCAGATAGAGAAATCAGTAAAGGGAGTTCTGTGCTTCTAAACTGCCCTTGAACTGCTGGGCAGAAGAGAGATTTTGGAGTCGGCAGCACACCGCTCATTTCTACGTTTCTACCATTACTAAAGAAAAGTGTGAGTTAGTATCATATCTTGATATAACCATCAAGCACTCGTGCATCTTTTGGCAGGAGAATCATTCTGTCTACGATTGTTATTGTGTAGTTTTAAATGGACTAGTCAACCAGCTGTTATATATTTTACACACTGAAGGCCATGTTTCCTTTGAAATTCATAGTTTTAATCTCAACTGAAGTCTGTATTGCTGTGTGCCAAGATCAAAAGGATTAGGCAAACTTGTACAATTACCCTCCTTTTCAGGGAGATGATTTTTCCCCCCAATGTTTAAAATAGTCCAGTATGCTGACATTTTATCCAACTATTTTCTTTAGAGCTACAGAACATTAAAACATTTAATTAACATTTCAACCTTAGGTCACTCCTAATCTAAAATCTAGGAATTCATAATATACAGATATTTTAAACTAGTTATAGTATAATACACATAGGGAGATGGAGCCTTTAAAAAAAATTCTATCCCCTAAGAATGGATGGCAAACAACTATATACAAGGACAGAGATACCCATCTACTTTACTATTTGTTTATATTTTGCATGACTTCATTCAGAAAACAATTTTGAGCTTACAACAATGCATAATCATCAAGATAAAAATAAATTTAACTATAAAAATAATAAGATGTACATAAAAATCACGCCATGAAATTCCATCGACTTGGTAAAGTTGCACCATATATCTGGCTCTCAGCTTTCTATCAGGCAACATAAAGAAAGAAACACGAACACTTACAAGAGTCAAATATGACCATAATGTAAAAATAAACCAGATGGCCTAAAAAAACACATTATTTCTATTCCTGAGATAAGAAATTCCTCCCTTGGCAATATGATGGAATCCAGGTATGTGACTCTCGAAGGGACTGACTTAATCCTAGATAGATTTAAAGTACAGACAAATGGAGAGACTACATATTCTTCAGGCAACCCTGCATAAACATTAGTTCTCGTAGGTGAGGCTTTGAACGGTAAATTCTAGATTATACTCCATGACAAGTATCTGGAATGCAGCCATTTTATTCTGTCAGTTAAATGAAGAGCCACAGGCTCCAACAACAGCTAAGCTGAGTCACAGGGCTAATAATCTGTTAAAAATGCGTAGAGGAAGGCCCATCTTCACTTGGAAGGGACAGCGGCCTGTCCTGAGTCAGGTCCAAGTTTCTCCTCTGAAAGTAATTTTGGGTAAACTTTCCCTCACAGATAGATGGGCAACAAAAGCCTCCAAATGCCAACCAAGATGTCCTAATATTTACGGATGGTAAAATCCCTAGAAAATTAATTCTGAGTATTGTAAATTGCGGTTGTGCTGGGATACACTAGTTATAAAAACATACACTTAAGTAATTAAAACATTATTCTAAAATTCTCAATGATCCACCTAGGTCTAGAAAAAAGAATAGGTTTCTTCTTTAAATCATGGAAAAAATGTCTTAATTGGTTGTACAAAATTCTGGAAGTTTCATTTTCTAGTTAGTTATAAAAGGAAGGAACACAAAAGCAAAATATGTAATCCCTTCCCATTTGCTTATCCACATAGATCTGATAAATACTAGCAGTCTTTTGCCTTTGAAGAGGGCCAGACCAAAATCTCTACTTATTGCCAGATGTAGTTTAATCCCATGGGGACTCCAGACAAAACCAAGGAGCTGTCTTCATGGCACCAGTGGCTCCCTGGACTGACTGCCATAAACTTATATTGGCAAATCAACATCCCTGGCAAAACAGAATGCTTATTATATCACCACCTCCAAGAATACCCTATAAAGAAAAACTTAAAGAAAATGAACACAAAAGTTGCTGAATATTTTTTAAAGCATTGACAAGTTCAGCCAGAAAATGACATCTGCATTTACTTTGTGTCTGCAATTGTATATACATACATTAAATGTAGGACTCAAAGTCTTTTTTTCATTCTGCAACTTTTGATTAATATCAGCTCTTGTCATCCATTCAATCTACAAGCTTTTATTGAGTGCTTACTATAGGTTCTGTTCTATGCTAGATTCTGGGGATAGTGAGAGGAGATGCCTCTTTGGAGGGTGGGTAGGTAGGCAAAAGGTCATCCATCTCTAAGATGACTACAGCAGTCAACATTAGAGGCACTGAGCGCCTCACGATAGTGGCAGTGGGAGTGAAGAGGAGGGGAAAGATTTTAGAAAGATTTAAGATGTGACTCCACCATCTGATTGCCAATGTGAGAAAGGAAGGAAAGGGAGTTCAGGATGACACCCAGGTTTCAAGTTTGGGCCTTCATCATGGAGAAGGAACAGTTTATATAGTAAAAGATTAACTCGGTTTTGAAATTAATATTAGTATTTTGGATTTTCTTTTATAGATTTGAAGTTAACCCTAAGCATTTTTTTTTAAATCTAAGGCAGCTAATTCTAATAGACATATGTATACTACTTAAGTAATAAAATATGTTCATGTTCAGTACTAGGATGTCCAAGCCAAAACAATTCTGGGTAGTAAAGTGACTACCAACAGAAAATTAATGTAAGCCACATATATAATTTAAAATTTTCCAGTAGTCACATTTTAAAAAATAAACAGATGAAATTAATTTTAACAGTATATTTAATCAGAAATATGAAGATATCATTTAGACATATAACTAAGGTGAACAGACGTCCCGTCCCGATTTTTAACAATTTGTCCTGCGTCCCGCGGCGTTTTAAAAAAGTCCCAATTTTTGGAAAGAATGCACGACAAGCTAGGGAACGGCGGGAGAACGGGAAGGGAATATACGGTTTTCGGCGGCCATGTGGCTATTTAGCCAGGATATGAGTTTTATATTATTTTTGTTAATTTTATAATGTTAAACTTTAATAACAACAAATAATTGTTGAGAACTGATTATCGAGAACTGCTTATCAAAGTTCGCATTATTGATCAGTTGTTAGAATTCGACCACCATTGTTTGGACTTAATGAACAATGGCATTTTTTGGGATTGGCAACGACGAAAACATTTTGTAACTGTCTCTCAGACGATACACATCGTACTGCGAGCTAGTAAGCTAGTTAAACAAGTGATGTCATTACAAATCAGCTATTCAGATAATTTAGGTAAGTAATTTATTTATTTCATAAATACATAAATTTTCTTGAATTTAGCAGACAGTACTCGTATTATTTATATTTTATAGTGGCAGCAAAAAGTCTAGCGCCAGCGTTGAAAGTGACACGACTTACGTTACGGCAAATTCATGACCTTTTAAACAACGACAGCAATCTACTAAAATAATTCACTCAAATGAGAAATATGCCAAAGAATAAAATAATACTATACATAATTTTTATTTATTATATTTGTAAATTGTACTTATGTTGAAATTTAAAAAAATATATTACAATACTATTTTTACGTTCTATGAAAATTTTTGTTGCTCCATATAGACCAAATTTTTAATCAAGAACCCCCCCCCCCCCCCGCGCCCCCGTCAATGGTGTCCCGCTTTACCAATGTTAAAATCTGGTCACCTTACATATAACCAATGTAAAAATTATTATTTTGTATTAAGTCTTAGAAATCCGGCATGCATCTTACACTTACAATGTATACCACATCTCCATTCAGATGAGCCACATTTCAAGTGTTCAACAGCCACACATGACTAGTGTGGACATTGGACAGGAAAGCTTTCTACTCAATTCCCCGAACTGAACCTGCATTCAAATTTTTACAGTATTCTGAAATAAGATAGAATGCAGGGATTAGCATTATTTAACCCTTTATAAAATATACCTTCTCTTACTGAAGATAAAGATAAAGCTCCCAAAGCACAAAGCACCTCCAGACTACAAAATGACCTTTGATGCGGTTCTGAAAAGGTTGTTATAATTTTCAGCGCCTGAAGAATGGCTATACCTTAGGACATGACAGCAAAAAATATAGTATCTTCAAGTGTGAAACAGACATAATGTTCTGCTATGTATATTCTTTAGCCATTTACAAATCTCTGAAGAGATGTGGTGGCATGTGAAAGATGGCGCTATGACTGACCTCTCCAATAAAAGTAAATGGCTAATTCTACCAACTACAATGTCATCTGTAAACACTCCATCTTTAAAAGTTCTTGGTTAGAGTTCCTGCATATTGTCTACTCAGCTGTATCAGTTATGTACTTTAAGAACTATATAGATACGGACTACAATTTATTAGAACACGGGGTTTACTAAAAGTCAGATACATTAAATCTGCAGACACTGTGGATATATTCATACACCTCATAAAAGGCACCTCCTTTTAGCAGCAGCTGGAACTAGCCTCTGTTTTCCCACTCCTAGAAATTCTTTCACATTTGTGATAAAAGTCTCTGAGACTCTAAATCACAGTAAATAGTAGGTATGGTCCTTTCCGAGTTATCAATGGAATAATGACTAGCTATAGGGTCAGTTTTAGTTATTTTTAAGCAGCCATGATTATCAGGGCAATATGAGATCAATAACCTTAACTTCTTGGAAGATTTAAGTAAATTTGTTATTTATGCTGCCTTAACTCCCTTTCAACGTCTTAACTAATCTATCATCTTTCTGTTACAGGCACACCACTGAAAATGTTTTTGCTAAGATGACCATGTCTGACTGTCTGAGTCCAATGGGTGCTTATCTTTCCTCACTTCATTTCTTTGCTTCATGGTGTTTATGTTTCTCTCTCTTCTCTGAGCTTCCTTGATACCCTCCCTCCAGATTCTCTTTCTACATTTCTGATTATCCTTCTCAATTTTAAATGTAGGGTCCTTTCCCTCTGTCTACCTCTCCAGTGTTTGTTGTCCTCATTATTCAGTTCCAGGCCCTGGTTTCTGAAATAACTCAGGCCAGATGAGCCAGACATCAACTACCTCACCTGACAATTATTACCATCTCCAGAGTGTAAAGGTGTCAAGTCCAAAATGTTAGCTGACCATCAGAGTACTTCTTTTGGTGTGTGCTTCAGGTAACTCAAACTTAGTGTGGTGTGTGTGTGTGTGTGTGTGTGTGTGTGTGTGTGTGTGTGTGTGTGAAAAGAATACTTTTCCTCTTAAACTACCTCCTTTCTTGCTTTTTGGATTATGTCTGCAGCCCAGTTCTTCATCAGGTCAGCTAATCTGAAAACTGAGGCAGTCATTTTGACTTCTTTTCCTCTCGCTCCAAAACCGGATCAGACAACGAGCCTCCAAAATACCTCTCAAATTCCTTCTTCTTCCACTTTGACTATCTTTGCGTCTGTGTTTCATTATTTCTCTAGTCAATTATTCTAACACTATCCAAACTGTTCTCTTTATCTCTAAAATTTCCCTTCTATGGTTCTTCCTCTAAAACATGACCAAGTGCTGGCTCCCCCCCAAGACTTTTTATGGTTCTCCTTTCCATGGAGCAGCTGATCTCCATCCAAGTGAACATGGCCTGAAAGCACCTGGATCCCCCAACAGAGTCTGTTTCTGTGGATCTGTGGATCTGGAGTTGAGCCCAAGATCCGTCCTCAGGAAACACTGAGGCTCCGGGTCTGGCAATCTCTTTTTGGGTACCACAACCCCAAAGAAAAAAGTCCGTGTTACTTACAAGGCATTCGAGATTGTTTATATAACCTCCCTGTGGTCTTATCTTTCCATAGGTGTCACTCACAGTTCTCTCACACACATTTGCACTCTACCTTCTGAATTAAGTTTAGCTGTTGTGCTATACTACAGCAATAAGATTTCTGTTCACACTGCTTCTTCTATCTACAATGCCCTTCCCATTATCTTGCTTCCTTCCCGGCAAACTTCTACTCATTCTTCAAGATTGTGATCAAATGCAGTTTCCCCAGTTAAAACTTCCCCAATCTTTCCAGGAGGCAAAATAAGGCATTTCCTCTTTTGATCTCAGAATAAAATATATATAAAACTATGTCTAGTGACAGATATTAACTAGACTTGTGGTGACCATTTCACAATATATATAAATATTGAATCATTATGTTGTACACTTGAAACAAATATAATGTTACATGTCAATTATATCTCTAAATATTACACGCACAAATAAATAAAACAAATACATATTAAATGCTCTAACGATGGCTTGTTGTTCTCCATTGTGCATACCACAACTACTATATTATTTGTTATATTAGAGTATATATTATCACAAGTTACATGTTTATTTGTTTAGTTTCTTATTTATTGTCATATCCCTCACTAAGTAAGTTTGAAAAGGGCAGGCACTATGCTTTCTCACTGCTATAATCTCAAAGACAGATAGTAGGCACTCACAAAATATTTGTTGAATAAATAAATACTTCACTTAATCTACTTCTTTAATTAGTTACTGTCACATCTGTTTGATCTTCATAATGACAGTCCCCAAAGGGCAGGTGTCATATTCTTCCAATTCTGTGATCACAGACCTAATTACTCAGTAGCCCCCTAATAAATGTCTGTTGAATGAATGAATGGTATTTAAGAAATTCTTGTGATTTAGCACAATTCATTGCTTATGCTCAGGAACTATGATCTTAAAGCTTTGTACAAGAAGCATGAAATGGACCATAGAAACTTTACCCAGTTGATACAATGCTAATTTGGCAGAGTTTTATAAAATGTGAAGAATTTCTGTGATTTCTAGCCATTACAAATGAGATGTCCATAGTTGGTTAAACACAATCAAATTTGGGGTAGGATGATAGCATAAAGAAGAAGAAGGAAAGTACATATTACAGTATCATCTTTGAAGATTTTATTTTCTCCTGATGGATGCAAACAATGTCTATCATAAACATGACAAGCCCTGACCGGTTTGGCTCAGTGGATAGAGCATTGGCCTGCGGACTGAAGGGTCCCAGGTTCGATTCCAGTCAAGGGCATGTACCTTGGTTGCAGGCACATCCCCAGTAGGGGGTGTGCAGGAGGCAGCTGATCGATGTTTCTCTCTCATCGATGTTTCTCTCTCATCGATGTTTCTAACTTTCTATCCCTCTCCCTTCCTCTCTGTAAAATACCAATAAAACATATTTAAAAAACAAACAAACAAACAAACAAAAATGACAAAGGCTAAAAAAGACTTTATGCAAGGAAAATGAATCGGAAGGTCAACTTGGAAGAAATTCATTGACAAGCTAAACAACAACAATATAATAATAACAGCAGCACCTAACATTTAGTGAGTACTTATGATGTCCAGTTTTACGCAAAATGTTTTACATGGGCTATTTTATTTAAAGTTCACAATAATACTACCAGATAAGCACTATATTTTAAAAAACTGTTTTACAAATGAGGCTAAGAATGCTAAATTGTTTAATGTTACACAGGGAGTAAATATCTATCAGAGTTGCAATCTGAACCCAGATTTGACATCTAAAACCATGTTATTAACTACTACATCAGTTTTAAAGCTTCTGAAATAGAATGGTATATCCCAAAGTTACATTATGAAAATCTGAAACCATTTTCTACTAAGAAATATTTTAATGGGTTTCACATATATCATTTGATAACACTAATATTAAGTAAGCTATGTATATACTAAATCTGATATGCCATGTAAACCTGGAGGTTTACTTACAGGTTTTATTATTCTTTCAACTGTTTTTTTTTTGCTTTTATACCTACCTTTTTAAAACTAAAATCTTCACCGTGTATTAGATTAGTTTTCTGTCTTCCTCAAAAAATGTGATTTCCTGGAAGGAAGAGATTATATCTGCCCTCTTGGAACTGAGCACATAGTAGACACTCAATAATAGAGCTAAATAAAAAGCAGACATTTTAGGCCTAATTTTTCATTAATTTAACTATTCTTTCAGAGATTTTAAAAATCAAATTTAAAAATTAGAGCAAGACAGAGAATACTAACATATTTGTTCATTGCTAGGTCCAATGACTCTTATAAGGAAGCAAGCCATTACACTATTTTGAGATGAGACTTAACAATGAGTTCATTTTGCTATTTATGACCATCCATGAGCATCAGAAACTTAAAAAGATGTGATTTCATGTATTTTAATATGTATCATTATTTTGTTTGACACTTGAACTATCTGAATTCTTTAAATCAAACTACTGTGCAAAAAGAACAAAGAAAATTATCTTATTTCCCTTTTAAATAAACATTTTCATTTAACTACAAAACTCGGTATATGTTTTTGCTAAATTTTTAAATGTTTTAAATACTTTATACAATAACACTGTCTCAAACTATCTTACTCAGGACATGGATTATATGTTTTTCTTTTCTTTTTTAAAAATCACAGCACAATCATTATTTGCTTTTGTGACTTAACTGCCCTTACATATCCCTCTTGGCAAACATTTCTAAATTAAACCACTATACTAATAAACAACAATGTTAAAAAATAAATCTGATGTTAGATATTTTTTTAAGCTTTTCAGATAACTTCTATGGTAAGTTGTAAGACACAGTAGAGTACTGTAAAATCAGAACTGGGAATCACCACCTATGTTAGAGTTAGGACAAATGGATCAAGGACACAGACATTTATTCTGAGAGACCATCATTTTCCTCCTTTGTTGTTCAAAAATATAGCTTTTCAGTTACATTCAATACAAAGGATGCAGCTGTAAGGCCAGAGTCTATCAAATATATTATTAGCAACATTGACATTTAATTTTTTCTTAAATATGTAGGTGAAAAGACAAACAGCAAGGCAAGAGTTAATTGAAACATTCCTCTTTAGAGCAAGGGAGATGAGGAGTGGGGGCTGGTGGATGGCGGGAGGAGGGAACAAGGCAGAGAGATGCAGAGTTAATCAGGGAGCAAATCCAAAGCCAGGCATGGATAGGCCTCACTAATGAGCCTCAAGTACCCTGCAGTGGTTTTCAAACTTAACTGGCTTCAAACGATGCCACCCCATGACAGAATGCAGCTAGCCATAAGAGGAGGGTGATTAGAATAAATGACTGGAGTAATTAACTCTGATGTGAAACCACCTGATTGGAAAAGAGAAGCCAAGAGCTATTTAGCTGATGGTCCTCTTGCAGAAAAAGGAAGCTTTCCCTTTCTCTTGTGTGGGTGTTCAGTTAGAACTCAACTCTTTCAAGTAGGTATTTGGTAGCACTAATGAAAAGCAGCTTTCATTCAAGGGCCTCTCAAGGACCTTCCCATTCATTTTGAAAGGGGAAGAAAATAAAAGCTTCAAAGTAGAACTAATTTACTTTACTCCCCTACCTCTTAGTGAATTTTGCATTCGTAAAGTCTGCGTTAGTATTTACGCTAACAGTCTAACTCCAAATAATGTCATCAAATAGCAAGTTGTTATTTATGAAATAACCAGGTAAGGAGAATTAACATTTTAAAATTTTCCTTTTCTTTAAAAATATTTTACCACATTGCATGTACATGTTAAATACATACAATTGTTATTTGTCAACCATACTCAATGAAGCTGGAAAAATGTTTTACATAGAAAACTTTAAACTTTAGTGTTGCTCAGTGTAAATGCTTTCTTTGTAAGTGCCACTGGGATCATTCCTCCTATGGCAAGAGACTCTAGAATAAGAGAAAGGGACAGAGTGTGAATGGGGTACTTTCTCTTTTGTTCAAAGAGGAAACAAAACAAACAAAAAAGAGTAATGTAAGACAAGGAAAGAAAGAGAACATATTTTTGCAAGAAGACAGCTTTCTTACAGTGCAAATTGACCCAAAGAATCCACCACACTCTCCAGTCTGCTTTATTTTACAAGAGGAGAATTACAAAGACTGGGGGCATTACTACCTGCTGTTTTACAAGTAATCATTAATTCATTGGACCAATGTTGTTCTGTACCTGCTGAGTTAATGTTCCCGACATACCCCTCCCTCTCAAACAGGTTCACAAGCTGCCCAGTTAACAACCAAGGGTGTAGTAGCACATGTAACTTAGCAAATGTTTATGCCTAAACTCGGATTTATTTGACAGCTTTACACCTTTGGGCATGATATAATTAAATATTTTGACAGCTAAACAAAAACTGTATAAATTTAAAAGCTATTAGGAGCTGAGAATCTAGAATCCAAATAAAATAATTTGCTTATACCCTGAACCACGTTTAGCAATGCATTCCAATAAAAAGCACAGAGGGCTACATGACTATCCAACTGTTTTAGCTCTTTTTTTTCACGTTTCTCCTGTGAAGAATATTCTCCTTATACACACTGACAGTGTTTTCAACATCAACAAAGGAAACACACACAGATTTAAGATTATCAATATAACCCCTACCTTTGGCTATTTTTTTTTTAATTTTAGAAACAGGAATATGAATAAGGCCAAGACTATGGAATATTATATAAAAGCCCGCTGTGTGCTATTTAAAAGGACTTAAAGAAACACAAGCAGAGTGGGTAGTCCTTCAAACTCTGCCTTTAATAACCCAGGAGTTGGTCCTTATTCTCCAGAAGTTCTAGGTTTCATGGTACTCTGTGCTACTTGGTCTTCTGAGGTCCTCGTTCTCTTGTGCAAGGGAGGGATCACAGGGACCTATACTGCTTATCTTCAGAAAAACCCACTGTTCATTACTGAGCTCCAGAAAGCATTCCCATCAGTAGCACTTACTATTCAAACACATGGATTAAAAGCCTCAGATACATCTCTAAAAAGGAAAAAACAAAACTGCAAAGCAAAATCAACCTAACATTTTTAAACAAAAGGCTGATTTGTATCTATCATTAGCACATTATCATCATTCTGGAAAGCACCTACAGAGATCGGCTTAGTGTCTAACAAGAAGCTCACGTTCAAACAATATGTAATGCACTATATAAAAACATTTAAAACCTACTTTTCATTATGTAACAACCTGAGGAAATACTGTACCCTCACTGAAGGTAACAATGATCAGTTGTTTATTTAAAAAGAATCAATGACATGTTTAGAAACCAGTGCACTTCTCATGGGGTGTTTATATTTCACTTTATCATCCCTCTTGGAAAGACAGTTCTCAAGGGAGAAAATACTATGGACTAAATCCTGTTTAACTTAGGCATGCTGATGTCAAGTAATTTAAAAATCATTCTAAAAAGAGCTTCTTGTGTATACATCTAAAAACATTACTGCATTATCTAATTGTTCTCTTCCTCTCACTCATGTTAACAGGATGGATGTCTTTTTGTGAACCGTATTTGAATCTACTGGAACATAGCTAAAAACAATTAAACGTTTTGAGTGTTTAAATATCTGATAGTGTATGGACTGCAGGGAAAAGGGACTGGGGACTCAGAAGCTGATAGTTCCAATCTGGCTACCTTTTTTTTTTTTTTTTAAATGAATGAACCTTGAGTAAGATCATTTAAACACTAGTTATTAGGGTCAACATTGCTAGTAGGTGAACAGCTGTTGGAAGACTTAGTGAAGTTATACCCACAGGTAAGTACTACTTGGTATAAACTAAGAAATTAGTAATACTAAGAGACTACCTATTGAAGATGTCCTTTTCTGAAGAAAAACTATCTCAGTGTCTTTTATGTCATTGCTTCTCCTCTCCAGGGACAACATGTTTTGAAAAATGTTATATTGGCTAGTAGTAATCCGTATCTCTGTACATGCTCTTTTCTTAGCTGGAATTCAATTAAAATTTAACAGATATCTACCAACTTCCTCTTCCTTCATTCTTTCCCTATTCAATACACTCACATTACCACCTGTCAACTAAAGCGTTCACAAAGCAGCCACATAATCGTCCCTAAGGGAAATGCAGAGGAGCTTACTGCATTTCAGGGACAACACAGTAAAACAAAGTTACTACAGGTTCTTTTCTACGGAGGGTCCCATTTAATAGTATAATGGTGACCACAAGCTATCAAAGAGCCTGTCAAAGAAAGATAACATCATTATCATTATGACATTTTCACCAAGTAAATATGTGATTTCTGAATTACTTTTAGTTTATCATAAAGTTAAACAGAACATTCCACTTCCCTAGCATATTTATAATTTGTCTTTATTCTTAAC
This sequence comes from Cnephaeus nilssonii, assembly GCF_951640355.1. Lineage (NCBI taxonomy): Eukaryota > Metazoa > Chordata > Mammalia > Chiroptera > Vespertilionidae > Cnephaeus > Cnephaeus nilssonii. Next base: position 53,695,783 of record NC_137076.1, on the reverse strand, counting down.
CAAATATACTTGTGTATGAAACTAGAAATGTTGCTATCACCTGGTGGTTCTAAATTACTCAGGAATGTCTACTTTGAAAAGATATAGTTTTGATATGGGTTTTGATATACAGAACATATGTAATTCAATGAAATGAGAGGTAAATTCTCTGAGTTTGATGGCACAGTGTAAATGACCCATTAAAATGAAAGAAGTATTTTGTTTACTTCCTAAGAGAACAATTATCTCACCCGGATTAACAATTGTGCAGTTAAAAAGACAGAGATTGCAACAGGAAAGGACATTAAGGTTTGCTCAATTCCTGGCTAGAAAGGTTAGCTAAAAATGTAACTGCTATAATCTTGTAATTTTTATGGATTTTTGTTGTTGGTTTTAGGGAGTAATTGTGTGGTTTTTGTTTGTTTGTTTGTTTTGCCACTAACTATGCATCAGATCAGGGGTTGACAAACTTTCCTATAAAAGTCCAGACAGTAAACATTTTAGGATTTGCCACATGATCACTATCACAATTACTCAACTCTGCTACTGTATCCCGAAGGCAGCCATAGACAACGTAAAAAACATGGTGGCTGTGCACCAATAAAAGTTCACTGACAAAAACAGGCAGCAAGCTGGATTTGGCCTATGGGCTTGTTTGCTGATCCCCGCTTCAGACTCATGAAAACAACTTTTAAATAAGTTAGATGAATTTTGATCTTTGCTACACTTTAAGAAGCTGATTAGATCTAGAACCCAAACCAGCAGATGGCCCTAATGACTCAGGAAACATGGTTTCTATCTGGCCCCTGATGGCATGTTCCTTCTCCCTATTCCCTCTGATACTGTCTCAGAAGACTTCCAATCTGCAAGGAAATAGCTTCTTCCTCGGTGGAGCCAGACATCTAGTTTGCCACCTCTATGAGCTACAATCTCTTTCTAACTCCAAAGGATCCTATTTGTCCAAATGTGACAATGGATAAGTTGTCTGTTTTTGCTGAGTCTCAATTTCCTTAAAATAGGGATAATATCTTTAGTGAGAGAATAAAATGGAATAATACATGAAAGAAGACCTAAAACAATGTCTGGCACATAGTAGGTGTTCAACAAATACAGTCATCTTTTATTTTACCACTTGCCCTCCTTACCCACAAAACCTCTTGACCATAAATTCATTCATTTAGTCTACCACTATATCTTCATTTAGAACTTATCATACATTTCAGAGAGAATGCCAACAACCAGGGACACAGCAGTGAATAACATTAACAAGGTCCCTTTCTCATTATTGTGGAAGACTGAAAACTCAAATTATTTGACAAGATAATGTCAGATAGTAATTAATGCTACAAACAAAATGGTGATATATAGACTAGCATAATTTTGAACAGAATAAGCAATGAAAAGTCCTTTGGTAAGGTGACATATGATGTAAGACTTAAAGGATAAAATCAGCTGGTCAAAGTAACTGAAGACAGAGTATTCGAAATGAGCTTAACAGGAATAAAATTCTAGAGGTTAGAAAAATTCTGGCACATTCCATAACAAGAAAGGAAGTAGAACTCATCTCCTGAGACAATGGTCAAAGTTAGCCACTCTTCGGTGTCTGTTAATGCCAGACAACACCCCTTTCTGCTCTACTACTTGTGCAACTGTTTTACATTCTCACCAAGAGTATAGAAAAATCCCAATTTCTCCACATCCTTGCCAAAACTGTTGTCTTCTGGTTTTCGATAATAGCCTTCCCAACAGCTGTGAGATATCTTACTGTAGTTTTATTTGCATTTCCCTGATGAATAGTAAATTTAAGCATCTTTTCATATACCTGTTGGCCCTTTGTTAGTATCAAGTACTCTTTGGAGAAATGTCGAGTAAAGTCTTTAGCTGAGTTCTTAATCATGTTATTAGTTTTGGGTATTTTTGTTTTGTATTTTTTGCTATTGAGTTATAGGAATCCCTTATATATTTTGGAAATTAACCCCTTACCTAACTGATAAATGGTTTGAAAAGATTTCTCTAATTCCATAGGTTGCTTTTTCATTTTGTTGGCTGTTTCATTTACTTTTTAGTATGATGCAGTCCCACCTGTCTATTTCTGTTTTTGTTGCCTGTGCTTTTGATATCAATAGACATGAAACCATTGTCAACACCAATGTTCATGAAGGTTTTTCTGTCTTCTTTTAGGAGTTTTACAGTTTCAGGCCTTAGATGTAAGTCTTTAATATATTTTGAGTTGATTTTTGTATCTCATGTAATATAGGGCATGTGGCTATTCAGTTTTCCCAGCACCATTTAAGAGGCTATCTTTTCCCTATTTTATATTCTTGGCACCCTTGTTGAAGATCAGCTGACTGTATATGCACACATTTATTTCTGGGCTCTCAATTCTGTTCCACTGGTCTATGTGTCTGTATTCATGCCAGCGACACACTGTTTTAATTGGCATAGCTGTGTAATATATGTTGAAAGTGTGATGCCTCTGAGTTGTGTTCTTCCCCCACCCTCCCCTCAAGATAGTTTTGGCTATGCAGGTACTTTTGCTATTCCCCATGAATTTAGGATTGTTTTTTCTATTTCTGTAAAAAAATAGCATTGGGATTTTTAATAGGGATTACATGTAATCTGTAGATTGTTTTGGTAGTATAGGCATTGTAACATAATTAAGTTTTCCAATCCACAAATGTGCGATATCTTGCCTTTGTATCTAAGTTTTCATCAATGTTTTATAGTTTTCAGTGTAGAAGTCTTTCATTTCCTTAAATTTATTCCTAAATTGTTTATTATTTTTGGTGTTACTGTAAATGAGATTATTTCCTATTCTAATACATCATTATCAGTGTATAAAAAAAGCAACTGATTCTCTGTATGGTGATTTTGTATTCTGCAACTTTAATGAATTCATTTATTAGTTCTAACAGGTGTGTGTATGTGTATGTGTGTGTAGTCTTTAGAGGCTTTGTATGTAAAACCATGTCATCTGCAAAAAGGACAATTTAGATGTTTTTTTATGTTTTTTCTTGCCTAATTGCTCTAGCTAGGACTTCCAGACCATTAGACTTATTATAAAAACACTAAACTAATACTTTATCTACAAAACAGGTATTCCAAAGTTCAAACAAGATGTGTAAAAATTGCTTTCTAAACTACAAAGTACTATAATATGTAATTAGAAAGAAAAGGTAAGAGACTTGGATTCTGGAAATGTGATTTTGAATTTTTGCTACATATTAGCAAAATATCCTTACCTATCAGCGTTTCTAAGATTCTAGAAAAACTGAAATATCTTCACTGCAGCCTCCAAGAACATTATGAGGATCAAATGAGTAAGTAAAAGCTATTTGTAAAATAATAAATACTATACAAATTTAAGTTATTTTATTATGTATTCTTTACTTGTAATTTTGAAAGCTCATACCTAAAATACTATTATCATTAACTAGAGGCCCGGTGCATGAAATTCGTGCATGGGGGGGGGTGTCCCTCAACCCGGCCTGCACCCTCTCCAATTTGGGACCCCTCGGGGGATGTCCCGCAGGGTTGGGGCCTAAACCGGCAGTAGGACATCCTTCTCACAATCCAAGACTGCTGGCTCCTAACAGCTCGCCTGCCTGCCTGCCTGATTGCCCCTAACCACTTCTGCCTGCCAGCCTGATCGCCCCCTAACCGCTCCCCTGCCAGCCTGATTGACACCTAACTGCCTTCCCCTGCTGGCCTGATCACCCCCAACTGGCCTCCCCTGCCGGCCTGTTTGCCCCCAACTGCCCTCCCCTGTTGGCCTGATCGCCCACAACTGCCCTCCCCTGCTGGCCATCTTGTGACGACATCACGGCGGCCATCTTGTGACGATGTCGTGCAAGGGGGTTGCGCAATGCCACCTAGGCTTTTATTATATAGGATAATTTAGTAGGAATAAAATCTGTTTAGAAATTGTAGCAATTAAATATCATTAAATATCTATCAAATGCTATTAAATATCATTATAGACCTTTAAGCAGAAACATTGTTAGCTTTAGTAAAAGCGCTTTACACCTTCAGTGTAAAGTATTTGAATATAGGTCACGAATAAAGAAACAACAGAGCAATACATTAGTTTATGCAATATTTTATACATGGAAACCTGGGTCCTTGATTAAGCATTTAGGGTAACACTCATAAACCATATAGTTTATAGTAAACATGTCAATCAAGTAAATAAGGACCACTGATGCAAACTAGGACTTGATTCAAAATCTTTTCAAAGAGAGGATTGTTTTAATTCTACAAATGGAAAAGAAGAACATCACATCTCAACTAAATGGTATTTCAAGCCTCTATTAGACCTCTAATTTCCCACAAGACAAATGCCCAATTAAGAGATCACAGGTACGTTTTACAGTATAACACATTGTAAATAACATAATTAATCATGATTGTAAACTAATGCCCCATTTATGGGAGCTTAGATTTTATTATATCTCTTTAAATTTTTGTTCTATACCAATGTAAAAGTACATTAACCTTGTAGGTCTCCATGGGCATACCAGGTAGAATCTGTGTTTGATTACTTGGTAATCACCTGAATTTAAAAATGTTAAGTTCATATCTTCCTAAATTTCCCATATCTTGCCATCCTTCTAAATAGCATTCAAAATCATGTCATTCATTAAAAGGAACAGGACGTTTTACTAGTAGCATGATCCCTCATTCCTTATGTAGAAGTGTCTTGATAATCGGCTACGTGTCTAGTTTGGTTTTTGACTCAATTGAACACTGATCCTCTCATCAAGGCAGGGCATATTATTGTTTAAAACTACTATTAAATATCATTATAAACTTTTAAGCAGAAACACTGTTAGCTTTAGTAAAAGCGCTTTAAGCATTTCAGTGTAAAGTATTTGAATTCAGGTCAAATACTCATTTACTATTCTCTGCTTGATTGGACAGCAATCCCCCTAAAACAATAAGAGTGCTGCTTTTCATACATTGGTCATAGTCATTCAAAACCTCTATTTCTTCTTTGCCTGAGTTTATTTCCAGATGAAAACAAAATACTTTTATTAGTGGCTTTTATTATTTTATAATTTCAAATATCTTAATTCTCTAAAGAATGTAAATGGATGCAAACTCTCAGATCCATTTTCTAAAAAGAAAGTCCAGATACTAAAAATAACTTCAAGATGTGGAATATCAGGAGCAGACAAGGCAACTTGTGTGCATCTGGGAGAGACAGAGAGACTGTTTTCAGCCAAGTTATTAGCTTGCCTTATAGTCAGGGAAGAAAGAGCAAAAAGAGTGCTGGTAAAAGAACTCACAGCCACAATCCAAAGGTAAGTTTAACTTACACGTAATATAGAAAAAACCTGCAATACCTGTTATATAAGTAATGTAGGAAAAACACTGCCGTATGATGAAAGCAATAGCACAAATGTCTTCAAATAGAAAGATAATAATGTCACAAATGGAACTAGTTTGTAGCTTAATGCCACTTGGGGAATAAAATAACATCTGAAACTCAGAATATAAAATTCACTACAATAATTTCTTAGCTATTCTTATTATTCATTATGATTTCTTATATATTATTAATTTACCCATTATTAAAGTACACTAATAAATACATAAAAGAAAACATTGGATCAAAATTCATCATTAATGCCTTTATATACAAATTCCATAACTATAAATATAATAGTGCCTAAAAATTTAGACACCAAGTTTATATTAGAAAAACAAAAGTTGTTGGGGGGTTAAAATGGATAGAAGATACAATAATGAGTATAATGTTAAAGGTGCAATCCATTGTTTCACACTCAGAAAAGTACAATTCACAGTCAAAGATAGGTGTCTGATCTTAGGGTACATAGGGAGGACTGGAATGAAGCAAGACAGACCCTCTATAACCGTGGTCGGCAAACTGCGGCTCACGAGCCACATGCAGCTCTTTGGCCCCTTGAGTGTGGCTCTTCCACAAAATACCAGGGCCTAGGCGAGTCTATTTTGAAGAAGTGGCATTAGAAGAAGTTTAAGTTTAAAAAATTTGGCTCTCAAAAGAAATTTCCATCGTTGTTCTGTTGATATTTGGCTCTGTTGACTAATGAATGAGTTTGCCGACCACTGCTCTATAAGGCTAAAAAGACTGTGGCTCTGAAAGGTGAAGTCGCAACACTCACAGGGTTCTTGTGCTTTTGAAAGCAAATTAAGTTAGTAGTTTCTAAGTAAATTTAAATTAACATAGACCTTCAATTGGGTCTTAAAAGAATATAGTAGAAAGTAATAAAATTAGAAATATGGCCTAACATACTGACAGTATTTTTTCACATTGCTAATGTTCATAGGAGCCAACCTACTGATGACAACAATAAACACAGAAATGAATAGCAAAAATTGTGTAGGCTGCCACAATGATGGTAAACAAGTATTAAAATATGCCAAGATGACTTGTATTTGTAACATCTATATAAACTCTACATCGACCTTAACCAGGTTTATTGATAACTACTTCTACTTTCAGATACATCCAGAAAAAGAATACTTAGTAACTCATTTTGAATTAGCATTTCTTATAGATGATTATATGAACATTAGTAAGGACTATACATGGAACAATGGGAGAGTATTGCTCAAAGTGGTACACACTGGTCTTTAAAAGCATATTTACGAACATCACCAAAGGAAAGCTTAATTAACATTTTTTGGTTAATTTTCTATAGGAAACAGAAAAAAAAAAAACCACTTCTCAAGCACATGAAGCACTCAGATCATTTGTAGAAGTCTGTCATGCAGGTATTACACAGCTCACATATGACAGAAGTATCAGAACAATGTATATAAATGAAATGGATATGAAGGACCAAGTATATCACTGTTGTACTTGCAGCAGAGAACAAGCTTAACAAAATGGAGGTAGTACCTGTTAACTTCCTGAGGGCAGAAATTTTATTTTATTTATTTTTTTTCCAATTTTTTTATTAAGGTATTATATGTGTACATATCTTACCATTGCCCTCCCCACACCCCACTCCCATATATGCCCCCACCCCCCAGAGTTTTGCATCCATTGGTTATGCTTATATGCATGCATACAAGTCCTTTGATTGATCTCTTATCTCCCCCACCTCTCCCTAACCTTCCCCTTGTAATTTGACAGTCTGTTTGATGCTTTACTGTCTCTGTATCTATCTTTTTGTTCAAGATTATAATGTTCTTTATTATCCATAAATGAGTGAGATCATGTGGTATTTTTCTTTCATTGACTGACTTATTTCACTTAACATAATGTTCTCCAATTCCTCCCAGGTTGCTGCAAATGATGAGAATTCCTTCTTTTTTATGGCAGCATAGTATTCCATTGCGCAGAAATTTTAGAGTTGCACTTAAACTCTTAGAGCAAGACACTATAAAAAAGAATTTACCTAAATGCTAAAATTGCCAATACCCACCCATCTGCCTCAGGGGTGGTGAAAGAGACTATGTATAGCATTATAGTCTGGCAGGGGTCACACATGTGGCTTAATAAGTATATTCAACTTATTGTAATATGACACCTATCGCTTACTGCTTCCTTAATACAAATATTAAGGATCAGTTTTCATATCTATTTAAAAGACTGTGAAACCGTGATATATAAAACCGTCTTTTCTAACGAGCGTTAAACTCAGAGTATTTACTTAGAAATGTGATAAGTAGATCCTCCTCTCCTTTCCTGCCCCCTCCCTTTTGCGTTTTCTCTGCAAAGGGTTATAGTGCCTGAGACTCTGAGCTAAGGTTCTGAAAGGTGAACAACTTCTTATGTGGGTTGATGCTTCCTTTAAACATAAACCCAACATTAAACCTTACAAACTAAACAAAAACACATTTAAGGAATTATGATGAGAAAGATATTTTGTAGCTTTAAAATGCAGACTTAATTGTGGAGGAAAAGTAAAACAATATACATATATTTTGTTAAATAGGTTTATAGAAAAAGAATACACAATTAGTGAGATTTAGAAAACATAAACTTCACCTAAAGGTTTTTCCTCCCCCACATAAAAGCATTAAAATAAAGGGGAGTGAGAGTGGGAAGGGAATAAGGGCTTTGAATGACTCATTCAGGTCTATTTCTATCAGTATTAATTCTTCATGTTTTTATTATACAGACATTTGGAAATGTCCTATAGACTTTGTCAGCAGTTAATGACTGAGGCCTGCAGACCTGTATTATTCGTGAGCCCCAAATTAACAGGTATTATCTTTATTTTCTAATCTTTGGGTCAGAAGTGTTAAATTATAAACTTGTAAAAGACATTTAGAAAACCATTATGTGAAAAATGAAAAGCTAACATTCATAGAATATTCACTAGAGAGTTAGTTTCAACTGAAATTGCATATTAAAATAATTTCAGGAAAAATAACAAATAAACATAGTCATCTAAGTGACTTTTTCTTATAAAACATTTGATGTAAATACTTCTTATCTTTTCCTACTTGTATAGTGTCCTAAACAAGTAAACCTGTGTAAATACAAAATCTACAACTCTGAATATAAAAGCAAATCAAAACAAAACAAATATAATATGGAATCTGCATTATAGTCATATAGGGACAAGTAGACTGAGGCATAAAAAACAACAACCCTTTTTTTGAGTTGATCCAGTTAAAGTAATTGGAAAACTTGTTTAATGTTTAAAATTTACTATTAGTTTATGTTCTACTACAAATATTGGTCTAACTCTGTGGCACCTACTCTACTAAAAGCAGAAAAAATAATCATGAGGAAGATTAAAAAGAGAGTAAAAAAAAATAAAAGTGGAATCAAGGAAACAGATAAGGAGGAAGAGAGAAAAGGAAGATGAACAGACAGGGGAAGAGGGAAGAGGGGCAAATTGGCTTAGTCAAGCTCTCTCGGGAGGGTGTGCTGAGTTACCAGACCAGAAATGAGGGGTTGAAAGCTACTCCTGATAACTGGTGGAGGCTGAAAGTGCTACTTAAGTGCCTGGTGTCTGTGGAAATAGAGGGAGGAGAGGTTTGAGACTGAGGATGCCAAGTGCACTCCCAGCCAGCAGAGTAAAAAGGAAGCATTAACAGTAGCCTCGGGGGAAGCCAAGCTTTCTATCCCCAGAGCCAGAGGGCAAATGTGGCCATAGCAGTGAGTAGCAGCTGGATAAAGGGATAAAGAAATAAAGAAGCCACAGGAAAATTGGCAGCTTTAGGCAAGTAAGGCAGACTAGGCCTGTCTCCATATTTAGATGAACAAACTGCCTGGAAATAACACCGTAGTCTTTCTGATGCCAGTGGGCTACTAATCAACAACTGGGATGCAATAGACTAAAATTCAGTTTACCAAGCTATGCTAAGTACTGATTTAACTCGGTGGAACAGTAGTTATGCTGAAAAGATATAACGAAGATACGTTCAATGTTTAGCTTTCTAATAATCAAAATTAGTATTCTCCATAAATATCTAAGTAGTACTCCATAATTATTTAAAAGAAAATACTTTATAACACAGTATGTTTTCTGAATATTATTTCATAAAGCATAGTTGAACAAACCAAAAAGGGATACATATCAAAATTCCCTATGCTTTATTAGTGATCCTCTGGCACTCAAGAGAAGGAGTAAAGTAGGAACATGAGAATCTTTGAAGGAACTCCTGAAATAATATTCTCTCATGTTATTTTCATTCATATTCTGCTATAAAAAAAAAAAAGGTTCAAGCCTTGGCCAGTGTGACTCAGTTAGTTGGGTGTCATCCCATGTACCGAAAGGTTGCTGGTTCAATTCCAGGTCAGGCACATGCCAGGGTTGTGGGCTTGATCCCCAGTACTGCGCATGTAGGGTGCAGCCAAATGATTGTTGTGCTATCACATCTATGTTTCTCTATTCTCACATTTTCTCTCTCTAAAAATCAATAATGTATTCCTTTTTTTAAAAAAGGTTCAAAGAACTGCCTTTATATTCAAAGATTAGATTTACCACTTTTCAAATTACTAAACGATATATTTGATAAACTGCAATTTGTAATTGATTAAAAAAATTCCCTTGGCCTGAGATAAGTCAATTATCTTTTCTTCATCAGGATGAAGCTAATTTAAGGTTGTTATGGAAAAAGTAAGATCCCAGCTCTAGAAGAATTTCACACATTTAAGAAAATCAAACTGAAAAGGAACATAAATTAAATTGTAGGAATTACTATAGAATTCCTAAATTCTATAGAAGTTTAGGGAAGGAGAGGGGTGGAATAGGAAAAAAGTTCCTCAAGGAATTTGCCAAACTCCCATGCAGCTAAGAGTGACTGTGTAAGTAAATTTTAGAAAAAGAAGCTGTTTGTCCTCTACTTTCTCTTTCCTCATTCCAAAGGGCTAGAATGTGAATATGAAAGGTGATTGTAAAAAATGAACAAATTCCAGGCAATGGTGGAATGGAACAAAGCAAAAGGAACTTGATGTCATTGATTAAATTTTTCATAATTCCTTGGAATGCTCAGGGCTCAGACTTTAGCCAAGGAAACAACCTCCATCTCCAACTAAATAAGTACTTTTGGGTTTGTATAAAAACTGTAAATCATAAAACCACCAGTAAAAACAGCAACATTTAGTAAAATAGAATATGTATACACAATCTAAAAAGGCAATATTATCAGATGGAAGCCCTAATACATTAATTACATTCAAACATGAAATGTACTTCTTAGAGTCAGAAAATTCTTCAATACCCAGCTCAAATGTCTCTTAAATATCATTTCCTGAACAAAGTCATTTGCTCTATCATCTATGCTTCAATTTATTCCATTCTGTAGTAATTATTTCCATTATTAAATGGTGAATTCCTGCATGGTAGGAATTCTATCATATTCATCTTTGTATCTTTAAAGAATTGAGCACAGTATTTGGCACAAGGTAGATACCAATAAATATTTGCTAAATGAAACACTGGATTTTTGTAGCAATAAAAGAAATGTGCTGAAAATATTTTTTTAAAAGTGCTTTTCTCTACTTGCAAGTCATGCATTATAATAAAATCTTTCCCCTTCAACCCCCACTCCAGACCCTGAATTCATAATTTATTTCTTTTATGGCATCATCGATCTCAAGTTGTCCATATCCACTAATTTTTTTGTAGTTGAAATGCAGATTCTATCAACCAATGCTAGATTGTGAACATTTAATTCATGAATTGCAGACACTTTTACGTAAAGACTAGGCTGAACACATTTTCAGTGGAGTAATAAATAACTTCAGATGTCCTTGTGAGAAATTCAGCAACAGGACTCACCTATTAATTTTCTGTACTGAATGCATTTCCACATCAAAGAAGTGTTACCTTATCATTATTTTATGTTACCACAGAGAGATTTAATCTTCTTTTACATCACAATTCCCTTGCCTCAGTGGCCATGTGACCACTCAATATCACACCTATTCAAAATCTGTCATAAAGCTTAAAATCTACTGTCCTTATTCAATATCCTATCTATTTACTGCCAAGAGAGGTTAGGTAACTTATGGTTACAAGTTAACTAATAAAGAAGATAGGGGACTACTCTCTAATATTCTATTAGTATATATATAGACATGTCCAAGCATTCATATACAATTTTATAACATTAATGAGACAGTTGTTATTGTAAGTGTAAAACACATGGACCAAATCCATTACTAATGCTAACTATGCTACTTAAATTTACTTGAATTAAAGTTGTAGGTCTATCAATGAAGCTTCACTGAAATCTTAAATTTAAGCCACCATTTAGAATAAGAGAGAGAAAAAATAAGGCTAAGAGCAGTAAGCATAATAAAGGGCAGAGTAAAGAGAAACAAGAGAAATACAAAATACACCTGGAACTTCACAGAAAAAAAAAAGACCTGGAAGCCATGGCTACTGTATTTATATATCACTAAAGTAAGATTTAAATTTGTTTTGTTTGGGTCTTGGGGGTAGAATGAGGATCAATGGGAAGAAATTACTGGGAACAGATTTCACTCAGTGTAAGAAAACTTGATAAAACAATATCAGAGACAAAAAATTCCTGTGACAATATACTACAGGTCCCAAAGATGTAGCAGAGATTCCAAAGGTTTAGCAGAGGTCTCAAAGGTGAGCTTGGTGGGTGATGGTTCTCCAAAAAGGAATCCCACTTAAGACCAGGGGTACCTGAATCAACACTATTATCCATTTACAGTCATAGTTTAAATGCAGGAGGATAACATGAATGCACTTCCCATTTGGAAGTAAATTTATCATCAGTATATTAAATGTATTAAGAGGACGGGAGACTAAAAGGAAGCCATTGAATAGTTCAAGTAGTACATAAGGAAGGCTAGTGTGGTGAAAATGAACCAAAAGACTCAGGAAAAGATATTCTAATAACCTGGATCAATTATATGTTAATATTATCTATTATTGTACCTATAAGATGAAACAAGATTTAAAAATAACTTAGAACTATAATTTATCCTGTTATTTATTATAACTTGTTATCTTAACATATTTTAAAATCCGTATTAAAAATATTAAGTCTCAGTATATTATGTTCAAAACTGAATTTATCTTTCTCAAAAAGACTCTTTCTATTCCTGTAATACCTTATTTCAGTTGTTAGTAATATAATTCATCTAGTAACCTTGTTAAAAATCTGAAGGTGATCTTTTGTTTCCTCTGAGGTCCATTAACCTCAGCTATGCAGAATGTATTCATTATCCTCTCTGCCACTGCTTTAAGTAAAGTGGCCATCATCTCATACTTGGTTCCCTTTGATTATAACAGCCTCCTGATTTTCCTGTCTCCACTCCAGTCTAAGGAGATGAAGTATCAACTCCTTAGCAGGACATAAAGGTCCCTTCCTAAATGTGGCCTCACCCTACTTCTCAAGCCTCATCTTTGGCTATTCTTTCCCAAGAAACCTATGCCACACATCTATAAAAAATTCCATTATTACCTAGTCACTTCATATTTTCTAGATTATAAACTTATCCATATAACAAGGCACTTGTCAAATGTCAGTGCTTGGCCAAGGGACATTTTTAACCAATCTCTATTTAGTAAATAAACCAACAATCATTGTATTCTATTAGTAGTGAATTCTTTAGAATGACTGAAAAATAATTTTCCCTCAATATATTCTCCCAGAAGATTACTAAACATTTTTTCTAATGTATAACATGCCACATACTACAATTTTCAAAACTCAATATATTTATTTTCATTATTAAAAATAAGAGCTACTTATTTTAGAAAAATTGAGAAGGAAAGAGAAATACACCCAAGCATCAACTATATAAGTCTACAGAGGTAATGAGGTTAAAATGAGGTCATCATGGTGGGTCCTAATCCATTATGACTGTTGTCCATAAAAAGGGGGGGAGGAATTTGAAATGGACATGCATACAGGGAACAGGCCAGATGAAGACTGGAGTTGTGCTGCTGCAAACCAAGGAACCACCAAAACTGAGAGAAAGGTCCGGAACAGACCCTTCCTCACTACTTCAGAGCGAGCGCGACCCTGCTGCCACCCCAACCTCAGACCTCCAGCTTCCAGAACGCAAGGGCACCCTGTGTGTGTCCTCACGGCAGCCCAGGAAACCAATGCGGCAGGTTGTAGGAAAACGGACTTCTAAGAACTTGCATAGCAACTAAAAGCAATAACTGGATTCTATATTGTAGGGTAAAAATTCCATAAAGAAGACATTATCAGATCAACTAACAAAACTGATATATGCAAAGTAGGTCAAACTATTGAATTAACTTAAATTTATCAAATGGTAACTGTTACTGTGGTTAACATAGGAAAATGTCCCTATTTTTATTACATACATATTGAAGTATTTGGGGTAAAGAAACATGAAGTATGTAACTCATCCTCAAATGATTTAGTAAAAACATTACACGTGTGTGTGTGTGTGTGTATGTATATATATGTATATATACATACATATGTACTATATGTGTATGCACACACAGGGAAAAGAAGAGAAGGAGAAAGCTCACATTAAAAATGGGGAAGGAGAATCATAACAATATTAAATATGGATAAAGAGCATATCAATATTCTGTGTGCTATTTTTATTTTTACAATTTTTTGTAAGTTTGACATTATTTGCAAAAACAAAAAAGTAAAAAAGAAACTTTATTTCGCTTAGCATAATGCTCTCCAGTTCATCCATGCTGTTGCAAATGGTAAGAATCCCTTCTTTTTTACCACAGCTTAGTATTCCATTGTGTAGATGTACCACAGTTTTTTAATCCACTCATCTGCTGGATAGCATTATGCTAAGCGAAATAAACCAGTCAGAGAAAGATAAATATCATACGATCTCACTCATTAGTGGAATATAATGAACAACATAAACTGATGAACAAAAACAGATACAGAAACAGAGAAGCATTGATCAGACCTTCAAACCTCAGAGGGAAGGTAGAGGAGGGTGGAGGTTGGGGGAGAGATCAACCAAAGGACTTGTATGCATGCATATAAGCCTAACCAATGGACACAGACACCAGGGGGATGAGGGCATGAGTGGGGGGATGGGGGGGTAAAGAGGGGTTAAGGACACATATGTAATACCTTAATCAATAAAGAAAAATAAAATAAAAGAAGAAACTTTAATGCTAGGGCACTGTTGGAAATGTTTTTAGTAGAACATACATATATAAACAACAAAGTAATAAAAGATAAAATGAAGAAAGAGAGAGAGAGGAGAAGGGAGGGAGGGAGATAAGTTACGCTAGAAAAAGCATAAATTAATTCTCTTCTTCCTTTTGTTGAGTGGGGGGGGGGGTGGTGAGGAGGAAGGTTCCTTTCTGGTTACCATAACCAAAGAAATTTGCCAGTTTACATAAAATTCTTAGTTGGAAAAATATGTGTTGGACAGACACCAGTTACTGGCATATCAAGCAGACATAAATACCACAGTAAGTAGTCATTTATCGGGTATCGCTGTGCAGAGTTGCAAGAAAGCATCCATAGGCAGAACAAAAGCCACAGCAGAGATGCTGCTTTTCAGGTAAACTGCCACTGCAGGAGACATGGCCCAGTGCCAGGCACAGAGGCAGCGAGGGACTGGAGGCAACTTCACAGCAGTCCAGGACACCACCCAAGCAAAGGGGTGTGAGGGAACTGGGTGAGAAAGCCTCCTTCTGTGAATTCAACCTCCAGTCTCACTGTGTGAGCCCATTAGCCTCACTATTCTCCAACCATTATCATTAATCCCTGGCAAAATGGTAACTTCCAGCTGTACCTGGCAGCACACTGCTATGACAATTTACACGAATATTAAAAAGAGAAAAATAGTATGTTTTCTAAGCCTTTCTCTTTCTTTCTTATAAAAAGTCTCTCTCCTTCCACTCTTCTTCTGCCTTCTGATCACTAGAAAACGTAAACTGCTTGGACAAGCAGGACGCTACCACAAATGAGGTTTTGTCGCTTATTTTTATTTTCCTCAAGTCAATACATCAAGGTACTTCAATAATTTAAAGAAAAAAGTTATGAAAAATTGCCCCAAAATGAATGAAATTAGCCAATCCGTAAATAACACACTGGGGGGAGAGTATCCAAATTCTACTCATGGTGGATTTTTATACAAGCATGACATTAGCATGTTTAAGACAGTGATGTCCTTTTTAAAGAAAGGCTTGACAAGAGGGGGATAGCCAGCATGCAGATTATAAAAGGGAAGCACAGAAAGAAAGCACTGGGCCTTGTGTCCTACACAGACCTAGAAAAGAGGGTGTTCAACCACATACATGTGAACATACTGATTTTGTTGCAGGCATGCTTTCCCTGTATTGGGGACAGAGGTATCAGCCTAGCAAGGCCATTAAGATCGCCACTGGAATCTACTTGTCATTCCATGAGGGCAGGGTCTTGTCTGTTTTGGTTGCCTATGTATCCCCAGAACCTAGAAGAGCGTAAGCACTGAACAAATATTTTCAATGAATTAAGATAATCAAATTTCTCTTTTATTCGAAGTCAATGTTACCACATGTGATTTTTGCTTATATTTGGATCCCCAAACAGTTTCTGCTGGCCAGAAAAAATAAATATTCTGGTTTCCTAGATAGCAAAATTGTTCATGACAAATAATTCTGCTTTTATACTATCACTTGCAAGTTTGTTTAGTGCAAATTAATAACTAAAACATATGTCAATAACTAGGACATCAAAAAAAGGTCTCTAGCTACTATGGTCAGGCTGCTTCTACACTTCTCCTGACTTTACTGATTTTACATTTGAATCTCTTTATCTGTTGTATTAAAATCTTGATCTTGACATTAACAAAATTAATTTGCTTAATTGACAATATTCCCTTAACAGTTTCAAAAAGAACTATATCATTATTACCTAAATATAAGAGGAGTTTAAAAAGTTTAAGATCTTTTCTGGTTCTTTTGTCTATAAAACATATCTAACCAGAGATATACTTATCTTACTAAGGTTACTTATTCCAATGTGTTTTCAATTTTTAGGTAATGGATTTCCCCCTCTTTGATTTTGTTTTTTAAATAATATAAAACATTTCATAATTTCAAAGTCAAAACTATTAATATAGATTCTATTTGTGAATGACATTTCCTACTCTGTATGTCTTTGGGAAAGACACTGTAAACTGGGTCACAGGGTAAACAGGTAGGGAATCTTGCTAGAGAATGGCAAAGTTCCCTTCTTTGAAGTGTGTCATTTTGCATTCCCATCAGCAATGTAGGAGAATGCCCATTTTCCCACAGCCTCGTCAACAGAGTATGTTGGGACTGAAATATATTGGAGTTTAGCCAATCTGAAAGACACAGATGGAATTTCAGTACAATTTATATTTCTTTTATTATGAGAGCAGTTGAATATTTTTTCTTGTGTTGAAAGGACAGTGACATTTATTTTTCTGTGAATTGTTGCCATTTTTATTAGATTGTTGGGTTTATTTCTCTATAATTTTGTTATTTATAAATGAGGTCCACTAGCCATTTGCCTAAGTTTTAAATCTCAAATGTTTTTATTCAGTTTGTCATTTGTCTTTTGACTTTGCTTCTGATGCATTTTATCATGTGAAAGTTATTATCTGTGTGTAGGTAACCAAAGTGATCAGGACTTTCTTCTCATACTTTTAGATTTTGAGGTATAGCTGCAAAAGTTTTCCCCACTCAGATTATACAGAAATTCATTAATATTTTCTCCTAGCACTGGTTTCACTTTTTCACATTTAGGTATCTGATCCTTGGTTTTGCAAAACAGATAAAAGGTGTGTTTTTTTATATGGCTAGCACATACCATTTATTATAAAGTCTACCTTTCCCCACTGTTTTGAGGTTGGATGAGAGTTTATATCCCTTCTTCCCCCAACCAACACTGATCCACTAGGATAGGGCAAAATAGATACTCAACAAATATTTGATGATTAAATAAATGAATAAAAGAACATCATTTATTAACTGTACCTCAGGAAATTCTGATGAAGGTAGTGTTTTCCATGAACCACAAATATACTACTTAGTGTAAAGGATACAGTTTACACCTAAAACCAAAAATCTACATGCAAAACAGCACAGAAGTTCCACTGGGTAAGGAGAATAATGGCCGGTGAGTCACACGTGTACAGATTGAGAATGGGTTGCAAGAAGGTCATAGGGTAATATGAAGGGGTTTTTATGAAACGTTTTAAAGAAGACAAAAGTTTTGAGTAGAGCTGTTTGCGGGTGCTGTTTTTGTTTTGAGGCAGTGGTGGTAAGAAGGGTAAGGTTGTAAGCTTTGTGACATGGTTTGGTTTAAAAAGGAGTAGGCTCACACTGCAATGAGTAGAAACAGCATGTGGCAGGCACTGTGGTGAGTGAGGAAGGCATGTGGAATGATGTATTCTAGAAGCTAGAAGCTAAAAGCACAACTACTACAGGCTCCTGTACCAGGAAGAGGTAGAAGTCTGGATTCTCCTCCCACACACTTCCAGGTACATCACTACAGGAATGAGCAATTACTGTTACACAATTCTTCTCAACATCATGTGGATGGGATATTACTGGGGAGGAATTTTCTATTATTCTTACAAAATCTAAAAATGTTTTTGTTAGTATGTTATATTAATGTTTTTATTTTTATTTATTTTTTAAAAATATATTTTATTGATTTTTTACAGAGAGGAAGGGCAAGGGATAGAGAGCTAGAAACATCGATGAGAAAGAAACATTGATCAGCTGCCTCCTGCACACTCCCTAAAACCAAGGTACATGCCCTTGACTGGAATTGAACCTGGGATCCTTGAGTCCACAGGCCGACACTCTATCCACTGAGCCAAACCGGTTAGGGCGTGTTTTTAAGGAAATATTAAGTAAAGTTGATAGGAAAGCATAGAGTTACTCCAGAAGAACCACATAATTTATAAATATTTTTTCAACATAAATGTAATATACCTGGGAAATAATATATCATTTCACCTTATTTTGCTTGTATATAGCACAGTAATATGTCACTAAACAAAATGTAGTTTCTATTTCATGTATCCACAGTTCAGATCTCAGGTGTTTAGAGAATCTAGAACTTGGCAAAAACTCAAAGCATCAAAAGGCATGAATAAAATAAGCACAAAACTTAGGAAGTGTAATGGTGGAAGTCACTGTTATCCCTCGGGTTTTTACCTTGCTGTCAATGCATAAAATAACAAAATAGATCTAAAGAAGATGAAACCCTGACAGAGAAAAGTGACAGCTGACACAAGAACTCTAAAATGCTGACAGAAAGGCTAAAAAGAAAAAAAGGGGGAGTGGGAGGGACAAAGGAATGTATGTCATTTTTGGCTGGAGAACAGGAACAACAAGCTCTATATAGCTCAATAATTTTCAGGACAAGATGGAAAATATCTGAATATTTAACCATGAGCATTGGAGCAAAGGCTATTTAACTTCTGAATTCTCTACTTAAGAGATAAAGAAGTATATAATTCATTTCATAAAAGGATTTTATTTTCTAGGAAAATGATGGAAAAACAGTTATTTGAAAGTATGAACTTCATTTCAATGGAATTTTTTCTGTATGGGACTATCCCGTTCCTACAGATCCTGACATCTGAGGCACTCTTGTACTCATTGTGGAATGATTCCATCATGTAAGAGTAGTAATTGAAGTTAGTAGGTATCTTTTCTCCTTTGTTAACTTCTTTAGAAGACACAAGATTCTACAAAGCAGTAGTTATGATACTATATAGTGGGCTTACAACATATATGGATTAATATATGACAATAGCACAAAGCAGGAGGGAATGGAAATGAGTTGGAACAAAGTCAATATGTTTTACTGGAATTAAACTAGTATTAATGTGAAGTAGACTGAGATACTTGAGATAAGTTGAAATAATTAAGACACACTGACTAAGAAAATAACTAAAAAAAATTTTAATGAAATGTAATGGTGGACCAGAAATATCTATTTAATATAAAAATATAAAGGAGGAATAGAAAAACAAAAAGACCCAAGACTAGAGAACATAATTAGCAAAATGGCAGATATTAATCCAACCACATCAATAATAGCATTAAATGGCAGAGAATATCAGACTGGGTATTTATGATCCAAATATGCTATCTACAAAAGAACTGCTTTTGAATTAAAGACAAAATAGGTTGGAGGTAAAATAATGAGAAAATATATGCAATGCAAACAGTATCTGTATGAGAGTTGGATTAGCTATGCTAATATCAGGCAAAATAGACTGAAACATTACTAGAAACAGAGACAAATTATGATGAAAAAATATTCATTGAGAAAATATAACAATTCTAAACATATGTATACAGTGACAGACTGACAAATGACCCCCATCACAAAAAAGATACCATGTCCCAGTCTCTAGAACCTATAAATGTTAACTTATTCAGGAAAGGGACCTTTGTGGCATGGTTAGATTAAGGATCTTGACATGGGAACATTTCCCTGGATTTCCTGGGAGTACCATAAGTAATCGCATGTACACTTCAAGACAGAGATTCCACAACACAGAGGAGAAGGTGATGCGAGGACAGAGGCAGGCATCTTCTGTAGGAAGAGTAATACTGACTTACCACTTCTGGGCTCTAGAACTGTGAGAGAATAAATTTATGTGGTTTTAAGCCACCACGTTTTTGTTAATTCATTACAGCAGCCATAGGAAACTAATACACACGTTCAACAGCAATACATCAAGGCTTAGAAATACATCAAGAACAAACTGACAGAGCTAACAATATTTGGGGATTTCAACATCCCATTAGCAAATATGCATAGAAAGAGACAGAAAATCAGCAAAGATATAGAAGACTTGAACACAATAAACCAAATTGATCAACTGGCATCTTTAGAACATGCAAGAAGAGCAAAATACTCATTCTTCTCAAGAGCAAATGGAGACTTCTACAATGTAGACCATATCCTAGGTCATAAAGCAAGTCCCCATACTTTTTTATTTAATCCTCACCCAAGGTTATGTTTTGATTTTTGAGAGAGAGAGGAGAGGAGAAAGAGAGAAACATTGATTATGTGTCCCGACTGGGCATGGAACCTGCAACCCAGATATGTGCCCTGACCAGAAATTGAAACTGCAAGCTTTTCCGTGTACAGACAATGCCTCAACCAACTGAGTCACCAGCCAGGGCAAGTCTCAGTACATTTAAAACAACAAAAATCACACAAAGAATATCCTCCAATCACAATAAAATTAAATAAGAAACAAAAAAACAGAAAGCTATTTGGAAAATCCACAAACATTTGGAAACTAAACAATAAACTTCCGAATAACCCACAAGTAAAAAAAAAAAAAAAATCACATGAAAAATAAGAAAATGTTAAGAGATGAATGAAAATAAGCAAACAAAACATAAAAGTTTTATGGGATGCAGCAAAAATAGCACAAAAAGAGGAATTTATTGCTGTAAAAACCACTATTAAAAAAAGCAAAAAGAACTCAAGTTTAAATTGTTTCCCACATCAAGAATCTAGTAAAAGAGCAAACTAAATTCAAAGCAAACAAAAGGAAAGAAATGAGTATTAGAGTGAAAGCCCAACAAAAGAAAGACAAACACAATAGGGAAAAATCAATAAAAATGTGGTTTTTTGGAAAAAAAATCAACAAAACTGACAAACCTTTAGCAAGAATAACCAAGAAAAACAAGATGATCCCAATTACCAAAAATCAGGATGAATAAGGTAACATCACTAACAACCTTAGAGAAATTAAAATGATTTAAGGCATATAATGAATAACTTTTATACCAATAAGTTAGAATATTTAAGTAAATAAATTCCAAATTACTGATACTAATGACAGAAAAAATATAAAATATGAATAAATGTATAACAACTAAAGAATTGATTGGTAATTTAAAATCTTCCCACAAAGGAAATCTCATGTCCGGATGGCTTCAGTGGTGAATCTGACCAAATATTTAAAGAATAAATAATACTAATCTTTCACAAAGTCTTTCAAAGAGTAGAGGAAGTGGGAACACTTACTACATCGCATCCTATGAGACCAATATTATCCTGATATTGAAGTCAGACACTCCTTAGCATAGATGAAAAATCCTCAAAAGTAATAATTTCTCAATAAAATATTAATAAACAAAAATTCCAATATACATCAAGAGAATGTATACCATCCAAGTGTGATATATTCAAGAAAATACAAGATTGATCTAACATCCCAAAATCAATTAATGTAATAATCATATTTTACTTTTTGTTTCCTGTTTGGAAAACTGTTCTCTATTTCAAGATCACAAAGAAATTCCCCTGCATTATCTTCTAAAAGTTTTTCCCTTATATTTAAAGCTTTAGTATACTTTAATTATTGTTTGTGGCATAAAAAAAGGTTCCACTTTCATTTTTTTCTATATTGATATTGTTGTTATGGGTTAAACTGTGTCCCCAAAATTCAACTGTTGAAATCTAAACTTGCAAGTAACACATTGTATGACATGATTTGGAAATAGGGTAATTACATATGTCATTATTTATTTTAAGGTGAGGTCATACTGGAGTAGAGTGTGATCCTCATCCAATATGACCGGTGTCCTTATAAAAAGGGGAAATGTGGACACAAGACAGGACACAGAGGGAGGAGGATGTGAAGAGACACAGGGAGAAGACAGGTGCCAGATGCACACAGCCTAGACAGATTCTTCCTTCACAGGCCTCAGAAGGAATAACCCTGCTGAACTCTGATTTCAGACTTCCAGCCTCCAGAACTGAGAGACAATAAGTCTCTCTGTTGATTAAGCCACCAGTTTGTGGTACTTTGTTTTGACAGCCCTAGGAAATGAATACAATAATTATTTATCTCAGCACCTACATTGAAAAGTCCTGCCTTCCCCCACAGATCTGAAATATCAGCTCTACAACAGATGAAGTTTATTCATATGTCTTGGTCTGTTTGTGGGGTCTCTGCTCACCTCAGTTAGTCTATTTCTCCTAATTTCCCCCCAATTACTGCAGCTTTATAATAATTCTTGATATATATAAGAATCCCTCTAAAACCTGTTCCTGTTCTCAGAGGGAGTCTAGACTAATTGGCACTTTGCTCACTCATAAGATTTTTTTCATATTCCAACAAAACAAAACAAACCTGCTGGAACTTGAATTGGTTTTTATTTTGAATATATAAATAAATTTGTAGAGAATTAAGAACCTATCAACATGGGACACCCCACTTACTTAGATGTCATTTCTGAACTATAAATTTCTCAGTAAATTACATGTCAGGACTAAAAACAAACCAAACAATAGTATTTAAGAATTTTTTCAAACTTCGTACAAATGTGCCCCCATTCTCCAGGGATTCAGATCCAATCACTGCAAGGAATGGGGAGGGCAGAGGGAGTGATAAGTCCAGAGTAGAGAATAATTAGTACCAACTGAAGCTACCATGGCTATATACATTCTTGGCCACATCATTATCAATGTGGAAAAGGAAAAGGCAACTGGAAAAGGAGCAATATGAAAAAAAAAGCATGTTAGCTTTCAGCAAATCTATGCATACATATATATATACACACACATATATATATACATATACATACATATATATACATATATATAAAATAGAGAAATATGCTAATTAACCAGGACACCATAATGGGTTGACCAGACAGGAGGAGGTTGCACGTTCAGCGTCGGGGACAGGGTGGCAGGGGCCTCCACGCTCCTGCGCTGGGGGCGGGGCCAGAGCGGGTGGCAGGACCGGACCGGCAGCGGCTGTGGCTGCTGCAGGGCCTGGGGAGCGAGGCAGGGCCAGACCAGCGACTCGAGGGTGGGCAGCGCCGCACAATTTCGAATTGCGCGCTGGGCTCCTAGTAGATATATATATTGCCTAGTCAGTTCTCTTAAGAAACAGGCTTTTAAATGCCATTTACCAGGAAATGGAAATAAGGATGTGAATAAAGGTCAAAAAAAGTACAACCCCTTTCAAATCTCAATCAAACCTCTCAACCTTACAGTGTTTCTAACCACTGTAAGTTGGAACATAATATGCCACTACAATAATCTAATGCTACATCATTACAAACTTAGCCATCTCAAGCTTTAGGTCTTGCTATAGGCACATACAGCACTTTTTGATCATGAGATTCTTGTGTCAACTATGCTGTCATCACCTGAGAATTGTAAATTTTCCATTCAAATGAAAAGGTTAGAAAAGATTGACCCAGTTCATTCAGATATAAGATCTGTGAACAGATTTTTATTTAGTAATAGATAGGAAAAACAAGGATGGTAGAGAAACAAAATCTGAAAAATTTTGTTTTCTCTCAGACAAAAAGATTTTAAAAAATCATTGCTTTTAGTTTATCCATATATCATCTGGAAAGGAGATAACATACTCACTCATTTTATTTTTCTTTCCGTCCTCATGTAAAGTAACTACTCATGTCCCCATTATGAAATGGTAGAGAAGACAAAAGCTACAAAAGCAAATGTGATTCTAACTAGCAAACTCGGGTCAATTAATCAATAGATGCCTTCCTTTATTAGATTCATGCCACCTCTCAGCCCTGAGAAGTTTTCTATGTCAACAGCCTAAGCTATCAAAGAGGAAGAAACCTCCAGAAGAGGAGTGATATAGTCTGTCTGTTCTCTGGGTCTTACAGGACTGGGACATCGACGCTCAGTCAATACCTGTTAAATGAATGAGTTACCTTTATTAAAATGTAAATAAACTATATATCCTTCAGCTAAAGTAAAATGCTCCATTTCATCAACTTTTGTAAATAGACCTATCATTCTGCTCATGATTTTCTCTTTCTCTCATTCCACTTAAACTCTGAGGGTTATAAGAGGCAGCATAATATAGGTCCGTAATATCAGCATTATATTGTAAGAGATATATGATGAGAGGTCTGAACGCATACATTTTTATATTATTTGAAAGTATGAAAGCCTGTTTCTCATTTATATTTCTGAAGCAGAATAAAAAAATTTGTTTTTTGTCTAGGTAATATTAAGTAACACAGACCAATCTTTGGGATGTAAAGACTACTTTGATTTTACCGAGATTCCAACTCTTCAGAACAAAGAAAATATAATTTATTTACCAAAAAGACTAATCAGACTTAGGTGGGCTTTCCTTCTAAAATACACAGGATATTATCTTCTGTGCATAAATCCAACACTTTAGCAATCTGCCAATCCTGTGTTTAGATCTGCATTACTCACAGGAAACTCGGAGGATTAAAATGGCTAGGTAAGACAGCAGGTATGGCCTTCTAACGCAAACAGAAAATGTAGCATTACCAGTCCACCATGGAAATCATGTTCCTAAAAATGTCCTATCCCCTTGAATTAATATTTGGGCAACCAAATACTTAAAAAAGATGTGCTGGATATCTTAAAATGAGTCTGTCGGTTAATTAATTCTGTGATCCCCTGCTACCAGCAGAGTGCTGTACAATCTGTTATTATTCACTGTCCTATAGATCATCTGTTCTTGGTGCTGGTTTGTTCCAGGAAGAGAGACAGCTGCAACACTATATCCCTGTTCAACCTGAGGACCATCTGACTTTAATTGTAACACACAGCTTGATGTGGCTCTGGCTACAAGAAGCCAAAGTATCGTCTGTAATAATCTGGAAAAGCAGAAACCTGCCAACAGAGGGCTGAAAACAGGGGCTTGTGCTGTCTGGCTGCCTGACGGGCTGCAGGAAATATGATTAATGAGTAAGGTATAATGATATCAGGAACCCGATTAGCACCACAAAAAGGTCACAGATCAAAGTAGTATGCATTTCATGAGCTACAATCATTGCATAAAATCTGTGGACTTGAAGAGGTAAACCAAAAGGAGGAGGGGATAAAACCCTTATGTGATAACATGCTAACAGATACATAAAATACCATACTGATAATTCAGTCACTTATACAAAGTTAACAGAAAATTACGAAATGAAGCAATATGGACTGTGCTGTAGGAAAGCTTTGTTCATCATAGGTGTATAATAAATATTTTTTGAATGAATGAATTATTAAATTCTTCCACAAAGACATATATAAGTAAAATCAAGTATCCTTCCTAATTATGGATTAAAATGATCAGAGGTGTAAATATTCAACTCTAAACTATATTTGCATTTAATTTGCAGTGATTTTTAAAAATATACTCTGCTAAGAATGTATGCTTATTCGAAGCCTAAACTATGAAGACATTCGTAACACTTATAGGAAGAGGAATCACTGGGAGAAATGTGTAAGGACTTAATAGGTTATAATAACTATGCAGTTAGCATTGTAAAATACGATTTTGTAGATAACTTCACAGTCATGTCTAAGTTTAAATCAGGGGCCGGCAAAACAAAATCTGACTGGAAAACAATGTGGTAAGTTGCCCTTCTTTTCTTTTTCTGATGCCTTGGGGAAACGAGTCTCAAATAGATCTGGTTCTTCTGAGAGTAAAGATGAAAAGTACTGTCAGGAGAATGGCTTACCTCAATCTATACAATTACATTTTCTTAACTGCCAAAATATTGTTGAAAAGCTTTTAATACAATTAATTCAATGTCTCTGCCGCTTAGACCTCTTTTAAAGCAAAGTAAACACACTAACAAACTTTTTTGTACTTTAAATGATACTAAATATGGTTATGATTAATAGAGAGCTGACATCCTTGAGACTTACAAGTATAAATCATATTTGAGAAAAAAACATTTCAATAAGGAAATGATATAATATGATTTTAATTATTTTCTTAAAAATTTATTCCAGATTGGAGATGATTATTTATACTTTTTAAATATTACATAAATGTTATTTTATACCTACCTAATGGTAAAAACATGCTTTTAATTGGTGATTGCAAAGGAACCATTGAAAAATGAAAAAGACAAGTCACATATGAGAAGAAAAGTATTTAGAAAAGATATGTTGAATAAAGGGCTTTTCTGGAGAATAAAGATCTCTTAAAATTAAATAATAAAAAGATAAAGAGCTCAATTGAAAAATAGGCAAAAGATGTTCACAGAACATACGTGAGTAGAAAATAAGCCGGTAAAAAGGTTCAACACCATTAGTCATTTGGGAATAGAAAATTAAAATCAAAGTGAGATGTCTACTAGAATGGCTAAAATAAATAAGACTGACAATACCAAGTCTTGGCAAGGATGTGGAAAACTGGAAGTTCACACATTGTTGGTGGGAATGCAAAATGGTAAGCGTGTTCTTATCATATGACCCAGCAATTAAGTTCCTAGGAATCTAAGAGAAATGAAAACTGATGTCCACTTTAAGACATATACAGATATTCATAATAGCCTCAAACTGTACAAAACACAATGTCCACAAACTGGTAAATAGATAAACAAAATCTATTGTATCTTTACAATAAAATGCCATGCAGCAATACAATAAAATTAACGACCGATATACGCAGTGGGAGCAGAGACAGACTGCAAACAGGTACAAGGAAACTCTTTGGAGTGATGCAAGTGTTCTAAAGCTGGTCACACAACTGTATAAATTTACTAAAACTAAATGAATTTGTGTACGTTTAAAACGGAGAATTTTATGGTATGTAAATTATGCCTCAATAAATGTGTTTTTAAAGGGCAATCTCTCTCTCTCTCTCTCTCTCTCTCTCTCTCTCTCTCTCTCTCTCTCTCTCTCTCTCTCTCACACACACACACACACACACACAGACACACAAAACTGTAAAATGACTATACGTTCTATTGACTTCTATGTGCCCTGGGAAACAAAATCACACAATTATAGACAACTGTCACATTTAAAATCTGACTTCTCCTTTAATATATTTCAGACTAAGTTTTGTCTTTTGCTGTCATTTTAATAATTTAATAAGAATCTTCAAAACTGTGTGAGGTGGGAGTATAATGCAACATGTACCTTAACACTGTGATAGAAAAAAATTTAAGGAAAAAAAAAAAAAGACTGTAATATAATAATATTTGGTACTATTTTCTGAGTGCCTACTATAAGCCAGAGACTATTTTAGATATTTTACACACACAATTAGAATTTTATAATCATAATTTCAAAATTACAAATGAGAAAACCAAGGCTCAGAAAGACTAAATTCCCTAAGATCCCATAATCAGCAAAGTGATTTATCAAGGATTAAGAAAACTGGTCTAACTTCAAAGCCTATGTTCTTTCCACCCCCACTGCATAGCTCTCAGTATATATGTATCACGTGAAATTTCAGGAAGAATAAGATTACAATTAGGATCTGGAAGACAGGATTAAAATATATTGTTGGTATAAAAAGTAAGAAATGCCACCTAGAAAACTAGAATGCAATAATTTTTCTTGTTTAAATGTAATTTAGATTTCATCTTTAATATAGAGTATAAAATATTACTTTTAAACACTAAGTTTAAAGCTCCCTGCTACTAAACGTTTATGAAAATTAAAGGCAAAAAGGAAAAGTCATATTACTTTTTTATAAAACAGCTAACCCGTATGATAGGACATTACAGAGTCCACTAGAGAAGATTCTGAGGAATTGTTTATAAGCACAATAATTAATGTGCTGTTAAGTGTTCATATTCTAAATATCACATGAAGAGTTTCTTCAAAAGACAGAGACGGGATATAATTTGAATATCATTTCCATTACCAAAATGTGCAATTGTCTCCTAAACTGGTACACAGAATTATGTTCTGCTGGTACAAGAAATCAACGTGGGAAAAAGCAGTTTAACTTACAATTTAGGCTTATAATTTTGAATTATCACATACATATAAAAGTAACTTAAATTCTGTATAAGACAATAAAAGAAACCATTGTACCTTTCATGTCAATAAAATTTTATCAAGTTTATATGAAGATTCATGAACTATTATGTCACTCTCAGTTATCCTTCATCATCTCCAGTTTTGTCCAGAAGATCAAGGGTTAATGATTATACCAACACATGAAAGATACTTTGAGAAAAGAAAGGCTCATGACAGACAGAGTAGATGATTACTATCTTACCAATCTGTTTATGCGAACAAATTCTTCTGAGGTTTTGGCCCAAGGAGGAAGTTCAACATCAGACACTACTGTCCCATCATCCATCACTCCAAGATTATAATCATTGAAGTTGACAAACATCTCAGGGAGATAATAAAATTCAGGGATCAACTCCTATTAAAAATAAAAGACAATGTCATATTATAAATTACAGAATACTGACTAGATATTCATAAAAGGGCATAATTACTTCCTATTGTGAAGGAAAACAAATGTTTCTCTCTCTTCATACTACAGCCCTATCACAAAGTTTCTATTAGTGTAGACAGATCCCATCCAACCAAATTGAAATAACCTCTTACTGATTGGTTCTATGCTTTCCTTCAGGACAAATAACCTCAAAATTCTTAAATACCAACATTTGAGTAATTAATATTTGAGGTTTGACAAGATATAAACAGAGATTAACATGCTGTATCTATAACAAGTTAAACTAGATATTTTGAGATATATGGAATTTTTGCCACTGCCTTGATCCCTTCATTAACTAGGAAGATATTTATTACATTTTTATGTTTCAACAATATATTCTGTTCATATTTCAAGACATTCAGATTTAGTTTTAAGGTACTAATACTGGTTTAAAAAAATCAAAATTTATAATTAGTCTAGAAAATGACCTGTGTAAGAAATTGGGTAAACTAAATATGAGTTTAATATGATATTTAATAAGCAGAGAAATGTAGCCAGTTGGGTTTTTAATAAGCCCCATGTATAACTAGTTCTGAGGTCCTATAGATCAGACATGGGTCAGTGATGCAGTGGTCTCTCAGATACCCCCTCAGGGCCAGCTATGGCAGGCCAGGCTTTCCAAACAGTTGAGTAAAATAGGGAGGTCATCAGATTTAGGACAAGGTCAGTATGAACTCGCCGGAGCAAAGGAAAAAAATCCAGCAGGAATTAAGCTATTATCACCTCCATCACCCATGTGAAATGCTGTTTGACTGTGAGTTGTACATCCTTTGTTTACAAGCACAGTAATTAACTAAGCATGGTAGAAATGAGCTTGCCCTCCAAATTCCTGACAACCACCTGGTCATTGGACTTGAAAAACATTTAAACTAAGCAATTTTTAAAAAGTAAGAACCCTGTTGAATTTTCACCATAAATGAAAAGATAAAATAGCCACCCCCAAATTTTAAGATTCTCATCTCCAAAAATGATGCATGCAAGTCTAATTGACAAAAGGAGGAGAGACATATGAGTGTTATTTTATGCAACAAAAAGCTATAGCCAATTTGAGCTAACATTTGTTGCATGACATGAGTCAGGTACTAAAATAAACTCTTAAAACTTATTATATTTAATCTTCATAATAACTATACAAAGTAAGGTAGGATCTTCATTTTAAAAATGAATTAAGGGTCAAAGAGGTTAAGTAATTTTGCTCAAACTTACACAGCTGTTTTATGATATATTTAGAACTTAGATCAAAACTTGTCTATCTGTAAAGCCTGTGTATTTAATCAGTAAATTACATGGGTTCTACTTATACAGTATCCACAATGCTAATCATTTAAAATATGTGTTTGACATATATTCTAAGTTATTTTTAAAAGCAAACATAAACTTTTCATTCTTTTGTGATACACAGATGTTCTCCTGAAAAAAACAGATATAGTACATACATGTAAAATGTATATATACTACACATATAGCACTTATTATTTAATAAAATTAATCAAACCAGGAAGAAATTTTAAAATATGCTATAATTATTTATTCAAATATGAAAGTAAGCCATTTTATAACTATCTATTAACTAGTGGCCCAGTGCATGAAATTCATGCACATTAAAAGGGAACTAATTAGAGGAAATATTTTAATATTGCTATTTGCCCTTTGTTTATAATAGAAATGTCAGAGATGAAAGAAAATTAGTAAAATGTATATGAAAATCTCCCTCCTGTCAGAGTCCGGGGCACATTGTGAGACCTAGAGTCAAGTCCCTGCCCACCACCCACACGTGCTTCAAAAACACAGGAGACCCAGACCCAGCTGGCCCCACCCCCATTGGGTGAGACCCAGACTCAGCCGGCCCCACCCCCACCAAGCCCCTCCAGGTGGGGGGCGCAACCTCAGGTCCCCCGTCAAGCTCTGCCAGACAGAGGGTGCGGCCTCAGGTCTCCCGGCCTGGTGCTGGGGCAGGGGCACAGCCTGAGGTCCCCTGTCAAGCCCCGCCGGGCGGGGGGCGCGTGGCCTGAGGTCCCTCACCCCGGCCAGGAGCCATGCAGCCTCAGGTCCCTGCTGTTTGGTCATGACGTTACGGCATCCCGGCTAATTTGCATATTCCTCTATTATATCTACACTAATAAAAGAGAAATATGAAAATTGACCGTACCTTCGCTACACCCACCAGCCAATCAGGAGTGAGTATGCAAATTAACCCGACAAAGATGGTGACGGCCCCGCCCCCCAGCTGCTCCGGGCCTCTGGGCAGCACGCATGCAGGCTCAAAGTGGCCGGGCGGGGTGGGACGCCTGCTCTGAGGGGGAGGGCAGGGGCAGAGGGAGCTACAGGAGCGGCGCTCCGCCGGGAGCGAAGACTGAAGGCGGCGGCCAGAGCGAAGGCCTGGGTCCCAGGTGCTGGAGGAAAACCAGTGCCAGCAGCCAGGGGAAGGAAGGCCTATTGCATGAATCTCTTCGTGCAACAGGTCCCTAGTAGATAGATAATTTGCTCAAGTGTGCATTCAATATATTCCAACTTAGACAAACTTACCAAAATGTCTTATTTTTTTATTCCCTATTACTTAAGCTACTTCTACAATAAGAAAAATGACTATCCCTACCTTGTATATTAAAAAACAAAAGCAGTTATTTTGGCTTAATGAAGTACTTAATTCTTCCCATTTCAATAATACCCACTCACCCCATCCCCACCCCCAAACACTAACAAATGAAGAAGGTTGTGCTTCTTGGCATGCTAAATATAAGTTTACTTAACTAGAAAGTAAATGGAGCAAATACAGACATAAAACACATAAGAAAATTTTCACAGATGATATGAAGAAAGCACTTTTAAGACTTAATGGACCATGTTAAATTTTCAATTATATAATTTCTAACATGGGAGGAGGGAATAGTAACTCATCAATTTCCATAATTACCACAGATTTTATTTGAGGTTTCCTACTAAAGATATCCTATAAATTTTGTAAAAGATATTTCAAAATTAAAATTTTAAATCTTATTAATTAAAAATTAAGCTTAACATTTCACTTGAAATTTATTAATATTTGTTCTGGCCTCTTAATCTTGACCTCTGACCCCCATATCCACCCATTTCAATAGAGAAATCAGGTATTTCCAGAACTTCTGCATGGTCCAGAGCAGAGACTCCTGAAGACACACCCTCTTTTTCTCTTTTGTGAAATTCTAAGCAAGCAGATTATGTAAGGTGTCCAGGACAAGCAGTGTCAAAGTTAGTGTTTTTAAAAAGACAGAAGCCAAGGAAGAGAGAGAAAATATCCCCAAGATTAGGGAGGCAAATCTGTAATTAGCTTTCTTTCAGCCTGAGGGAGAGGAGAAGGATGGAGTTAGGCTGGAACCCAGGGGATGGAGAGCTGTGATGGGGGTCACTACTTGCTCATTTGGGGTCTCTGTATGAACTAGAAAAAGGCAAGCCTTCTGGGCTAATGCAGCCCTAAGGGAACTCAGGTTGGTAAGTGGAGAACTGGATTTCTGTTCTTCTTCCCTTCAGTCAAGAACCCTTGCATGGAAAGTAAACTGTTGAACTGTACGTGGTGACCATATGAGTGTATACATAGGGAAGCTAGTCCCTTGGTCCCAGGATTTTTGGCATCAGCAAATATTTCTTAATCCGAGCTTGGTATATCAGCAGAGCTGTCTGCTTCCAAAAAAACCCGTGCCTTAGAGAGTGAGAATATGACAGAAAGGAATTAAGATGTGAAGGCCAATTTTCTAGGTACCACTTACGCCTGGATCTCATTCAAGTCTTGGGAAAAGGAGGCTCCTGCCCTACCCCTTTAATGACTGTGGAATGAATTTCTATATGGATACTTTGAAAAATATTTTAATTCAAATTGGAACATGTCTTGTTTACCTGAACTGGTAGTTGTGAATTTATATATATTTCAATGATAAAAAGCTACCAATGTATTCAATGATAATTATTTCTAGAAAACAAAATGATAAGAAGAATTAAGTATGGGCAGAAATACAAATAGAATGTGTTGCTTTTAATTTAAAAATAAAACTTTTAAGAAGTTCCTATTAAAATATTTTTCTTAAGCCTTGGGTAGATACAAAGGGTAATGTAACATACCATTATCACAAAAAACCCCACATTTATTTAGTTTTTACTCTTTGCAGAGAACTATGGTAGGGTCTGGAATGTGGACCTGTTAGGGTCTTCTCCCTTACAGATCACATTTAAATTGCTAAGAAAGAGTGAAAGAGTATATTCATTAAGAGGAAATTAGTTATAGAACAAATAACGCTCTAGAAATTAAAAAAAGAAAATGATGTCTAAAAGTTGGAATGGTCAGAGTAAGTCTTAGGCAATGAACATAATACATTGTATTCCTCTAATCCAATACTCATCAAACTGTACTCCAATTGTTTGCTTGTATCTCCCTCTAAATTGAAGGCTCCATGAGACTGAGGACTTTACCTATCTTGTTCACCACTACACCTCCAAAGCCTAGACACTGAATCTGACACATTAGCAATTCAGTGAAAATCTGTTGACTGAATGACTGAAAAATGATATTTAAACTCAATGATAAATAATCAGAGGGAAAAAACTAGAACAATTCTGACAAGGGGAATATTTTAAAAGAGGTATAGAGATTACAATATGCGTATCATTGTGTCCAGTGATCAATGAAGAAGTATTTCATTGGTTTAGAGAAGACTACATAAACTAAGTGGGAAATAAGTTGGAGACATAGGTAAGGTCAAAGCGTGGAAAGCCTGAATGCCAGGCTACAAAGTTCAGCTTATTCTCCATAAGAAATTTTTTTTCCATAAGGGGATTTAAAAAATGAACCTGAATTTAAAATAGGGTGTTCCCAAGAAATACTGACGATAAAGAAGTAGTACAAAGAACAAAGAATATAAGCACAAAATTAAGTAAAACAATGAGCATATATGCTTAAAACATATTATAACCTCATTATAAAGAAATCTGCATGAATACATAAATCAGTTGATGGGAGTTGAATATCCTCTTAATGTAAAACAAACATGCTGAATTCAACTGAGGTACACAAACATGGACAAAAAATATATAGGCAATATGCATGACAATGACATTCAAGTTATACAGCAGAATTTCATCTTAATCCTG
Organism: Cnephaeus nilssonii; assembly: GCF_951640355.1. NCBI lineage: Eukaryota > Metazoa > Chordata > Mammalia > Chiroptera > Vespertilionidae > Cnephaeus > Cnephaeus nilssonii. The sequence goes on along the minus strand of NC_137076.1, from coordinate 53,662,068 downwards.
AATGCATCTTTCTAAGAAACATGACTCGCTATTACTGAATATTACAGTTTTAAAATTATCTCCTTTGACAGATGAAATTTAGTAACAGAGTCAAAGATTAAGTCTTTCTAAGACTTCTAATGTATACTTACAAAGTGAAGTATGTTTTATATTCATCAGAACAGAACATTCAGCTCTGGATAAAAAACACATGTTCAGCAATTCTTTAAAACATCAGTAGAAAATGATAAGTAAACAACACTGACAGAAGACAGATATTTACAATTCACATTTTCTCCTGACTTGCTGACAATGATTTTAATCTCTATCACTTAATTAGGCAGATGGGTCTTAGAGGCAGGTAACATGGTCAAAATGTATTGTATCATCTCTTAAAATAAAAATTTGAAAGGTTCAACGAAAGGTTATACCACAGTTCAGGATAAGCCCATTGCTTTGATCACAAATCCCAAGGCTTTCACGGAATAATGACAAGGATTGGTTGTGACCACACATATGCTTTAGTTTTCTGTATTAAGGTAGGATCCCAACTGATGTGAAGGGCCTCTTCAGAGAGGCTGTATGATTCTCCTGCTAACAGTCACCAATTTTGTCAATTGAACTAAAATCATTACTTCAATAATGCCTAGGCACCTGTGACAAATATAATCTACTAACCCGAAGAAACAATATAATCAAAATAAAAATAAAGATGCCATATCACAGCTAAAATTAAATTTTTATTTTATTCTTACTAAAATATGAAATCCTGACAACTCAAATATCAGCATGATCGCAAGGTAACTAATTCAATATACACTGCTTTTGGGACATTGATAGTAATAAAAATGTGAAAGCAAAATTTTTAGATTTTCACAATTGGAAAAGAATATATTTTATCAAAGAAAAAAATTAAACGTAACAAAAAAAGGTGAATGAACAATATATTACAAAAAATAATGTATATGCTCTGATACATTTTAACTTTCAAGTATTTTGTTAGCCCACAAATGAAAAAACTTGTTAAAAACTTAGAGTTGAATTGTACCTATAAGTCATTTTAAATAAACTGCATATCTGAAAGTTTTCAAATTAATGTTTAAATTTACTTTCTCTTTATTTAGCAGATAAAATACTGTGTGTGTGTGTGGGGGGGGGGGGGTTGTGTGTGTGTTTAGTAAAAGAAACATAACAACAATTTTTAAAATTGGAGAGGGAAAAATAATCCATAACACTTCTACAAGAATCCTGTAAATACCATGTGGTTTCAGATATTAGAAACTGTCATTTTTAATGCATTAAATTAAAGAAAAATCATAAATTACTAACCAATAGATAATAGATAATCTATCTCAATCTAATATAGTGAAGACAATAATTGGGTTTGAGTCTTGTCTACTCAAATTACTGGTCACATGCCCTTAAATTAATTCAATTTTTCCTGACCCTGACTCCCCTCAATGGCTACTTCTAAAACACAAGGTTATTGTGAGGTTAATATGAGATAATACAGAACTCTACATGCACATAAGATCTTACTACTATTATTAGCATCATTAATGTGAACTCTGATAAAAACCCCAAATTACAGACTCAACTTGCCTGATTCTTAAAGCCAACAGGACATTCACTGAATTATGCTCACTCATAAAAGCATTTAATGTCATTCTACAGGCATTTAATAAAATTTACTTTTAAAAATTAATGTGTGCACAAAAATATTTGAGACTTCATAATTGCTACTAAATAACTATCACATTAAAAACACATTTATTATTTTTTTATTAGCAAAGACAGTATGGCTTAACATGTCTCACTTTATGATGAATACCCTCAATATTTTATAGTTCTCTCCTGCTTTCAACACATTTTTCACTTCCATATTTGGCTGGACATTTTCACTCAGCCTTTTGCTGTTCCAGGCCCCTATGTTCAAGGAAATTGTAACTTGGGAAGAGAGAATAATCATTAATAATGCAAACATCAGGTATGCTGTAGCTGCCGGAAGAGAAGACATAAATTAAATGCCCACCTTAAATTCTTTCTAAAACAGTTGTAAAATATATACATATTACTATGAGTGCAGGTGAGAAGAGTTAATATAAGTGTCTATGAACACATTAATGAACAGTCTAAATTTTTAATTGAAAAAAAGTATATTCTGATCACCAATCAAAAAACAAATCAAAGCTGATGTGTGTACACTTTTATAATTTAGGATGACAGGAACATTTTCTAAGTGCCTTAAAAGATTTTTTTCCTGCCTAGCATAAAAAGTTTCAAGTAATCTTTATCAAAGAATAAAAAAATAACTCATTGTAGACATAAATGTACAAAGTTCAATGCTAAAAAAAATAGTACAGCAGGTCCTTGGATAATGTTATTTTGGTTGATGAGATACCATAGGAGTTTAACTGTTGTTTATATCAATTAACCTATGGCAAAATTGGTTTTGTTATATGTTTCGCTTAAAGTCACCTTTAAGTGAGGACTTAGTGCACATCAGTACATCATTTAACCTTCTGATACATGAAAAAAGAAAAAGATTAAAGAGATGTGGTTAAATTAACGAATCTGCTAGTTAGGCATAAGTGATGTATAAAAAAAAGGATGAACAGATAAACAGTTCAGTTAGTATCAGTGTTTTACATTTGCTAAGAGAGAGCTGAGAGTGCTAGAGCACACTCTAAAGTGGATGTGTGAAAGGGAGAGAGAAGGATGGAAAAATAGAAACTTGAAAAAAGAAGATAAAAATAAACAACAGAGAGAAAGAGAGGAGGGGAAAGGCATGGCGGGAGGAGGCAGAAGAAAGGGAGTACATGAGCCAGAAGTGTCTAAGGGATATATGGCAAGGAATGAGTTTAATTTTAGTTTCCTTTAGCATGTCTGAAAATCAGGAAGAATAAATGATAAAAACTAAGAAAATAAAATTACCCAATCATCAAAGTTTAAGGTATATTTTTTAAAACAAATGCATCAAGAAATGTATTTCCAGCAATTACATTTAACTGTAGCTAAACACACACTTAAAGATGGCTGTAATGCTGATGCTATCAGCGTCCACGGAATGTATTATGGTAGGCAGTGTACTCATAGGGGATAAGGAAGCTAACTCAAATTACAGACCCCTGGGATTTTGGAGGTAGAAGAGGGCAAGTCAAAGGTCTCATGTTTTACAAATCTCACAAGACACAAATAAAACTATTCTATGATCATATCCATTTTGTAGTCCTTAACAAACACATGTGCACTTAAAACTTTTAAGGGTTGGTTTTTAAAGCTAAAACTAATTACTATAATATTACTGATGGGCATTTATTTAAAAATATTTAGTAATATCTTAGGATTTAATTGCATTCCATTTACTTAATTATAAGTATTAAATATGCTGTACTGAGCTTACCAATTTCATAACTTAATATAAACTTTATATTCATCACTAACAATCCATAATGAATTATAAGATAGGTTTTTAAATTGAATATCTAAGATATGGCCAGTGACAAGATGTCCACATGGAATTCTTTTGTAAAGTGACAACAGTAAAAACTCAATCTATCTTTATGGGTCAGCAGATGACAGTCAGCGTTCCGTTTTCTTATGGCCAGAAAAGCCTCTCCTAAAATAGGGCTGTCAGAAGCCCATTCCATGTGGGGCACATATCCACTTGGGTTTGCTGTGCCCTTCCGACGAGGGTGGCCATGCTCTTCTTTTTCCTAAGGTGCCCTCTCTCTTTTCCCCAGGCTCTTTCACTGACTTCACTTTTTTGGACAACTTTAAATCTATGCATTCTTTCATTTCATTAAATCAATAGTTGCTGATTTCTAACTAACTGCAAGGCATGTTCTAAATGCTGAGGTTATAAGGTGGATAAAATTAAAACGTCTTCACTTCCATAGAACCTTAGTGATGGAGACATAAAATAAATAATCCACTATATGTGTATCATGTCAAAGAGTGAAAGTACTGTGTAAACAATAAAACAAGGTAAGGGGATCGAGAATGATTTTAGAGAGGGAGTTCAGTGTAAGTCCACTCTGGGGAGGTGACATCTAGGAAAAGTGGTTCAAGCATAGAGAACATTCTATTCAATGCCACTCGAGCAGGAGTGCACATGGCATTTTTGAAGAGGAACAACAACAAAGGCAAGTGAGGCTGCGGTAGAGGAAGAATCTGAGAGGCAACCAGATATATGGGGCCTCAAGGCTAAAGTAAGAACCTGAGTTAGGTTCCATTAGATGAGCCATCATAGGAGAGATTGACCAGAGGAATATGACCTGATTTATAAAGCAAGAAGATTATTCTTGTTGGCCCTATGGAGAAAACACCACATGGGAAACAGCCCTAGGGATGGATGTGGTGATAACTGGTCAGATTCTGCATACATTCTGAAGGGTGAGAAGCTAGGCAGTGGTGTGTGTATGAAAGGGAGGAACCAAAGACTCTAAGCTTTCTAAAGGTCTGAGCAAACTCAGTAAATGGTACTGTCTTTTAGTGAGATGGCAAACACTGAGGGAAGAGAGGACATTGAGGGCATTAAAAAAAAAAAAGTCTGAGCTAGATGTATAAATCTAGATTTCAGAAAGAGCCATGAGATAAGGGGCAATCGCTAGGGAGCCAGTGTTCATGCAGAAGAGATTCAAAGACTAAGCTCTAAGGTACTCTAGTGATTTAGGGTCTGAAAACAAGATAATCCAGTAGACTTAGAAAGGAGATAAAAAGGTAGCTAGGAGCCCTCACTGGTTTGGCTCAGTGGATAGAGCATCAGCCTGTGAACTGAAAGGTCCTGGGTTCGATTCCAGTCAAGGGTACATGCCCAAGTTGCAGACTTGACCCCCAGTAATGGGGCGTGCAGGGGGCAGCTGATCAATGATTTTCTCTCATCATTAATGTTTCTATCTTTCCCTTTCTGTCTGAAATCAATAAAAAAAATATCTTTTTTTTTTTTTAAAAAAAGGTAGCTAGGAGAGAATGGATCCTTATTTAGGAAACCAAGTGAAAGAACTGCTACAAGGAAAATGGATCAATTAATTGTGTCAGTAATGCTGACAGATCAAGTAGATGAGAACTGACAGTGCACACTGGACAACAGGGAAATTGTTCATCATCAATGACTCTGACAAGACTGGTTTCAATAAAGTAGTGGGAAGTCAACCAAATGCCGTGTCCTGGAGAATTATTTTTAACCTGTCCCTTGAATTCATCCCGTTAGCTAGTTGAGGAATTTAACACATTGAGGACCTGTAGTTTTACTGCTAGCTTTACCCAGTGGCCAGATAAGTTTCTATTAAACAAGGATAAAAACCATTTTACATAAATGTTAAAAGCACGCCTTAAAATTAAATACCCAATTGCATTTTGAAGTTATTTATTACATGTTCTTACAAGCTAATTTTTTTTAAAGTATGATACTTTGTAAAACACTGTGTAATATGAAAACACGAGAATTCTCGTGATCCGTCGCAATGTGTTTTAACATCTTTCCTTTTACCTGACTGTAATGGCCTCCTGACATTTCTCCCAGCCTCAAGCTCTCATCCTCTTTCCCCAATCGCTGGACCTATTTTCCACACTTTGGCCATAGTGCTTTCTTTTATACCAGAGCCAGTTACCAGCAGGAGATGGTAAATGACAGCCCATGGGCCCAAGGTGACCTGTCACCTATTTTTACAAATAAAATTTTATTGGAACTCATTCATACTCATTTGTTTACATATTGTCTGTGTCTACAATGGGAGATTGCATAGACTTCAAATCGAAAAAGTTATTATCTGTTTACAGAAAAAATTTGCTGAACTGGCCTATAGAATTAAGCTAAATATCTTTAGAATATTACCAAGAGTCTTCATATTAGACCACAACTGTCTTTCAGTATGTCTCGTTTTATGTTTTCTACACATCAAAGTACATAAGACCAATTAGCAGACCAATAAAGCATTCCCCAAGGTGCAAAGCAGTTACCCTAATTTTATTAATGTCCTTTTTCTTGCTTAAAAAATTATTCTACACTTCATCAAAGCATCCATTTAATAAATATTTAATTTAGTACCTACTATGTTCCAGGCACTATTTTAAGCTTTAGGAAAAAAACCAATGAGCAGCACAGTTCAGAATTTTTGCTTGGTGGAGCTAATGTTCCAATAGGTAAGACATAATAAACAAACAAATAAATATATGTATGTGAGATGGCGAGCGATATGAAGAGAAATCAAATGGGGAAGTGAGTAAATGTGCACAGGGTGAGTCATTGATAATGTAACTTTGAATAGAGATGACAAACAAGGCCTTTGCTCAAAGGTGACATTGAAACAAAATCTTGAAAGGGGTGAAGAAATAAATCCATAAGAATTTATGGAGGAATTTTTCAAGTGAAAGTAAAAGTAAAAGCAAGGGCCCCAAGGTGTATCTAAAGAATACCAAGGAGGTCCTGTTGAGCTAGGCCTGAATGAGGAAGGGGCAAACAGTATAATGAGAGGCCAACTGGAAAAGGATTCTGGAGGGGAGAGGAGGCAGTATAGGGTCTTACCTGGTAAGGACTTTAGCGTTTACTCTCATCTGGAAAACCATTTACTAAGATGGAGAGGACTGTGAGAAGAGCAGGTTTGAAGGAATAAAGAACAGGAATTTGGTTTTAATGTGTTAAGTCTGAGATACATTTTATATGTTGAAATAAAGATGTCAAGGAGGGAGTCAGATATCAGAAGAAATGTCCAAAGTAAAGACATAAATTTAGGAGGTTTGTTAAAACTCCCTTGCATCCTTTAAAATAGAACTCAAATATCACATGTCCTATGAAGTCATCTACAACCCCTTCTCCCCAGTCAGAATTAATTTCATTTTGTTCTTATCTATTTATAGCACTTATCACTGCCAAATTTATATTGAAAATAGTTTAACGTATACCTGTCTTTCTCACCTGGAGATATGTGAAGTAAAGAACTATGTTTATCTTAACTTTTTAACCCCAAGTGCTCTCCACTATATACTGCATATGATAAATAATCAATAAATGCTGGATTAACTAAATGTGTTTGGAGGATTTTATTTCACCTGTCATAGGAAGTTTTCTCCATGAAGACAGGAAGCTAGATACCTGTGCCCTAACAAAACTTGCTCTTCTTCTGTGTTCTCTACACACATGCCCAGGTCAAATTAAATTTCCCTCTCTCTCTCTCATCTGGCAAGACAAATCAGTCTCCAAATCCTAACAATTCTAACCTAAATATGTCTTAAATTCATACACATTTCTCTAGTACCATTATCACTACTGAGTTTAAGCTTCCATTTCCTTTGGTCTAATTCTAACAGCTTTTAGACTGTTTCCACTCTTGCTCACAGTATAATTCATATTCAAACACCAATCACAGCGATCTCTCAGTTCATATCTCCTCTGCTTCTACCCGTCCAATGTCTCCCTCTTGCCCTCAGGATGAAGTAACCTCCTTACCAAAGTATTGAAAGCTCAATTTTCACCTTTCATCTCCCTCCTCTTGGTTTCAGATGCTGTACCTATGAGCCTACAGAGTCCTTATTACACTGAAAGGCTGAGACGGTTTTAATATCAGTATCTGCTCTCGTGCAAATGTTCACCCAAGGAAATGACTATGTTTTATTTGGTGCAGTATCAACCAGGGCCTGATAGTGTATAAACAAAATTAAAATAAAAATTTAAATATTAAATGTTATCTCAAGATTCTGTCAAACTTTTCACTCTAATTTTATTTTTAGCAAAGGTTATTTTAGTAATAAATTATTGTACTAAATTCTTAGCTTCTGGAGAAATACGAGTCTCCAACAATCTCCCCTTTAGATGCATTTATTACTGCCCCCTTTCAAAAATAATGAACCTTGGTGACAGTTATGACTCCTTCCACTCTCCAAGCCTGACTGTTAATCATTCCACAGGAGAGATGAAAAAGGGTTTAAACGGCAGTAAGTCCGTTTGTATTTAATCATTAGATTTAATTTATTGACACCAAAGGTACCTGAAATGAGAATTCTGCCTAGAAAAGCTTAGAGATTTGCCTAATATTTAGATGTGATTGTGTCGTGAAATCCATTCAAGCTTTAGGAATCTGTGATTTGTTCTACAAAATTTAGTCATAATGGTTCAGGCTGAAGACAGTAATCTATTCTGCACCTCAGTTTCTAAAGTTAAGTGAGTTTTTAAGACTTGAAACAGAGTCTGCTTGGAATTAAAAATTATTATTTATCACGGTGATGATTCTCCAACCCAATTTTAGCACTTTCTATGCCAGTCCTCAAGACTACCTATTATATCTACTACCTGTCAGTTTATATTTAGATGAAATACAACATCAGGAAAATTGTTACGCAAAAGGATGAAGGAATCCATCTTTCCATAAGCAAAAAGTGATTCCTTGGTGTGATTCTGAAACAATGCCCCAAGTCTGCGCTGCCCAACACAGCAGCCACCAGCTGCAAGTGGATAGTAAATATTTGAAATGTGGTTATATTTACATGGTGTAAATATAAAATATACACCTGATCTCAAAGACAGTGGGGAAAAAGAATGCAAAGTAGCTAATTAATAATTTCACACTGGTTATATGTTGAGATAATAGTACTTTGGATATATCAGGTTAAATCGATTAGTAAAATTTCACATGCTTTTTGGACAGTGGAGTAAGCCTACTTAGAGAACTGAGCAACGCTTCTCAACTGTTTCCCAAGCAGAATAAAAAGCACCATTGAAGGTCATATTTTAAATGGAACCACAAAGAATGCACAAAAATACAAATGCTCTCCAAAACTTTAAACAGTAAATCATTCTAAAAATGAAAGACTGCTTTTAGTTAAATCTAATAAGGTCTCTCTCTTCTCTGAAATAAAAAGAATTCATATTTTTACCTTTACTTCATAGGAATAAACTTTAGTTTTTAGAAAAAATTATTCAGTATTAGCAGGATGCAAAAAAAAAAACACAAAAAAAAAAAAACAGGGATTCTAAGATATTAAAGTGCAGGTTCCCACCTTTAGAAAAAAAAAAATGTTGCCCTGGTTGTCTTTCTTAGTGGTTAGAGCACTGGCCCATGTACCAAAGGATCATGGACTCGATTCCCAGTCAAGGGCACGTACCTTGGTTGCAGGTTCGATCCCCAACCCTGGTCTAGGGCACATGTAGGAGGTAACCAATCGATGTGCCTCTCTCACATTGATGTTTCTCTTGCTCACTTTCCCTCATTCTCTCTCTCCTTCCTCCTCCTCCCCTTTCACTGTCTCTAAAAATCAATGGAAAAAATATCCTCTGGTGAAGATTAACAAAACAAAAAAAGTTAAGTATTAGAACTATTATACTAATATTTTCTAAAAAAATTAATTTAAATAAATCTTCTGTTCAAAAATGTCATATTTTAAAATACCATAAGAGCATCCTACCTAATAATAGAGTAATATGCAAATTGACCGTACCTTCGCTACACCCACAAGCCACACCCACAAGCCACGCCCACCAGGAAACTGTCACAGGGACGCTGGGGTGCGGCCGAGCCCAAGGCCGGGAAAGCCTCAGGTGGAGGCTTTCCCGGCCTTGGGCACCAGCGGGGAGCCTGCACGGATCGCAGGCAACCACTGGGGGTCGGCTCCTAGGATCCTTAGCAGGGAGGCTGGGGTGCAGCCGAGCCCAAGGCCGCCTCCCGGGGCCAAGCCCTGACCCTGAAAGAAGGCAGAAGGCGGTGGCCACAGCCAAGGCCTGGGTCCCCGTTGTCGGCAGAAAACTGGTGCAGGCAGCCAGGTGAATGAAGGTCTATTGCACGAATCTTCGTGCAAATGGGCTGCTAGTATATTATATTAATCAATCAAGGTAATGATTTAGAATCCACTTAATAAATTGATTTCCACCACCCACCCTCATACTTCACTATCCCCTCTCAACTGTGTAACATTTTTCTCAGTGTTTCTAGAAACTCCAAGACAATACAAATAAAGATCAGACTATAATTAATATAATTCTATCTGAATTACATTATATATCAATAAAATGTTTACACTGTTAGAGTGATTTAAATGTGTTTTCTTACACATTTATTCTTACACACTGTATTATAATAATTTAAACATGCTTTCTAACATGTTAAAATGTAACACTTCTAAAGAGGCAAGATTAAAATAAAAGGCATTGTTATATCCCTCCTTAGTTTTAGAAGGATCAACTGAAAGGAGGTTCTTTAAATAGCCTATGTAAACATAAGCTGTAGGTCCCAAATTTGCTGGTTATCAATATAGAAAATGGGGTAATTTATCAATAATATGCTATTTAACCTACAGATATTTTATGGTAAAAAAAGGAGAATATTCATATTGGTTAGAAGGGCAAGTAAGTTTCAGTAAAGTTAGTCATAAAGAAAATTTCTGTGCCTCTTAACACAATGAAATGGTAGTTAAAATAAAACTATATTTCCAACCAGGCTCCAATTAATCTGACATTTATAATTTTAAATTCAACTTTTCCCATGCTCTCCACTTTTTCATATAGATGCCCTATATAAACACTGCTAAAAAGATAGAAAGGCAGTAGCACAATAGCAAGAACTAACAGTCTAGTATGGTCTATTCAGTGGTCTGTTTTATTCAAGTATGATGGTTCATTCAAAGGAAAGCAAGATGGATGTAAGTTCGTATTATTTGTGAATGAACAAAAATAATGAGCAAAATAAGGAAGGAGAAAAGTAAATAAGGTCATGTGTGCTTTTTTTTTTTTGAATGTTGTAGCTGTTTTTCATGGGTTTATTTATCTATTATTTTTACAGGTGGGGTATGTTAAGAGAACTGTTTGAAAAAAAATGGAACCATGTGCTGTGCTAATTAAAGAATTTTGAGAAAAAAGACTGAGATTTGGGAAAAGAGACAATAAAACTACAAGGATCTGTCATATGCCACCTCCTGTCCAATTAAGAATTAAGCAGGAAATATAGCACTGAGAGAGGGAGACAGTTGAAGATATCCACTATCTCTCTGTTACAAAGCAGGAAAAAATAATTTTCAAATTCACGATTTTGTTTTTATTTACACTACTAGCATTGAATCTAAGTATGAATATAAAAATGTGGTTATTAGATGCTTAATTAATGAAAGACTTTTAAAGGTTTTAAAAATTCTTAATTCTACAAACTAATAATAAAAAGTCAGACTTATCAATGTTTTTATGTGTTTATATCTCCCTACTACTTCTCAAAAGAGTTAAGTAATTAAGCAATTTGAGATTAGAAGTGGAATTCAATAACAACTATTAGACCTAGCTGGTTTGGCTCAGTGGATGGAGCGTTGGCCTTCGGACTGAAGGAATCCGAGTTCGATTCTGGTCAAGGGCACATGACTGGGTTGCGGGCTCAGTCCCCAGTTGGGGGCATGCAGGGGGCGGCCGATCAATGATTCTCTCTCATCACTGATGTTTCTATCTCTCTCTCCCTCTCCCTTCCTCTCTGAAATCAATAAAAATATATTTTTTAAAAATAAAAACTATTAAATCTGTTATTCTCATTTACTGTTATCTAATATACACTGAGTGGCCAGATTATTATGATCTCTGAATGCATAATAATCTGGCTACTCAGTGTATATCCTATATAAAAAAGGCTAATATGCAAATTGTCCCCTCGACCAAGAGTTCGACCAGTAGGCAGGCCGGTCAACTGCCCGTGTCCCCTCCCCCTGGCCAGGCTGGCTGGACCCCACCCATGCACGAATTCATGCACCGGGCCTCTAATACATACACACACACACACACACACACACACACACACACACACACACAGAATGGCCAGATTACTATACGTTCAGAGATCATAATAATCTGGCCACTCAGTGTACATTTTGAAATTATCTACTGATGATTCTTAAAGAGTATGCTATATAATTGCAAGAGTATTACATAGTACATTATTAGTGATATAAAAAAATTCTACAGATGTCCCAATATCTATGATTATTTCTGCATATGACAAAATCTTTAGTAAAATATCTTTAATATAAGCAATAATATACTCTAAATAAGACAAAGCATGTGAATACATTTTACAGACTGTTAAGTACCACACCTAAAAAGTAAAATATAGCCAAAACCGGTTTGGCTCAGTGGATAGAGCGTCGGCCTGCGGACTGAAAGGTCCCAGGTTCGATTCCGGTCATGGGCATGTACCTTGTTTGTGGGCACATCCCCAGTAGGGGGTGTGCAGGAGGCAGCTGATCCATGTTTCTCTCTCATCGATGTTTCTAACTTTCTATCCCTCTCCCTGCCTCTCTGTAAAAAAATCAATAAAATATATTTTTTTAAAAAGTAAAATATAATTATCATTATATTGAACTTTTAAGTACTCTTTAGTAACATAAACATTAGTAATGTAACTTCTCTTTTGAACTCCAATATATCTCATAGGGTACTTACCATTTTCTCACATATAGTATAATAATCTATGTATAATTCTTATACTTTTATGAGACTATAAGGAGCTTTACAACCATAGACATATCTCATTATATTCAACAACATATAACATTGATATTTTACTGAAAGAGACACAATTATTATGAAAATAAAATTCTGTACTTCTGAGCGTACAAAAAAAAGACTAGGAAGGGTTATATTAGCTAATTATGCAAAGTTTTTGATCTCTTACAGTAGTGAACATATAGATAAGAGAACTCTTATTTCTCCTCAATAATAATGCAATCCTATACCAAACAGGGTCAGGTATGCATTTAGAACCAGAAGCAGGTCAAAGATAATTCTTTTAAGAATAGAGACATGGGGGCTGGCTGGCATGGCTCAGTGGTTGAGCGTCGACCTATGAACCAGGAGGTCACGGTTCGATTTCCGGTCAGGCCATATGCCCAGGTTGCGGGCTCTCGATCCCCAGGGTGGGGCGTGCAGGGGGCAGCTGATTAATGATTCTCTCTCATCACTGATGTTTCTATCTCTCTCTCTCTCTTCCTCTCTGAAATCAATAAAAATGTATTATTTATATTTTAAAAAGGATATAGATATGAGATCCTTGAAATAAAACAAAATAAAAGTCTGAGATCTTCCTCATAATATATTTCTGACTATATATCTTTTTTGTTGTTGTTGAATTTGGAATTCCATTGAGCAAGCTGCATTACATCCATAATAGACTTCCTTTTTAAAAAAAAGGGGGAAGAAAACAACCATTCCACAACTAAAGAAAGAGACAAGAGATAAAGAGACAGACATGCATACAGATAGAGACAGGCAGAGATCAGACACAGAAGAGAGAGACACAAATTCCGTATAGTGGTGCTTGGCCACTTAACTGAGACCTCATTCTTTGAAGCTTATCTTCAGTAAAAAGACTGTACTGCTAGAGAAAAATTGCCCACAATCATTCAACAAGGGATACACGGGCAATAATTGTGAAATGAAATGTTTCTGTACCTTAATATCAGATGTATCACGCTGACTGTTTCGCCAAGCTCTGGAAATGGATGAAAAAGTTCGATCTGCATGATCAAATTTCCCTCCTTGCAAATTTAGGAAATATGTTGTGAAGGGTTCCTAAAAATAAGCAATTGAAAAAATCCATCATGCATAAAAATGTGGTTTTTATAAATCTTTACATCTAAATATTCTAATGACTAATATGCATTAGCTAGTAATAGGCATTGAATGGGAAGTATACCTAAATTATTACATTAATGTCCTCAAATTACTTCTCTTTCCAAAGACTTATTCCCAAAATTTGGTATGTGTTACATATTTTAAACACTCTTCTTTCCAAGAATAGTTTATTAATAACATTCAGACATAAATTAGATGGTATTTTCTTCATAGTACAGGGAAATTGTCCAATATGTAATTTTCCTATTGTTATGGCTCAATATTTAATTTATGATTAAGAAAAGAAAAATGTTTGGAAGATTTAAAAGCCTCCTCTTAGTTAAAGAACATTTAAACACATATTAGTGGATAATTGCTTGAAATTAGCTAAGCACTATAAATTACTTCTAGGATTTATGTCTGCCTGTACCCTTCTAACAAGCTTTAATTAATGATGTGCTGCTAATGCTTTCCCAAAGAAATTACTTTCTAGTAGATGAATCACCTTTCAATTTTACAGAAACATTTCTTGTTTAACCAATATATTATCAATACAAGGCAGCCTTGGTGTAACTTATAAATATACCTTATTCCATTTGGGGCAAATGAAATTCCAAAATATATGAATATATGTCTATGTTAATTAAATTTCATTTATTTTAAAAAACAACATTTGAATATAACCTATGATACAATCTAGAATCTTCTAAGGTATCTATCATTTGAAGAGGCAAATTTAAGGGAAAAATTCACACAGTTAGAGGTGAAACATTTTTAAGGCAATTCTACAGTAATACATACCAAGAGGGATACAGAGATACTTACAACTAGAACCTTAATCACTGAAAAAAATTTAGCATTCAAAAAAGATGCTGATTTTTAATCACGGCATATTCTCCACAACATGAATTTATTCAAGGTTTATTATTCAAATTGAACTTACTATTCTTAGCAGCCATGCAAGAACAAAACTTGCAGTTGAGTAATGAGTACCATAGTGGAACTTTGGAACTTGATCATCTTCCCATGATTCATAACGCTCTGCAAAGAACGCTGCTCTTTTTGGATTCAAAGCTCCTACTGGCTGCCAATGGGGAGGAAAAACAAGAACACAAATGTAAGCATCCTTTATCACTTTCACTCCTCAAAATGTTGTCCTATTAGCAAGTTTGAAAGTGAATTAAAAACTATGTGTATTATTTAAATTAAAACAGATTGTTACGTTCTGACAGTAGGTGGAAAAACAAACATTTTCAACGTAGGTTAAACATACACATATAATTGAATGGAGAAATCAGTCATTTCTCAATAAGTCTAGTTTCTATTGAATAAGTGTCTTTAATCAGCCCATAAAAAGTATTTTTAAAAAGACAATTATATGAAGTAAATATTAGCTATATAATATTTTGGAAAGCACCTATAAAATTCTACTTAGTTATTTAGAAGCAACAACCAGAAACAGAATCCTGAAGCTAGAGGATTAATTTATAAGAAGTTCTGAAAAGAGGATGGAATAAAATGGGAGTGAGCAAGGAAATTGTGTGAAAAGGGGATTAAATGTAGAAATTTCTACGAAGATGAGTAAAATCAGAACTTAAGGGGAAAATATGCCTGCATGAAATATAAAAAAATACATTACATAGAAAGAATGGTACACAGATTACAGGGGGCTTACTGGAGTTATAATAGTGCCAAGTTAGAAGGTTATTTTGGAAAATAAAATGAGTCAGTATAGCCCTGGTCAGCTAGCACAATGTTTGAGCATTGCCCTGTGCACCAAAAGGTGGTGGGTTCAATTCCTGGTCAGGGCGCATACCAAGGTTGTGGGTTCAATCCCCAGTTGGGGCACTTGAGTAGGCAACAAATCAATGTTTCTCTATCTCTCGAACCCCTTCTTCTCTCACAAAAATCAACAAAAAACATATCCTTTGGTGAGGATTAAAAATAATTTTAAAAAATTAATGAGTCAGTACAGGTAAAATCCTACAAACCATGCATGACAACATCCAATGAATGCTACCTATTATTTTTGAGATTATCTTTAGAACTGGAGTAAAATTTCAATGAAACAATAGCCTGTAAAGAGCCAGCACATTACTTGGCATAAGATAAGAAGCTTTATAAATGTTAGCTTATGTTGTTATTATTGCTGCTGCTGTTATTCAGGGAACACACTAAACAGTATGCAAAATTTTGTGTGATTATACACATGTACATTTTCTTAAGAAAAATATACAGAGTGTTCTTAAGATTTTCAAAGGGGTCTAAGGGCTGAAATGATGTTAAGATCAATTGCTTTAAGTAAATTCATTCTAATAAATCATTCTGACCTTTAGAAAACACCTATTATTTTTTTTAAAAAATCAAATCACTTTCTTTAATGAAGACCTATGAATTAGTCACTCCTCATTTATAAGAGAAAGAAAATATCTGATTATTAATGGGGGAAATATTAAAATAAATTTTGATATTGGTTTTAAAATAGCTGTATTCAGAAAGATTCTATTGAATATAAAGCAATGTTAAATTAGTCTTTAAACTGCTTTTCATGTTAATATGGGATTTTAAGCAAGATTTTTAAAGCATCAGTTTAGCTATCTTTTTTTAAGTTAACTATTTTTTTCAAAGCTCCTATTTATTTTTAGTACCATTCTCTTCAATAGCTTTAAAAGATTCTAATCACACTGTATTTTAAGCGACTGTTTTATGTTACAAGCAAATTTTTTTAAATCTTTAGCTGATTAGCATTTTAAATCAGTATACAATATACTAAGTTAAAATGCCACCTTTTAAAGCATTAGTTTCTGCACAAAAGAATCATATCTGATTTACTAAATTTATGCCAGTTAGGAATGAAACTGACTCCAAGAAATCTCTGTTACAGAACCAATTTTGAATGCCTTTAAATGAATTTTAGTTGTTGTCCCTAAAGACTGAGCTATGCAAAAGGAAAAAAGAAATAAAATCATTCAAAGACAAATTATGTGAATTAAAAATAGAATCAATGCTCCTTTTGTATGGTTCTGCAGCATATTAAGTATTCACTTTATCTGCTCCCATTTTTATTACTCTCCAAATGAGTGCACCCCCAAAATCAATAGTTATAGAATCACGTTTCTTGAATATAATGCTAAAACCAATTAAGATTGATTTCACTAGCATCTAAAAAAAACGGCATTGCGCAGAGATCCATATAGGTAGAACCCACAGTATTGATTCTAGCTGTTATTGTTACAGTTGGTTTCTGAAGCCTGCTCCAGGACAGCTATCAAGACATACCACATTTATTTGCAAGCATATAAAAAAGAAGTCCCCAAATAAAAGAAGGTTAAAAAAAAACACACAAAAAAACAGTGGAGCTGTGCAATGACAATGATACACTATCAGCTTACTCAGAGAAGTTACAGTGGGAATACACACATTGAATTATACATTACGCGAAAGCACTGATTTATTGTGGTAATAACATCCACCTCATTAAAAGATTCTGCTTTGCTGCAGTTGGAAGGCTACATATTGTTTACTGCTATAAATTAATGGCGGTACAAAGAAGGCTGTGGAACCGTCTTAACAATAGATCTGTAATGACAGTGCTGTATATCACAGCTTCCTCAGCAGCTTCATAATAAAATGGAGACAATGTATTGAGCTAATACATTCTACCATGCTGGCCCATATTTTTCTGACAACTGCTTTAAAAGATGAGCTGAATCCAACTATGCTATAATGCAGCAAAACATTTAACTAAGCAAGAGTCTGTCACACACCAAAGTGCATCATAGCATTTTTAAAACATTGTCTAAATCAGCATTTCAAGATGTTTATTAATTTCTATAAAGAAGTAAAATTAAATGCTGAGAATTACTCTTATACAGTATATCACGAGTATCAATAGAGTATAATTCAGAAAAATGCAGAGCACTATCATCCTATAGGGAGCTCTTTGTACAATTTAACTGTAAAACGTTGGCTAAAGATATTTTAAAATCAGCAAATTGATTAAAGGAATAAGAGCAAAAATATTGGTCATTTAAAATGATAACAACTTCCTGGAAAAAAAAATCAACAAAAAACAAGAATTGATTAGAGAGGTGTATTCAAGTTCATAATGACATAAACATAAATAACCCTAGAATATAAAAAAATAATTACAAACTTTACATGAAACTAACAAAAAGAGTTATATAAGATTTTTAAATCTACAAAATAATAAAAGAACCTTGAAATAAAATTATTTAAAAATTAAAGTATAAGGACTACCAACACAAACATTAAATTTAAGAACATGGAAGTAACTTGGATTATAGTAAGACAAGACAAATTAAAGAAAATAGAGTACCAAAAGTCTTAAAAATGTAGAAACAGCAACAACAAAAAAATCACTGTACCTATGATATTTTAATCTCACAAATAGCAAAACTGCCAAATGTGGTAGAGTGTTAAGTATTCTGTTTGAGATATAGTAATGATACCCTTCAGAACCAGATGTATTAAAAAAAAAAACTTCCTAAATCAGGTTTTTAAGAGTATTACAATTAAAATACCTTACTACCTTATTTGAGAAGCAACTTTTCTAACTATTAGGATAACAAAAATATTGCATGTAAAGTGCCCAGCTCAGTGCCTGTCACATAGCAAATTATTAGTAATAATTATTTTTCAGTTTATTTTACTTAAGGACCAGTCAGAAATTAAGCAAACACTTACTGAATAATTCAGTTAGATGATTTGGAATATGAGGAAGCAAAAACACCCCATCAGAAGAGCAAAAAGAAAAAATAATCCAAAAATATGAAGATAGTATAAGGAGCCTCTGGAACAACTTCAAGCATACCAACATTTGCACTGCCAGAAGAAGGGAAGAGAGAGAGCAAGATACTGAAAACCTATTTGAGGAAATAGTGACAGAAAACTGCCCCCACCTGGTGAAAGAAAGAGACATACAATTCCAGGAAGCACAAAGAGTCCCAAACAAGAGGAACCCAAAGAGGCCCACACCATGGCACATCATAATTAAAATGCCAAGAGTTAAAGTACAAAGAGAGAATCTTAGAAGCAGCAAGAGAAAAGCAATTAGTTACCTATAAGGGAGTGTCCATATGACTACCAGCTGATTTCTCAACAGAAACTTTGCAAGCCAGAAGGGAGTGGCAAGAAATATTCAAAGTGATGAAAAGCAAGGACCTACAACCAAAATTACTCTATCCAGCAAAGCTATCATTTAGAATTGAAGGTCAGATAAAGAGCTTCACAGACAAGAAAAGCTAAAGGAGTTCATCACCATCAAACAAGTATTACATGAAATGTTGAAGGGTATTCTTTAGGAGAAGAAGGAAGAGAAGGAGAAGGAGGAGCGGGGGGAGAGGAGGAGGTGGAAGACGAAAAAATGAACAATAAAATGGCAATAAATATTTATCAACAATTGAATCTAAAAATCAAAATAAACGAAATCTAACGACCAAAATAAACTGATGAATAAAATAGAATCAGAGGCATGGAAACATGGAACAGACTGAAGAATCTCAGAGAGAAGGGGTAGGAGGCGCAGGAAGAGATTAACCAAAGAACTTGTATGCATATATGCATTACCTATGGACACAGACAATAGGGTGGTGAAGGCCTGGGGCAGGAACCAGGTGGAGAGGAGCAAGGGGGAAAACAAAGGGTGGTATCTGTAATACTCTTAACAATAAAGATTTTTTTTAAAAAAGAATATTTTTTAAAAATCCATTAAACAAGCCGGATGAGATGAGTGGAGTCTATTAGAAAAGAATGTAATAAAACATCATAATCCTCCATTGGTACATATAGTACTTATACTGTGCATTATATGTCAGAAGCCTAATAGTACACAATAGTCCCCCCAAAACACTTACCTCAAGAATATAAGCAAAGCCAAATTACTTCACAAAAGTCCAAAGGGCGCTCAAATTTTACTATGAAATTATATTAAATGTCAAGTATGCTGCAATCATCTTCTACTACATTAATTTTAAAAATAGTTTTGGATTTACAGACCCCATCAAGGGCACACAACAGACTCTCATATAATCACTACTAAAAGTTAGTGGTAAAAAGAAAAGGCTTTTGTCTTAGCTGGTTTGGCTCAGTGGATAGAGCGTCGGCCTGCAGATTGAAGGGTCCCGGGTTCGATTCCGGTCAAGGGCACATGCCCGGGTTGCGGACTCGATCCCCAGTGAGGGACATGCAAGAGGCAGCCAATCAATGATTCTCTCTCATCATTGATGTTTCTCTCTCTCTCTCTCTCCCTTCCTCTCTGAAATCAATAAAAATGTATTAAAATTAAAAAAAAAAAGAAAAGGCTTTTATATTGATACATTCGAAGTTTTTCTTTTTTAAAATTTCAGGAAATCTCACCTGAAGTTATATAATTAAGAATAATATCTCCAACTTACATTTTACAATTTATAAAATATTATTATGCATTCTTGCAATAAATATGTTAGCTAGATATCACTATTTTAATAATGAAGACAAGAAGTATTTTGAGTAATATTGTTGAAAATCAATATAAATCTGAGACAAAAACCTAGTTCTCAAAATCTGGTCTTTGGGCCATTTTATCCATCTAAAACTGTTGTACTACAAATTGTTCTTCCTAATTTCAACAAATTCCCCATTTCTTACCCTATTTGAAATGATATTTATTTAATGGATTGATTTAAAGGCTAATAATACATGTAAAGGCTAAGAAGCAATCCTGGCACAAAGAAGGTCCTCAATAAGTACAATTGCTATTAATGTTGTAATTGCTATCATCACTGTCACCATAATTCCTTCTTCCTTTTGAGATTTATGTGTGAATTGTTCCATTTTATACCAACCTTGCAGACGTGAAAAATTCCAACTGCTGGACCATGATTATAGTTACTTAGAGTAAGGAAATTATAGGGAATTGACAAGAAATCTGAGTAATTTCATATAGCAGAAATCTGCTTGAGTTAACAAACTTCTCTTTTAAAATCCAAGTCTGCAAAGAGGTTTTTACATCTTTCTATGAAGGCTTTCTTTAGAAAAATCAATGGACCCTAACATGAGCATGAGAAGCAATGGACCCTAAGCATGAGGATGAGAAGATGAAAGAAAGAAGAAAGAAAATAAGCAAACAAACAAATAAGTAAATCATTCTAGAGCATAAAAACTCAGAAATAGGGCCTTTGTAAATGCTAAGGGAGAGTGTCTCATAAAGATTTTGTGTGTATATAGGAATATAGGAGAGATGTCAAAAGTGCCTCAGGAAGGGCAAACAAAGCATGGCTACTTTAGGATCTTAATGACTGGCCTAAAGCCATCTGCCAATGTCATCTTCATTCGGTATGATTAGGAAATTGGAAACATCCTTTAATTATCTGACTACATATAAAGCCCGTCCTACAGCATTTATGAGGTCATGGACAAAAGAGGTCATACATTATTTTATTCTTTCCTGGAAGAGGGAAGGTCTGTAGATGTTGAAAGAGAGCCACTGCTAAAAACTAGGGGGGGAAGGGGTAAAAAAAAAAAAAAAAGAAAAGAAAAAGTGGTTGACTTAATGCTATATGAATTAAATGGTTTTTGTTATAAAAATATCAGATTAAATGTTAGTTTCATCTAACTTAGAAAATGAAAGAGGGTGAACTATCAGGAAATGTGACATCATAAAAGATGGTAACAATTTGGTTTTAAAAGATTACAGGAAATAACTATGATATGCAGATTAAAAGGACCATTCTATTTAATGCCAATGCTACTATTTATTGGATATAAACGATGGTGCTCAAGTCTCATATAAATTATATCATTACATTCATAACAATCCCTTAATACAAAAACCTATTAGCATTCCCAAATTACCAGTGAAAAAAATAAGTCTGGGAGAAGTTAGATGACTATTGTTGGTTGGTTACCAAGCCAGTGACAGGGGCAAGATCCAGAGCAGACTCTAACTAAATTGACTATAAAGCCTAAAATGATCTGGATTGTGTAGATTGATGAAAATATTGGTGCCAAATCTGTAAGGCCATTAGAATCCTTTCATGGGAGGTTTAGATTGTCTTTGAAAAAATACAATTTACGTTTTTTATGTGAATATCACTTAGTGGAGGTTTTATAATTGGGAATATGGGTATTTTGTCTTGGGACACCAAAATTATGCATGGCAAAAACAGCTTTTATTTAAAAAAAAGTAAACAAAAAAGATAAGTATTGCATCACAGTGTATTGCTTTACACTCCTCTTAACTTTTAAATATGTATACCCCCATCCATGAACCCAAATGAATTTTATTCTGTGCATCTCCACCACCTGCCTTTCTCCCCTACAGCCCAAGAGAAGAAAATAAAGAAAGAGCCTCTGTCATTTAAGCAATGTTGCCACTGTTAGGAGGTACAGCAACTATTTTGTGTCAGTTATAACAGCTCTTTTATCTAAATGGCAATTGCAACAAATAGCCTGATCAGCATTTATGCAACCTTGGCTTTTAAGGTATTTTGTCAAATGCTATATATGGTTGAAATAGATTGGTACTTTTCTTCATGCACTCTACATTTTATTTAATACTGTCAAGAAAAAAATTCCACTGGCACACCAGTGTAATTTTTATTAACTCTGTATTTGTTAACTCTAAAGTGTGGCTTTTAGAGTTAACAAATACAGTAGGTCCTCAGGTTACATCCGAGATCCGTTCCTACCGCGTGACATAACGTGATTTTTGCCATAAGTCAGAACCCACCTACATAAGCACCTACGTCACTCACATGGAGCACATACACAGCAGTAAAAAAGTGAAACAGTAAAAGAAATTTAAAAGGATAACAATTCCTGACCTTTACTTGTGGTAAATAAATAATAAAAAACATGAAGCACATATATACATATATCAAAATGACAGAACTTTTTTTTAAGTAAATAAATGAGAGATGGCGACGTAACCACAAAACAACGTACGTCGAGTCCAACGTAACCCGAGGACTGTCTGTAAGCACTTTTGTTCTCAAGTACCAGAGCAGTTTCTAAGCCCTTTAAAACACACTTTCTTGCAAGTAGCATTAAACATGCACTCACTATACTATTTCAATTTAACAAACACATCTTGCGGAAAAGAAAGTATTTCATTTTATTTATTATGCCTATGTAGAATCTAAATCATTTCAAACGCTCATATTGGTAGATTTAATAGCAATGCCTTCACACTTATTATTCACCTATGGTTCATATTAAGTGATTTTTACTATAGGTTTTTATCTGAATTTGAGACAGGTACATAAATGGATTAAAATAATATTTTAATCCAATGCCAGTGTTGAGGTAAATGCTAGCATAACCCCAATGTTAACAATGCAAGAAAAACTGGAAAAAAAAGTAATTATGAAAATGATAAACAATCAAGATGCACAAAGCTGATATATCAAAACCTATCCATTTGTAAACAGAATCATATAAGACCATTAAAATCAGAAGTTCCAGTCCAAGAAGGTGTCCTTCTAAGAGAAACCTAACCTATATCTACATATGGAACAATCCCTCTGAAAGAAATCCAGAAACTAGCTGAGCAACTCATAGATTTGAGAAAACAAGAAAAAACACACTAAAAAAACACACACCCATATCATAACAGACTAGAGGCCCAGTGCATGAAATTTGTGCATTAGGGGGGGGGTGGAGTGTCCCTCAGACTGGTCTGCACCCTCTCCAATCTTGGACCCCTTGGGGGATGTCCGACTGCCGGTTTAGGCAGGATCAGGCCTAAACTGGCAATCGGACATCCCTCTCACAATCTGGGACCGCTGGCTCCTAACTGCTCGCCTGCCTGCCTGCCTGATTGCCCCTAACCACTTCTGCCTGCCAGCCTGATCACCCCCTAACCCAGTGGTCAGCAAATTCATTAATCAACAGAGCCAAATATCAACAGTACAACGATTGAAATTTCTTTTGAGAACCAAATTTTTTAAATTTAAACTTCTTCTAACGCCACTTCTTCAAAATAGACTTGCCCAGGCCGTGGTATTTTGTGGAAGAGCCGCACTCAAGGGGCCAAAGAGCCGCATGTGGCTTGCGAGCCGCAGTTTGCCGACCACTGCCCTAACTGCTCCCCTGCTGACCTGATTGATGCCTAACTGCTCCCCTGCTGGCCCGATCGCCCCCAACTGCCCTTCCCTGCAGGCCTGGTCCCCCCCAACTGCCCCCCCCACCTGCCAGCCATCTTGTGGTGGCCATCTTGTGGCAGCCATCTTGTGATGATGTAGCACGAGGGTGTGATGCCACTTAGGCTTTTATTATATAGGATAGGAAAGGTTGCCTTACCTCTACCACAAGCATGGCAATGAATGACAATAGCAATCTACTCCTAGAAAAAAGCAAGAAAGAGAAAGAAAAACTTCTCTGTGGCACAGGTACAGAGGTTCTGCTAAAAGACTGAGCAGGAACAGCACCGCAGGGCTCTTGTGAAGTACAAACTCAAGTGGAGGAATTAGAAGTCTATGTTGCAATGAAGGTAATAATGATAATAACAAACTCAACCAAGCTCATCTACTAACTAGGATGACTGAACTCCCAACACAAACTGCCTGACATAAGAGGAGGCACCCACATTTCTAGGCATAAAATAGTATTCACATCAGATCTCTGCTGGCAGTCAACCAAAAACTATCAGACAATTAGAATATTACAGAAAAATAATGACTCATTATGAACAGATAAAGCAATCAAAAGAACTAGTCTGAGAGATAATAGAGATGGTTAGAAGTACCTTGCAGATTATTTAAAATAACTGTAATTCATAAATTAAAAGATCCAGTGGAAGGGTGGAAAACTTATATAAACAGGTGGGAATTTCAGCAGAGCTGAAAACTATAGAAAAAGAATCGAATATAAATGCTTGAAATAAGTATCAGAGGTGAAGAATTATTTTGATGAGCTTAGTCTGCTCAAAGACTGGACACAGCTAAGTAAATAATAAGTCTGAAGGTAGGTTAATAGAAATGATCTAAAATGAAGAATAAAAATGAAAACACAAATAGGATTGAGTAGCCAAGAGCTATGAGACAAAATCAGAGATTCTAATATAGATGTACTTGGAGTCTCAGAGGGAGGAAAGATATAAAAGAACAAAAGAAATATCTAAGCAATGAATAAGTAATTTTCAAAATTAATAACAAGAAATAAACTACAGATTCAAGAAACTCTTAAAACTCAAAGCAGGAAAACAAAACAAACAAATGTAGAAGAGAGATCATAATCAAAGAGCTGAAAATCAAAGATAAAGAAACAAGTCTTAAAGCCAGAGTAAAGAAAAATAAGTAAACATTATTAAACAGAAAGAAACAAAATTATAAGAATAATACAAACTTTTATCAGTAACTAGGCCAGTCAGAAGACAGTAAAAAGTCACCTTAAAAATATTATTGCTCCCCAAATACCTGTCAATCTAGAGTTCTGCACCCAGTGAAAATATTGTTTAAAATCAATATGAAATACTTTGAGATTAAAATAAAATTGAAACAATTAATTACTAGAAGACATGCACTTCAAGAAATATTAATTAAAAATTTTAGAATATATAGAAGGGATTAAAATATACATCCATACAAAGAAATAAAGATTATCAGACAGGGTAATACTCAGGGTAAACATAAACTTTTTTTTCTTATTTTTACTGCTTTAGAAGATGGCTATCTGAAGCAAAACTAGTAACAATGTATTGAGTTTAGAGAATAATTAGTTGAAAAGTGAGAACAATAGCTCCAAAGGCTGGAATAGAGAGAATAAGAGGATACTGTTATGAGGTTTGAAAACTAAACATGCAGTTGTATTATATAATTTGAAGATAGACTGTCATAAGTTAAAAGTGTATATTTCAAACAATATACCACTAAATTATCTATATATAGAGAGAGTCAGGGTCCGTAACATCCAAAATGACCGAAGGCTCGACCTAACGCCCAGGCTGCACGCACAGCAGGCTCTGGTGGGTGGGGACTTGTGGCAGCAGGGATGGGGGCGGGGGAGGCGGGGCCAGCACTCACACTCACTCACAACCACACACACATGCACAGACACACACAGTGCCCACCAGCTCACAGCCTTTTCTCCCTTTCTTTCCCTCCCTCCCAGCTTGCTCTCGGAGCCTCTTTCAGAATGAGGCCCCAGGGCAGGCAGAGGGTGGAGCTTCCCCTACTGGCCCTACCCCCTCCCAGCCAGGAAAGAGGAAGAGGGAGACAGGGAGGCAGGGAGGCCTGGAGGACTGCTGAGAAAAACAGAGACAGAGATTTGGAGAGACTGGGATGGAGAGATGGAAACAAAACAGACTGGGTCTGAAGAGGCCTGGATGGAAGGGAGGCCTGTGGGGGCCAGAAACTGAAATGTGGGCCCCGGCCAGCCGGGCGTGGTGAACTCTGGGTCTTGTGAGATCAGGGGCATGGCTGGCCTTCAAACCAGACCCTGACAGGAGGGAGGAGGGAGCCCCATTCCTCACAGAATCGGCAGTTGGTCGGGTTGCTGTCAGGGGCCTGCTAGCCAGGAATCCCATTCATCTGCACCCCGGACCCTGACAGCAAGGAGGAGGGAATATGTCTAAAGACAAACTATTGGAACAAAGTACCTCTGAAGCTGAAAGAAGCCATTGTTGGTGACAGGATGTATCTGAAGGCGAACTATTGGCACAAGGTATCTCTGAAGCTGAAAGAAGCCAGCGTCGGCGACAGAATATGTCTGAAGACCAACGATTGGCACAACATACCTCTGCAGCCAAAAGAAAGCGGCGGCATCAACAGAATATGTCTGAAGACCAACGATTGGCACAACGTACCTCTGCAGCCAAAAGAAAGTGACAGCGTCAACAGAGTATGTCTGAAGAGCATCTATTAGCACAACGTTCCTCTGAAGCCGAAAGAAGCCAGCATCGGAAACAGAATGTATCTGAAGATCAACGATTGGCAGAACATACTTCTGCAGCCAAAAGAAGCCGGTGTTATCGACAGAAAATGTCTGAAGACCAACTATTAGCACAACGTACCTCTGAACCCAAAAGAGGCCGACATTGGCGACAGAATGTATCTGAAGACCAACAATTGGCACAATGTAGCTCTGCAGCCAAAAGAAGCCGGCGTCATCGAAAGAAAATGTCTGAAGACCAACACGCCTCTGAAGCTGAAAGAAGGCAGCGGCATCGACAGAATATATCTAAAAAACAGTCATCAACAAGTACTACCAATACTGGCAGGAACTGCCTTCACAGCGAAAATGGAGTAAATGAGGATGCAATTATCGAACATAATTGTGGTGGAATGACTGTTAGATGTCAATTTTTCCTATCACTAAATTTCTCTGATGAAAAACCATCTGATGGAAAATTTACTCGATGTTGTAGCAAAGGTAAAGTTTGTCCAAATGATATACATTTTCCAGAATCCCCAGAATATTTTAAAAATTTAATGATAAATGAAGATTCTGACAGTAAAAATTGCATGGAAAATATTCGTTCAATAAATAGTTCTTTTGCTTTTGCTTCAATGGGTGCAAATATTGCATCACCATCAGGATATGGGCCATACTGTTTTAGAATACATGGACAAGTTTATCACTGTACTGGAACTTTACATCCTTCGGATGGTGTTTCTCAGAAGTTTGCTCAACTCTATATTTTGGATATGGCCAAAGCGATGAGTAAAAGATTAGCAATGCCAGAAAACCAAGGCTGCTCAGAAAGACTCATGATCAACATCAACAACCTCATGCATGCAATAAACGAATTAACAAAATCATACAAGATGCTACATGAGGTAGAAAAGGAAGCCCAATCTGAAGCAGCTGCAAAAGGTATTGCTCCCACGGAAGTAACAATGGCGATTAAATACAATCGTAATAGTGACCCAGGTAGATATATATCTACCCGTGTAACCAAAGTTACTGTCATATTCAGAAACGAAGATGGAGAACCTCCTTTTGAAAGGGACTCGCTCATTCCAGATCCCAATAATCCAAATGCCACTAAAATGAAACAAATCAGTATACTGTTTCCTATATAGATGCAATGACATATCCTTTTTTCCCACATGGTGAAAAAGGCTGGGGAACAGATATTGCATTAAGACTCAGAGACAACAATGTAATTGACAATACTACTAGAAAAAATGTAAGGACACGAGTCACACAAATGCAGTATTATGGATTTTATCTCTCTGTGCAGAACATGTTCAATCCTATTTTAAATGCAGGAAAATTAACTCAACAGTTTATTGTCGATTCATATTCAAAAATGAAAGCCAATCGAATAAATTTCATTAAAGCAAACTAATCTAAGTTGAGAGTTGAAAAATATAGTGGTTTGATGGATTATCTCACATCTAGATCTGCAAATGACAATGTGCCGATTGGTAAAATGATAATACTTCCATCATCTATTGAGGGTAGTCCCAGAAATATGCAGCAGTAATATGAGGATGCTATGGCAATTGTAACGAAGTTTGGCAAACCTGATTTATTCATAACCATAATGTGCAACCCCAAATGGGCAGATATTACAAACAATTTACAAGACTGGCAAAAAGTTGAAAACAGTCCTGACTTAGTAGCCAGAGTTTTTAATATTAAGCTGACTGCTCTTTTAAATGATATATGTAAATTCCATTTATTTGGCAAAGTAATAGTTAAAATTCATGTCATTGAATTTCAGAAACGCGGACTGCCTCATGCTCACATATTATTGATATTAGATAGTGAATCCAAATTACGAACAGAAGATGACACTGACCATATAGTTAAGGCAGAAATTCCAGATGAAGACCAGTGTCCTTGACTTTTTCAAAATGTAAAATCAAATATGGTACATAGACCATGTGGAATACAAAATCCAAATAGTCCATGTATGGAAAATGGAAAATGTTCAAGGGGATATCCAAAAGAATTTCAAAATGTGACTACTGGAAATATTAATAAGATATTCCAAATACAAACGAAGATTTGGTAGCACCATGTCTATTGGAAATAAAGTTGTCGATAACATTTGGATTGTCCCTTATACCCATATTTGTGCCTTAAATATAAATGTCATATAAATGTTGAAGAATGCACATTGATTAAGCGTGTCAAATATTTATTTAAATACGTCTATAAAGGGCATGATTGTGCAAATATACAAATTTCTGGGGGAAAAATTATCAATCATGACGAAGTACAGGACTTCATTGACTCCAGGTATGTGAGTACTCCTGAGGCTGTTTGGAGACTTTTTGCAATGCGAATGCATGACCAATCTCATGCAATCACAAGATTAGCTATTCATTTGCCAAATGAACAAAATTTGTATTTTCATACGGATGATTTTGCTGAAGTCAGGATAGGGCTAAAAGGCATAACTCGACTTTGATGGCTTGGTTTTTACTGAATAGAGAAGATTCCGATGCACGTAATTATTATTATTGGGAGATTCCCCAACATTATGTGTTTAATAACTTTTTGTGGAGAAAATGCCAAAAGGATGGAATAAAGTATTAGGTAGACTGTTCACTGTGACCTTTAGAGAACCAGAATGATATTACCTTAGACTTTTGCTTCTGCATGTAAAAGGTGTGATAAGTTTTGATGAGCTGTGAACTGTAGGTGATGTAATTTATGATACATTTCATAAAGCTGCAAAACATCGAGGATTATTAATCGACGACACTATCTGGAAAGATACGATTGACGATGCAATCATCCTTAATATGCCCAAACAAATACGGCAACTTTTTGCATACATATGTGTGTTTGGATGTCCTTCTGCTGCAGACAAATTATGGGATGAGAATAAATCTTATTTTATTGAAGATTTTTGTTGGAAATCACACCAAAGAGAAGGTGCCTGTGTGAACTGTAAAATGCATGCCCTTCACGAAATTCAAGAGGTATTCATATTGCATGGAATTAAATGTTCACATTTCAAACTTCCAGACTATCCTTTATTAACAGATACAAATACATGTAATGAATCGTACAAACGACAATAGGCAGAGGTTTTGATAAATTCTCTAAACGATGAATAGTCGGCAGCCTTTCAGACTATAACTTCAGCCATCGAAAATCAAAGTATACATCCCAAATGCTTTTTCTTGGATGGTTCAGGTGGTAGTGGAAAAACATCCTAGCTAATAAAAGACTAATATGCAAATTGACTGTCACTCCAAACACAGGATGGCCACCCCATGTGGTCAAAGATGGCTGCCCCCATGTGGACACAAGATGGCCGGCAGGGGAGAGCAGTTGTAGGTGATTGGGCCTGCAGGGGAGGGCAGTTAGGGGTGACCAGGCCAGCAGAGGAGGGCAGTTGGGGGTGACCAGGCCTGCAGGGGAGGACAGTTGGAGGTGACCCAGGCCTGCAGGAGAAGGCACTTGGGAGGGACCCAGGCCTGCAGGAGAGGGCAGTTGGGAGGAACCCAGGCCTGCAGGGGAGGGCAGTTGTGGGGGATCAGGCCTGCAGGGGAGGGTAGTTGGGAGAGACCAGGCCTGCAAGGGAGGGCAGTTGGGGATGACCAGGCCTGCAGGGGAGGGCACTTGGGAGGGACCCAGGCCTGCAGGGAAGGGAAGTTAGGGGGGGAACAGGCCTGCAGGGGAGGACACTTGGGAGGGACCCAGGCCTACAGGGGAGGACAGTTGGGGGGGACCAGGCCTGCAGGGGATGGCACTTGGGGGCAACCAGGCCTGCAGGGGAGTGCAGTTGGGGGGGACCAGGCCTGCAGGGGAAGGTAGTTTGGGGCGACCAGGCCTGCAGGGGAGGGCAATTAGGGGTGACCAGGCTGGCATGGGATGGCAGTTAGGGGTTACCGGGCTAGCAGGGGAGGGCAGTTGGGGGCAACCAGGCCTGCAGGGCAGGTCAGTTAGGGGCGACCAGGCTGGCAGGGGAGGGCAGTTAGGGGTGACCAGGCCGGCAGGGGAGGCCAGTTAGGGGCAATCAGGCTGGCAGGGGAGCAGTTAGGCGTCGATTAGGCTGGCAGGAGAGTGGTTAGGGGGTGATCAGGATGGCAGGCAGAAGCGGTTAGGGGCAATCAGGCAGGCAGGCAAGCGAGCGGTTGGGAGCCAGCAGTCCTGGATTGTGAGAGGGATGTCCGACTGCTTGTTTAGGCCCGAATGGGCAGTTGGACATCCCTCAAGGGGTACCAAATTGGAGAGGGTGCAGACTGGGCTGAGGGACACCACCCACCCTGTGCACGAATTTTGTGCACTGGGCCTCTAATATCTGTATAAAGTTTTAATACATTATATTAGAGGTCGTGGTGGTACTGTTTTACCCACAGTGTCTACAGGAATTGTTGCAAATTTACTTCTTGGTTGAAGAACCTTTCATTCCCAATATAAATTACCAATTCCATTAAATGAAATTTCAATT
Source organism: Cnephaeus nilssonii (assembly GCF_951640355.1). Classification (NCBI taxonomy): domain Eukaryota; kingdom Metazoa; phylum Chordata; class Mammalia; order Chiroptera; family Vespertilionidae; genus Cnephaeus; species Cnephaeus nilssonii. The sequence goes on along the minus strand of NC_137076.1, from coordinate 53,631,157 downwards.
TCTAGACTCGATATAAAGATTGAAGTTGCTAAAACCATTAAAAAGGTCCAACTTCTCATTATTGATGAATGCACAATGGCATCCAGTAATGCTATAAATGCCATAGACAGATTACTAAGAGAAATTATGAATTTGAATGTTGCATTTGGTGGGAAAGTTCTCCTTCTCAGAGGGGATTTTCGACAGTGTCTCAGTATTGTGCCACATGCTATGCAATCAGCCATAGTACAAACGAGTTTGAAGTACTGTAATGTTTGGGGATGTTTCAGAAAGTTGTCTCTTAAAACAAATATGAGAACAGAGGATTCTGCTTATAGTGAATGGTTAGTAAAACTTGGAGATGGCAAACTGGATAGCAGTTTTCATTTAGGAATGGGTATTATTGAACTCCCCTGTGAAATGATTTGTAACAGATCTATTATTGAAGCTACCTTTGAAAATACTGTATCTATTGATAATATTAAAAATATATCTAAATGTGCAATTCTTTGTCCTAAAAATGAGCATGTTCATAAATTAAATGAAGAAATTTTGGATATAGTCGATGGAGATTTTCACACATATTTGAGTGATGATTCCATTGATTCAACGGATGATGCTGAAATAGAAAATTTTCCCATCGAATTTCTTAATAGTATTATTCCTTCAGGAATGCTGTGTCATAAATTAAAATTGAAAGTGGGTGCAATCATCATGCTACTGAGAAATCTTAATAGTAAATGGGGTCTTTGTAATGGTACTAGATTTATTACCAAAAGATTGCGACCTAACATTATCGAAGCTGAAGTATTAACAGGATCTGCAGAAGGAGAGGTTGTTCTGATTCCAAGAATTGATTTGTCCCATCTGACACACTAGCCTCCCATTTAAATTAATTTGAAGACAGTTTCCTGTGACGCCAGCATTTGCGATTACTATTAATAAATCACAAGGACAAACTCTAGACAGAGTAGGAATATTCCTACCTGAACCTGTTTTTGCACATGGTCAGTTATATGTAGCTTTCTCTTGAGTTTGAAGAGTGTGCGACATTAAAGTTAAAGTTGTAAATGCTTCATCACAAGGGAAATTAGTCAAGCACTTTGAAAGTGTTTTCACTCTTAATGTGGTATACAGGGAGATATTAAAATAAGTTTAATCAATTTATCAGTCATTGTATCAGTGTTGTTTTTACATCACGTTTTTGTTGTTTTTATATCATGTTTTTGTTGTTGTTATATCATGTTGTGATTATTTATTAATAAATTTATATATTATTTTCATATACATTTTACTAATTTTCTTTCATCTCTGACACTTCTATGTAGAGAAAGGGCAAATAGCAATATTAAAATATTTCCTCTAATTAATTCTCTTTTAATGTGTACAAATTTCATGCACCAAGCCACTAGTCTCTACCTAATAAAAGAGTAACATGCTAATTGACTGTACCTTCGCGATACCCACCAGCCAATCAGGAGTGAGTATGCAAATTAACCCAACAAAGATGGCAGGTTAATTTGTATACTCAGGCGCTGAGCAGCCGGGATTGGGGCATTCCGTACCACCCCAGCCGCTCCGGGCCACTGGGCAGTGTGGGAAGGCAGAAAGGCAGCTCCGGCCAGAGTGAAGGCGGTGCCGGCAGCCAGGGAAAGGAAGGCCCCTTATTGCACTAATCTTTGTGCATCAGGCTTCTAGAGTATATATAATAAGCCATAAGTAATAAGCCACAGTGCAGATAAAATGGAATCATAAAAACACTTAAATCTAAAAGAAGGCAGGTAAAGGAGACAAGGTACTAATGTGAGGACTGAAAAACAACAAGATGGTACAATTAAACTGACTATATAAAAATTACATGAAATATAAGTGGTCTCAAACCCCAATTAATAAAATACAGAGATTATCAGATGGGCTATAAAAGCAAGACTCTATTATATGCTGTCCGTAAAAATAAATTTTAAATATAAAGTCATAGGTTTTTTAAAAATGACAAAAATATACTGCAAGTAATAATCAAAATAGCACTGTCATGGCTATTTACTCTCTGAAAAGGTAAACTTCAGAACATGGATTATTACCAGGAATAAAGAGGGGCACTACACAATGAGGAAGATATTCATTTATAAGTAAAACATAAATCAAAATGTGTATGTACTGTATTAGTTTCCTAGGGCTCCTATAACAAAATAGCATAAACTGGGCAGCTTAAACAATAAATATTGTCTCAGAGTTCTGGAAGTTGGAAGTCAAAAATCAAGGTGTTTGCAGAGCCATGCTCTCTTTGAAGCCTCTAGGGAAAGATCCTTCCTTGCTTCTTCCAGCTTCTTATAACCCAGGTATTCCTTGGCTTATGGCAATATAACTCATATTTCTGTGTCTATCACCACATAGTATTCTTTTCTTTGATGTCTGTTTTTAAGCTTCTCATAAGGACCCCAATAATATAGGATTTGGACCCTTTCTAATGACCTCTCTAATAAGTTTGGGTCTGATTGGTTAAATCTTGGTACCAGAAATCCTTATTGTATTATACAAGAATAGATACCTGATTTTTAAAAAAGTAACGTTGGAGCATAAAGGGTAGGTAATTACTATTTTTTAATCAATCAAAATTATACCTACTTTTTTTGTGTGAACAGAAAAAAATATATATTTCGGCGTGCTGCAGAATTTTAGTAATTAGTTTATGTGTGCCATGAGATGAAAAAGGTTGAAAATCACTGACCTAATCAATCTAGTATTTGTTTTTGTGGTTGTTTTATGTTTTAATTATACAGGAAAACATATTTTTAAAGTAAATAAATTTTATGTAGTTTAACAGAATATATTTCTCAATAAAATTCTACTTGTTTTTCTTCCTATATTTAAAAAAAAAGGGTAACTATTTAATTGTCTATTCTAGTTTACATAGTGGGCCAATGAGAACTATGGTTTTTGTTTTCAGAATTTTCCCTTTTTCTACTTTCAAAAACTTAAGTTTACATTATAAATAGTGGACTTATTTAAAAAATTCCTCTTCTGAAAGTGAGACAGTCTAAAGTTATATAGAAATAAAAAGTTTCTGATTAAATTATTTCCCTATAAATGGGTCATATATAACATACATTCCGTTATAAAACTCTTTAAAAGTGGGGATTTAATTCACTTCGATTTCTGGTACAGTTCTTAGAATAACATCCACAAAAGGTGCTCAGTAAATATTTAATAATCAAATATATGAATAAACACATTTATTCAATATATATAGGGCACTAAAACAGGCGTTAATGTTGAATAAGTATGCTTATTCAAATAAATGGCTTTAAGAATAAAGAATTGGACAGGAGCCCTAGCTGGTCTGGCTCAGTGGATAGAGTGTAGCCTGTGGACTGAAGGGTCCCGGGTTTGATTCTGGTCAAGGACACATACCCGGGTTGCAGGCTCAATCCCCAGTGGGGGGTGTGCAGAAGGCAGCCAATCAATGATTCTCACTCATCATTGATTTTTCTATATCTCTCTCCCTCTCCCTTCCTCTCTAAAATCAATAAAAACATATTTTTTTTTAAAAAAGAACTGGATAGGAATGTGCACATGTGGACTAAAAGATAAGTTATATACTACCCACTGTGAAAAACATAGTACATATTCATGTAAGTGTCACAGGAAACTACAAGAATCAGAAATTGACACATACAAGTATATATAGAAACCTACTGCACTTAACTCTCTATAAAAAGAAAAAAATATCCCAGTCTGAAATCAAATGTATAGTACCAGAACCTATTGAACTTAAAATATTTTTTCTAGGTATTTTAAAAACAGTTTTTATGTAAATTCATGGTAAGAATACATGTCCCCTACTCTGAATCTAACCAAGTTAGTATACCCAGCACTAAACTAAGAAAACAGGAAGTATTATGGGATAAAACTGGTAATGTTATATATATAAAACAATCCATTTATAAATAATAATAAATGGTCACTCCACACCACAGTAACTTAGGATGATTAGTGAATAAATACTTAACTTGGAAAAGGATTACTGACTGGCAATGTGTTGCTGGTATATGTCAGGATTATTCATCACCCTGACAGTAATATTAACCACAATCCATTTCAGTTACTTCAGTTTATCGTTTACTGACTAATGTTAAAAAACAATGTCATTGAAGGCTGCTTAAATAAAGTATAAGGTTAACCTCTGTTAGTCATTTACAAACTTCCACTGGAAGGTAACTTCCAGTAGAAAACCCACTATGCTATACAGAGTGCTAATACTTAATAAATGTAAAGTTTTAAAAATAGTGACACAAAACAGATTGTTTTCTAATTTTAAAACCATATATATATATATATATATATATATATATATATATATATGTACATATATATGTGTGTGTATATATATACACATACACACACATACACACACATATATATATACATACATATACATACACACACACACATATACATAAATGTACATATGCATTCACACTTTCCTGAACTTAATTTTACATTCTGGGGAAAGAGTTGCATAGCCATATTTTAAACTAACTACATCACATTGAACAAGTAATAATTTAAACTTTAAAAAGGTCTGTGTACCCATAACATATTTTCTTCAGTACTACATAAATACTATAAAATACAATATATAATTATATAGTTTGCTATATAAAACCCCTCAAAATTAAGTAATTTTCTAAAGGTCCCTTACTAATAACTGAGGAAGACTGACACAAGTCTACATAAATCTTAAGATTTCCTCTCTGGTCCTCTAATTTCATCTTTCCAGGCTATTTTCCCATATCATTTTGATGTTCCTTTTAGGAAACATCTGCACATACATTCTACTTCCTATAGCATAATTTTTTTTATCAATGCAATAGCTTTATTGTTGTAAGAGTTTTCTTGTTTTGTTTCTTAAATTGTTTCTTTTCTGTTTCTTAAATTGTCTTTGCTTTTTCTGTTTTCGTTTATTTTTCTGTTTGTTTTGTCTTTGTCACCTTTCATATTGTAGACTATCTTTATGTGTTTGCTAACACTTGGGTATACCTTCATTTTTAAAATGAAACCTGAAAGAGCTGACTGAAGTATATGCAGTATAAGTAGCAACGTGAACCGGTAGATTTCATTGGAGGGAAATCAGGTGAGCTTCAAGTAGAATCTCTAAATGTCAGTATTTTTTAGGTCTTGCCTCTTGAACAAGTCAATATTCCCAAAGAATGATATATAATATAATCCTCTGTCTTACAGGGTGGGGTTAGTACTGGCCTGCCTGCCAGAATTCTGATAGCATGACAGCAAAGGGGTCTGGGGGCCTTCACATTCAGTACTTAAGCTTTTAGTTAATCCCTCTGTGTTCCATTCATTACCTTTGCTGTTCTTGGAGTTCTCAAATCAGAAAGTCTCTGGTACAATTTCTCCAAACAGTAAACCTCTTGCTTTTTTGTTCAGATAAAGGGGAGAATAGTGGATTTTGGAAAGAAGTGGATATAAATGTAAGTTTATTCTTTCTTGTTATACCTAAAATATACCAGTTCACTGACAGATACAGGTCTGAGATGAAACCCTAGCCTTAACACTCGGAAATGTGTGACCTTGGAGAGTTCCTTAACCTCACCATGTCTTAGTTTTCTTATCTATGAAATAAAGATAACGCATTCCTTACAGTGCTGTTGAGGAATTAACAAAGAGAGCATATGTAAAAGGTTTGTTACAGTGGAAGGCACTTACCAGAGTTTCACTTACAACACTGCAAATATATTCTAAACTACCCCAATGTAATTCTGCTTATTAGGCTGTGAATTCCCCCACGACCAGGGAATGCGATTTATTTAAAAAATCCCTAAAATCAATGTCGACATAATAGCATCTATGTTTGATGCCTTAGATTAAAATATGTTTAAGATATTTTATCAGCCAATAAAAAATATCCAAGTGTGAGATAATTTTAAATTTATCTTTGTGCATTTGTATTTTATTCAAACACTGTATTTACTGTTGTAATATCATAAGGTTTGTTTTAAGTCTGAATTCCTGTGGTTTGACTGAAGCCCAATATATAGAAAACAAAGTGAAAGTTATAACAATACTTAAACAATATAGCCTTCCCCATCCCCACCCCCAAAAAAGAGTGTTCTTTTACCTCTGGGACATCTAGATGGTATATTGATTCCCGGTATGTCTGTTACAGGGCAGACTAAAAGGACTGGCATTTGTCAGAAACAGCACTTAAAACTTAAAGAGATAAAGAAGTGTTGTCTGATCAACAACAGTTAAATGTCGGTAGTCAATTCCAGGTCAAGATGCATGCTGTATATATTAAATGTGTGTGCTAGAGAGAAATATCTCACATATAAAAATATACAACCAAAGGGTAGGAGATAAATGAGAGACCAAGAGAGAAAACCACATACTTTTTCTTTAAACACACACACACAGAGAGAGAGAGAGAGAGAGAGAGAGAGAGAGAGAGAGAGAGAGAGAGAGAGAGAACGAACCACTAAGAACTCATCAGCAAGTAAATAGATTCAGGAGAGCTTTGTCTCTCAGTTCTCAGTTATCTGACAATTTACTCTTCAGAAACATTTTGATCCAGATTAGGGCAATGGAAGCTGCCGTTTTAACAGAGTGTGTATGGTAAAGCATTGTGACATAGGTTAAAAAAGAAGAAACTATGACTTATTGAAGTCTGGATCAAAATTTAACATTCAGTTTGAAGATCTGATGATAGAAAACTTTCCTCAGATTCCCACATTGCAAAACAGGAGACAGGAGAATACTGCATAGGATCATCTTCCCCAAATGTTGACTTTTCATGTTTCTGCCTCTGAACCAAAATAACTCATTTTATGCTTGTCCTCCAAAGATGAAAAATGGATGGCTTTTCTTTTCCCTCTATTTGATCTCAAACTCTTTCAGTATTTTCCTTCATTTTAAAATGTAAAAACTGATTATTAAAAATAAAATGCCTGCTTACACTTTGGCCAGTCCTCATTTTCTCCCCCAATTTTTGGTTTACTATTTAGTACAACAGTAACTACCTGATTTTATTCTTTCAAATCTCCAGAAAATGAGAATTCCTGGTGAGCAATATTACTCCTTAAAAACACGCATCAATAAATGAAACACACACACACACACACACACACACAAACAAATTAATAACTGAGTAGTAACACCAGGGATTCTCTAGTTTTAACCAAACAATCAGCTTTTCCATAAAACAGGTGAAGTCAAAACAGCTTGGAGCATCACCTGGAAAAAACACCCCAAGAGTGGGCAATTCGGGAAAGCTTTCCTTTTCAAGCGACAGAACGTAGGCTGTATTTACCATGTATTTCACCAATAGAGGTGAAAGGCTACTTGATAAAATAACATTAAAATAGATTCAGCCATTGATGTCAAAAGCAGGAGGCAGCATAGCAATTTGTTTCTCAAACTTCTGGGGGGGGGGTGTATTTTTTTCTGCCAAGGGCCATTTGGATATTTGTAACATCATTCGCGGGCCATACAAAATTATTAACATAAAAATTAGCCTGCTATATTGGTCAAACATTTACTTAACTCACCCCTAGTGCCTTGGCAGGGCCAGACCAAAGGTTTTTCTTGGGCCTTATAGGGCCCAAGGGCTAGACTCCCTACCCCTGTTTTACTTATTTATTTACTACTTACTTAAATATTTTTATTGATTTCAGAGAGGAAGGGAAAAAGAGATAAAAACATCAATGATGACAGAGAACCACTGATTGGCTGCCTTCTGCATGCCCCTACTGGAGATCAAGCCCCCAACCTAGGTATGTGCTCTTGACCGGAATCAAACCCAGAACCCTTCAGTCTGTAGGCCGACGCTCTAACCACCGAGCAAAACCAGCTAAGGGCCTATCTCTGCTTTAAATCCTAACCCAATGCAAAAGTAAGTACACATACACACACCATAAGCAGAAGATTCATAGAGGATTCACACTGATACTTCTTTTTTTCTTATGTAATACTACACTATTCTAATCATTAAAAAAATGCTAGCTTTAAACTGCAATTTGAAAAACACTAGCTTGGTGTTTAAATTCTGATTCTACCCACTCGCTGTGAAAACCGTGTAGAAGTTGTAGAACCTCACAGTGCTTCAGTTTCTGTCTCTGTAAAAGGCAATTAATAGTGTCACCTATCTTAAAAGGTCTTTGTGAGGATTAAGAGTTAACACGTGTAATCAACTTAGATAACAGCCTGACATATAGTAAGTCCTCAGTAAATATCAGTTAACAATAACATGGGATGTTTCTAGCTCCTGAATTCCATAGCGGATCTTCATTTGCAAGTGAATGGTTATCAAATGCATTTCAATCTAAGAACATACTTATTTTATAGAATATGCATCCAGATTACAGTACATACTTAATATTCCCAAATAACGATGTGGTGGATGAGAAGAGAAATGAATGCCTCAGACTCTCTTGGTTTCTCCTCTCTTAGAAAATTGGCTTATACAACCCCTCTGCTACTAAGGAAAAATAGTAAATCACAGTAGCAAGAAAATTTTCCTCATCTACAAAGGAAGCCCTAGTACTGAGACACTCAGCCATCATAATCTGTTTTTATGGTCTGACATTTTGTAAATATATTCCGACCCTAATTATAATTTCTTATAAAGGACAAAAAGAGAATGTTGCTTCTTATTTCTGTCAAGAAGGTTGTCAAAATATAAAAATCAATATATATTTATAAAATATAAATTAATGTCACTCCAAAGTCTATGCATGGTTAGATCTGTCTTCTCATCATAAGAATTTTAGACTCATGATGGGAAAGTGGAGGCAAAAAAAATCAACCTCAAAATCGAACCCTACTTTTTCCAGCTGTGAAAGAATAAATTAAAGCATTATGTTAAAGGAGGACTTTCTCAATACAAGAAAAGATTTAATTTTCATCAGATTTTTTTCAGACTAAAATAGATCTGATTTCCTAAAATACTGACATACTAACTTGCAATTATTACAATTGTACATAAAATAAAATTTTGTGACTTCAAGAAAAATTTTTTACATTGTTCTATTCAGACATTTTCTTTCCTCAAAAAAATTATCAGAAAAAATAATACAGAGGAAAGAGTGTTGCTCACATTAATTCAGCTTGAGAAAGAAAATTCCCTGTGCAATATGGAAGAGATTGCCAAATAAAATTGTAGCCATGTATCAAAAACCCCTCTGAAAACCAGCTTTGGGGAAATTTAAGGGACATAAATATGCATAAGTAATTCAATACTTTTCCAAGCTAGTCAGGCTATATTATCTATTCAAGAATAGGGATAAGAACTGTTTGTTTTAAATTAAGCTTTACACACAATGGTTTCTTCAATTTTGCAAGTTTATTTAAACAAATAGTAATGGTTGTTAAATGTATACTATGGGAAAATTTTAATATAATTATATTATAGTCATTATTCATGGAGATATAGCTCATTTCACATATGAGATGTATTCCTGAAAATATGTTTATAAGAAGATATTGAAAAATGGAATCATCCTGTACACATGTGGCAGACTTTAACACCAACAGGAGTGAAATATTTTTATAAATAATTACCAGTATTCCATATGTATAAATTACAATTTTCAAGTATCTGATATGCTTATTTCACTAAATTTAATGTCATTAATTCCAAACTCACTATTTCCATCAATATTTAAATGGAAACAATAACTACTAGTGGAATTCCACTTTCAAGAACTTGAATGAATGTAGCATTTGAGCTACTGTTGCTTTGTAGGAAAGGAGATGTTACCTATAAGTGGCCATTAGAGCTCCCCACTTCTTCCCAGCCCTTCTAATTACACTACTGTTCGCTATTCAACTGTGTACCCTTCAGTTCTTGTTGTAAGCACTCTGTATAAACACTCCTTCCTCAGCCCAAAATACAAATCTTTCACAAAATCTTATAAAAATAGATAAAATTTAAGGCACTAAATCACAAAAATGATATTTTTATGTTTCTATAGTGTATATGAAATACATGGATAGAGACTAATGAAAGCAACTCTTGTTTTGATTTTGAACTGGGCCCTCTCCTCATTTATCACATACAGAAGGTAAGTTATAGCTAAAACAGTCTTTTACCCACCCAACAAAAGTATTTGGCAGGTTACTTAGAAACAGCTTTAATATTAATATACAAATAAAATTCAATTTTAATAATCATATTTAGCTGGCAAATAACCTATAACAGCATTTTGTTAATATCATTTCTATGAATTCTCATAATGAAAATATCATAAAACCTACATTTAAAAATAAATGTGTGGCTTTCTCTGGCCAGGTAAGAGTTTTAGTGGGAGAGAACAAAGATGAGGGTCAGAGAAAGGAGGCAGTCGGCAAGAACAGTGGTGTGAGGAGGTAATATGCTGCGGGAACTCTTGCTCAGGGACAATGATGGCACATGACAGAAATACAGCCTCCGCAGAGATATACAAACAGTCTCCCACTTATCACCATTAGTAACTGTTCCATCAAGACAGAAACATACACCCTATCGACAATCCATCTCACTACCCACTGCATCTTGAGGAGCCTAAAAAAAAAAAAAAAAATCCTCTACAGTGCAAGAAAGTCTTAATAAGCTATGTGTTTAAATAGAAGTCCAAACTGAAGGACTCAGTTAAGAAACAGGAAAAAAAGGGGGCAATTATTCTAAAACCCTAGAAAGGTTATTTATTGAAATGTGATTTATTTTGGGAAGCATATTTACATTTTAACAAATTAACAAAAAATTAGATTTTACTTTTCTGTACATGAAATTCAAATAATAAAGAGACTAGGCTATAATTGCCCAAGAATTAAAGAGTTGTCCAGTGTTTACTACTGATCTATTTCATGGCTCACTACACACGTCAAACTAATAAAGTCCTCAATTTTGTTCATCAGTTTATTTGGTTCATTCGATTTCACATATGAGTGAGATCATGTGATACTTACCTTTCTCAGAATGGCTTATTTAGCTCAGCATATTAAAAAATCAAATACATTTAATATTAATATTTTATAACTGGGGGAAATGCCATATGTGTTTTATTATTTAATTCATTTAACACTTTTGAATGGCAGGCCCTGTGCTAGGCAGAGGAGAAATAATTATGTACAAGAACTCTATTATTACAAAGCTTAGTGAGGGGGATAACCAATAAAAATAGGTAGAAAAATATGTAAAATGCAGGATGTTTTAGTGCTTGGAAAGAAACAGAGCGACTATCAGGGAAGGAAGGCAGTCAGCACTCGTCTCTATGAGGAGGTAATCTAAAGGCGGAGCCCGTCAGCTGCTCACAAAGCGGGGAGATGAACAGTGAAGGCAGAGAAAGCAAAGCTCTCACTTGGGAAATAATTGTTCTGCTTCCAAAAGTGAAGAAAAGTTTAAGCACTGGGTTATATAATTCAACATTAGACTTAAAAAAAATCCATTGGAACAAGGAATAGGTGAGAGAAGACATAGAGGTAGCAGGGAGGTGGGTTAGGGGAGGTGCCGTAGTGAAGGGCTACTAGTCCTTTTGTAAGAATACTGATGAGAAGTTCCCACGATTTTCTTCGTAAGTTTTAACACACTTAGAAGAAGATGCTATCTGAGAATAATGTCTTTTTGAACGCATATGGAAAAATATATATCAGTTAATAGTTTTAATTGGCATCAAGTTTTTCTGTATATTAAAGTTTTCGATTTTAAACTGGAGAATACTAACATACATTTAAAATATAAATATACTAAAGTTATAATTAAAAGATTTTTTAAAGTAATCTGAAAATTAAATATAATCAAATATATTTTTAAATGTAAGACAATTATATTTCAGATAATTACTGAGAAATTACCTTAGATAAATCTCTGAAGTTACTTGGCAAGGTAAGATCCAATTCTTCTGATTCATAATTAGTGATGACCCAGGGAAACACTGGATACTGATTTAAGTCATTGTAGCTCCGTCCTGGGAGAGAAAAAACAGTCACTCAATCTAAAATAATAAAATAAAATGATGAGAAGATTCAACAGTATAATTTTGTAAAAATAACTTTTTTGAGTGCCAGATATTGCTCTCTGTGTTATCCATACATTATTTCATTCAATCCCGACAATACCCCTATGAAATTAGCATCATCCCCATTTTACATGTGAAAAAACTGAGGCACACAAGGTTAATCTACCCAAAATCATGTAGTAACTAGTAATGGTCAAACTATATTCAAATACAGATACTCTGGCCCCCATGATTATGTTCTCATAAACTACCTTTGACTATTTTTTGTTACTTGAAAGCCTGCACCAAATAAAATATTCTTCATTACAATTTAAAAAATAATAATTTGCAATTCTTACAGAGCTTTTCAAAACTAGGTTCATTTCTCTGCCATTAATTAACCAACAGACCAACTAATCAACCAAGTTTAAGTGATTTGAGCCCTGTGGGCATTCATTAGTCATCTGTAAAATGAAAGAGTTGCACCAAATTACTCTGAAATTTCTGTGACAGCTTTCAAAACCAATGATCCTCTGAACATAATGAACACCATCGTCAATGTTACTTCCCCTCACTCCCGAATGCTGCCATACTCTCCTATACCTCCTCTAAACTAATGACAAGCAATGACACAGTTAGCTGATGTCAAACAGTTTGTACCTTGTAAATTCTTGTTATTTAATATTATGTTTTAATTACCACTGTCATCTCTCTAATGCAGGCCCTCATTTCTTTTTACATATAATTGCTTCCTAAATTTGATTCTGCCTAGTCTCTCTCCACTCCAATTTACCCTTCATTCTGCCTCCAAGTTACCTTTTCACACAGTTCTATTATCATTCATTTGTTCAAAAACTTTCACAAGTTTCCCAATGAATTGACTGCTAACTCCTCAACTTGACAGAAAGTCAATTCCACACAACCTTTCTAGTTTTCTTTCTCATTATACTTTAGGAATATATACTTCTTATGCGCGCGCGCGCGCGCGCGCGCACACACACACACACACACACACACACACACACACACACACACACACACACACACATACAGTAGTCCCTTTTATCCATGGTTTCTTTTCTACGTTTTCAGTTACTCTCAGTGAACTGTGGTCCAAATATATTAAATTAAAAATTCTAGAAATAAACAATTCATAAGTTTTAAATCGCACGCCATTCTGAATAGTGTGATAAAATCTCCCACCATCCTGCTTTGTCCACCTGAACATGAACCATCCCTTTGTCCAGCACATCCACCTGGTAGACAGCACCCACCCTTAGTCACCCAGCAGCCATCTCCATTATCAGATTGACTGTGGAGTGTCTCAGAGCTTGCATTCAGGTAACACTTATTTTACATAATAATGGCTCTAAAGCACAAGAGCAGTAATGTTGACAGTAATGTTGACAATCAGAAACTATAAAGTATAAGTATATAGAGGAAATATATAGTATAAATAGGGTTGGTACTATTCATGGTTTCAGGTATCTATTGGGGGGGTGTCTTTGAACGTTTGCCACATGAATGGGGGGGACTACTTTACATATAATAAATAACTTGTCTGTGTGTGCATATAACTATACCATTAATTGTTCTTTAGCTTTACTTCATAATTTTCCACTTATCTTTTTTTGGCTTATGCCTTCAGTTTTACATAAAATAACTTCTCTCCCAACTACCTCCTCTGTTAATTAAATATCTATCCTTACTCAAACAAAAAATCTTTCCTGATTTTTTCCCTTACTCCTACCAATTGGAAGACTATATTTTTATTGATTTGAGAGAGAGGAAAGGAGAGAGAGGGAGGGAGGGAGGGAGGAAGAGAGAGAGAGAGAGAGAGAGAGAGAGAGAGAGAGAGAGAGAGAGAGAGAGGAAGAAGAGAGAAAGAGAGAAACACCTATGTGAGAGAAACATCGATTGATTGCCTACCATAGTGCACAGGGATCCAACCTACAACCTTGGTATGTGCCCTGACCAGGAATTAAACCCGAAAACTTTTGGTGATGCTTCAACTAACAGAACCACCTGGCCAGAGCTATTTTGTAATTTTTATTGAGTCTATACCACTTTGCTCTAGAATCACGTAAATGCTCCCATTTTTACATAAAATAACTTCTGTGAGAGTAAGCAACATGCCTTATGCTCTTATCTCCTTTGTGCCTCAAATATAAACTCTGTCAGTTTCTTGACCTAAATCTCAAATGTCTCATAATTACATTCCTTGAGACATTTCTTTATGCAAATCATCACAAATAAAAAGTAATGACACATTTCTATTCTTTAGTCTTTAAAAGTGAACAGTTTCTATAGTAATCTTTAGTAATATTATATGATTATAGATCTTGTACAGGACATTTAATCTTTATATTTTAATATATTGGTCATAATATTCCTTTATTTAATATTTAACCACAGTTTTCTTTTTTTCTATGTTGTGTTTCATTGTCTCAACACATAATACATTTATAATTAAGTTGTTAAAAGATTCTTAGGATTTGTTATAGTTATTCATTCCTTCTATTCCATAGTGAGTCCATTCTTACTATATTGAATAGTTAGTTGTAAATTGTCATTTTATATTTTTGGAAAAGACTGTATATACCCATTTTTAATTTTTCTCAAGTAGCCAACTGTTCATATACAAAGCTTTAAACTCTATTTTCAAAATTACTCTTGATAAGGTATATTTATTTAGTAATAATAAAAATAAAAATAAGGTATATATACATCAGTAATCAAAGTAATCTAAACATGTCACAATAAACAGTTTACTCTTTGAAATAAGTCAACATGTGAGCTTAGGTTACCTGCTATTGTGTTGAGAAACATCAAGTACTCGAAGTTTGAAATCTCTCTGTGCTGCCATCGCTGAGTCATATTAGAAGCTTTAAAAAGTTGACGTGGACTAGCTAATGAGATACGCCTGTAAAAAAAAAAAAAAAAGAAATTGATGTAGAATCAATTTGACTTAAGATTATACCACAATAATAAATCATGAATATCTTTACTTATTCAAAATGATACCAGTATAGTCTGAAAAGTTCTATTTATGTTATACTAATGAGTACTAGAGATGTTTCCATCTACAATTAATGGTTAAACAAATGATGTGGACTAGCCACAGGTCTATTATACATGTTCTATTCATTAAGGTAAGCTTTCATTACAATGCCATTATAATATCTAGGCTCCATAGGTTGATTAATAATAGGATAATTAATAATTCACTGCTTTACTGATATAAAAGGAATTATAGTAACTTAAAAATACATCTAAAATTGTATTAATATTTTTATCAATCTTAATAGTCATTAAAGATAACACATTTGTCCTCTTACAGCTAAATATTATGTTTACATACCCTTTGTAACAGGGAAAAGGGGATGGTAAACTCTTTAGTGGTCTATTCAAGGGTAGGATAGAGGTTAAAAAAAACTTATTTTTTTATACATCTTAACAGAAGATGAAGTTTTCTGTTTTCCTGATGCAATGTAAATAACAATGGATACAACCAACCAGTAATAAGGAGCACTGGGAAATCAGTAGCAGGATTAATTATTCTATTCAGGGCATAGCATTTCAGGTAAGTATGTTGTCACGGTTCTTCTATAACTCAGGACAAGGTAGCTATTTTTTAAAAAACTTTATTTACAAAGGTGTAATTTACATACCATAAAATTTACCCATTATTAAGTGTACTATTCAATGATTTTTTTAAATTGCATTTCTAGAATTGTGCAATTGTCACCACAGTGCACTTGAGAACATTTTCATCACCACAAAACCTTGCCTTGGGCCTATTTATAGTTAATCACCATTCCTATCCCCAGGTCTAGGCAACTATCAATTTGCTTTTTGTCTCTATAAACTTGCCTTTTCTGGACATTCAGATCAATAGAATTAGAATCATGTAGTCTTTTGCATCAGGCTTCTTTCACTAACCACAAATGTTTTTGAGGTTCATCAATGTGCTGGCATGTATTAGTTGTTCATCTATTTTGATTGCTAAACAGTATTCCATTGTATAAATATAAAATATACATGGTAAGTGCTGAAAATCTATTTAAGTGACTGATTTATTGAGTTAAGACTTTTAGCTTTAATAGTAGGAAAACATTACTAAAATTCCCAAGTATGATAACACATTATTAGGTGATAAATAAAAACTTTTTACAATAGAAAAAGTAAATCTTTTATTATTAAGATAAGGGAATCTATACAATTCTGAGTTACTTCCCTCTGAATCCTTAAATTCCCCAACCTATATAATAAAAGTGTAATATGCAAATCGATGTAACGGCCGAACAGCGGAATGACCATCCAGACGACCATCCAGGACAATGCTATGAAACCCACTGGCACCAGGCCAGCCAAGGCCATTGTGATGGGATTAGTTGGGGGCCCAGCCATTGCCCCATGATTGCCCCACAGAGGGAGGCCCAGGCCACTGGCTGGCAGGGTGATCAATTGGGGGGCTCCATGATTGCCCCAAAGAGGGAGGCCCAGGCCACCCACCAGCAGGCTGCAGCAGGTGGGAAGCCTGGGTCCCTGGTGCCGGAGGGAAGAAGGTGCCGGCAGCTGGGGGAAGGAAGGCCTACTCTTACAGGAATTTTGTGCATCAGGCATCTAGTTACATTATAAAATTATCTAATCAATACCCTGATTTGCATTGTAAAGCAACTATTGCTTATAACACAGAGGGGCCTCTTTATGTGCCCTGTTAACTTAAAAGGTGTGATCATTATTAGTTTTAAAGCATGACCACAAATTCTTTGATACTTCCTCTTTAAGAGGTGAAGTTTGATTACTCTTCCCTAGAGCCTGGGCTGTATTTTTGTTGTTGTTGTTAATCCTCACCTGAGGATATTTTGTCCAATGATTTTAAAGAGTGAAAAGGGAAGGAGGGAGTGGATGAGAAAAGAAGAAGGAGAAGAGAAAGAGAAAGAGAGACACACATTGATTGGTTGCCTCCCATATGTGCCTCTACTATGAAACCTGCAACCCAGGCAGGTGCCCTTGACTGGGAGTCAAACCCAAGACCCATTGGTGCATGGCCGACACTCTAATCACTGAGTCACACTGGCAAGGGCACATGAGCTGTATTTAATGACTCACTTGTAACAAATAGAATGTAGCAAAAATGTGGGCACCGTACTATCAAGGGTAGGTCATAGAGAAGAAACTGGGGCATCAATACAAAATTAGGTATGCTAAAAGTAAGCTAAATTTCTACATCTAATATGTTTCAAGCAATCAACAGAAAAATCCCACTGGTTCACTCTTCACACTTTTCAATTTGTTAACAAAATTGTATTGATGATGAATCAGTACCTACTATCAGAGAAGATAATAGTGATAGTCTCTCATTCTTGATATTGGTAATTAGTACTTTCTTTCTCTTTGTTTATAAGTTTTTATTTATTTTATTAATCTTTACAGAAAAACAACTTTTCATTACATTAATTTTTCTTTATTGTTTTTATTTTTCATTGATGTCCTGCCTTCATGCTTTTTTTCAGCTCACTTTGGTTTAATTTGCTCCTCTTTTTTCTAGTTTCTTGAGACAGAAGTTCAGTTGGCTCAAAATAAAACAATCCTATATAATAAAGAGGTAATATGCAAATTAACCCTCATGCTGTCACAGCGGAGGTGGGGTTCCCATAACGAGCGATCAGCAGGGACCTGAGGCTGTGTGGCGCCAGGCTGGGGTGGGGGACCTGAGGCTGTGCCCCCTGCCCAGCGGGGCTTGACGGGAACCTCAGGATGCGCCCCCTGCCTGGTGGGGCTTGATGGGGGACCTCAAGCCGCACCTCCTGCCCCGGTGCCAGGCCGGGAGACCACAGGCCATGTCCCCCGCCCCGGGACGGGGTACCTCAGGTCGCGCCCCCTGCCCGGTGGGGCTTGATGGGGGACCTCAAGGCACATCCCCCGCCCTGGTGCTGGGCCGGGGACCTCAGGCCGTGCCCTTTGCACCAGGCCAGGGGACCTGAGGCCGCGCCCCCCCACCGGGCAGGGCTTTGCGGGGGACCTCAGGCTACGCCCACCGCCCTGGCACCGGGCTGGAGGACCTCAGGCTGCGCCCCCCACCCCAGCACCGAGCCAGGGTACCTCAGGCCATGACCCCTGCCTGGCGGGGCTTGATGGGGGACCTCAAGGTGCATCCCTCGCCCTGGTGCCGGGCCAGGGACCTCAGGCCGTGCCCTTCGCCCCAGGCCAGGGGACCTGTGGCTGCACCCCCCAATCCCGGCGCCTGGCCGGGGGACCTCAGGCCACACCCCCCTGTCCGGCAGGGCTTGATGGGGGACCTCAAGCCACGCCCTTTACCCCAGGCCAGGGGACCTGAGGGTGCACCGAGGGACCTGAGGCTGCGCCCCACACCCGACGGGGCTTGACAGAGGACCTGAGGTTGCGCCCCCCGCCTGGCACCAGGCCGGGGGACCTGAGGCTGCACACCCCGCCCGGTGAGGCTTGAGGGGGGTGATGCCGGCCGGGTCTGGATCTCGCCCAATGGGGGTGGGGGCCGGCCGGGTCTGGGTTTCGCGCGATTTCGAGGTGCGCGTGGGTGGGCGGGGACTTGATTCTGGGTCCCGCGGCGTGCCCCAGACTCTGACAGGAGGAAGGTTTTCATATACATTTTATGAATTTTCTTTCATCTCTGACACTTTTATTATAGAGAAATGACAAATAGCAATATTAAAGTATTTCCTCTAATTAATTCCCTTTTGATGTGCATGAATTTCGTGCACAGGGCCACTAGTATACTAATAATCATCATTCACTATGCAACATAAAACACAAGCTCATGCATTTCAAAACAAGGACACATAATAATACAGATTATTTTCCACATTTTTCTCATATAAAACAGTACCTGGTTTGAGGCAATCCAAAACATGTTCCAACACCAACACGAGGTAAGTAGTTAACCACTTTCTTTACTGTTGCAGGGTCTGGGAAGTTGAACATTACAGCAACTATGGAAAATAATTTTCAAAAATTAGAACACAGAATGATTTCCTTTCTAGTAATATTTACTCTTAATCCAGATATTTATTAAATGCAATTCTTGGCATATTAAGTTTATCATAGTGCATTCAAGTTTTAATATTAATATATCAGAGGTAATATTCATTTTGCTTATAAACTCATACCTTAGACAGCTCCTTCCTAAGTGCTTTCAGATTATAACAACTGTTGTTGCGTTACTGTGACATGAAGCTGAGATTATCTAGCTACAAGTTTAATTTACAAAACTGAATTTTGGCAAGTTAACTACATATCTATGAATTTCTATAAAAATACTGGTTAAAATGTTAACTATATATGGTAACAATCTAACACCAAGAAGACTACAAATACAGCTACTAAATGATCAGCTGTATTTATTTCCAAGGATGAACAGTTTTAAAAATATTATTTTTATAATGTTTATATGTTTACATTTTATATGTTCACATAACCCAGAATAATGTCTGACCTGAAGGAAAATTTTTCCTCTATGGTTAATAATCAAATTTAAATGCTTTCTGGTCATTTCTATTTTAGTAAGTACATATTTTGAGAATATCAAAATATGTATATCAATATATGTAAACATACTCAGTATATAAATGTTAATTTATTACAGACATTGGTAAATTTGTATTTTTAAAATATGAAAATAATGAAGCCATAAAATCATGAGAAAGAATTTAGAAAATATTATTTTGAATTTAAAATTTCAATTATATTAATTTCAGTATCAGAAACATATATTAGCTGTGAATGATCACCTAGCCTAAAAAATACTTATGGCCAAAAACTTTTTTTCAATTTGGTGTAGCTTTCAAATACTGGAATTACCAACATGTTTCAGGTAAAAAAGTACATGATCATTCACTAAACACCCAAAACATTTAGAACTGTCATATATATACCCAACATGCTTTGTTAGTAATGCTTCCTTGTGTATCCATTATTATGCTGTATACTTGGGGGAAATGCAAAACAAAAACTATCATAGACTATGGCAGATGACCAAGATCAAGCAGAAAAGGCAACAGAAAAACACACATACAAAAGCAAGGATGCATAAGAAATTTCAAAGAAGAAAAATGAATGAGAATGAACAAGCAATAAATATTACAAGGTTGAAAGCCCTTTGGGACAGCAAGAATGCAGACTGAACTAAAATGTGAAACATTCACTTGATTATTTGCCTGGAAGAATAATGTTTACACTAGGTGTATGTGCAAGGGAAGAGACCAAACAGGAAAGGGAAAGACATCTTTACCTAAAGAAACCTATGTTACCAAAAGACACATGATTTCGCATAGGAAAAAAAAAAAAAAAGTGTGCGTGGATTATTATATTATTATGTGTAGATTTTGAAACTGACAACTTGTAGATTATAGAAAGTGAAAACAAGAAAACTTCAACCTACTTATGTACAGGAAGTATGTGCAATAAGGCACTAAAGTTTTACATATTCTCCCTTAAATGCCTCCACTCACACTGAACGATACCTTTGCCAAGTTGACTTTTGTTTCTCTTGTCTTAATGAATTTCACCAAGTTCCATTCTAAACCCACAAATTAAATTTTAGTTCTTTCAAGAATGATGAAATACAAAGCAACCAGAGCAGTTCAGTACCATATTCTGATGGTCCCTTTATAAATGGCAATAGATTACACCAAAGATTAAATAAATGTATGAATCATTTGATTACCTTTTCCCCTCTCCAAATGAAGCCACCTTCCAGAAGGAGCTCCACTATCAGAGCAATATTGAGGACATCAAAATTCCAAAAGTGATTAAATGCTTAGTAACTTCCCATACTTATACAGCTTTGAACTAATTGGTTATATGGCCAGCAAAGTAAAACTACTACAAAAAAGTTCTTAGAATGACCAAGTGAGTAAAAGCCATGAATATGCAAGTGGGTCAAAAAAAGAGGTCAGCAGGGCAGGGGCTGGACTACAAAATACTATCAAAATGAAAACAACATGATATACTATTAAAAAAAAAATGCAAAGAGATAGAGGTTAGCTTTTTAACAATAGACTTCTGCAACATATTACCTCTGTTTGCCATAAAGATCTCCAAGGCCGTATTTTGCAAAAGATAACGACGAGAAAAGATTGATCGTATCTCTGTGAACAGCCATTTTCCATGAAGCCCTTCTGTATATGCCAGGATCTAGTGAGGAAAAAATAATCCCAAGTAAGTAAAAAACAGTATAATTTCTAAGAATTGGATGAACAGTTATTAAAATAATTTGGAAGGAGATTAAAAATATAGATTGAGACTTATGGAAAGGAAGCAGAGTAAAATTATAAAACAGCTACTTAGAAGTACAGTTGAGGGCTTCCTAAAGCAGTGATATCATTTATTTCTTTTCATGAAATGTATACTGCATTATTTAGTGACTGATTTTTGAGTCATATCATGGAAAATTTTAGGTAAAACTTTAAAAAGAAGGAACACCTGAAAAGATCACATATACAATTCAGTTATATATAATGTGATTTTAATGGACCCAGAATTACTTTTTACATATTTTTAAAAATATATTGAAGTGCATAACTTTTTAAAAAATCACACTTTTAAGGTCACTCACTGTTAAGGCAACAGTCACTCATTCAGAAAGCACAAAGACTGACTGTATAAGAGGTTAAGTATCATTTTGTCAGCCAGGCTAAACACAAACCTGCAAATGAACTCAGCATAATCTCTCTATGGAGTAGATGGTTGTCAGAGTAACTTGTTACAATTCTTGTCATCCCATGTGACAGATGCAGTAGCTTAGAATGCTTTGCCAACTAAAAGTAATCCTGTCTTTAGTCCTAAGCCACTTTGTCGCTTTGTTATTCACATTTTCTTTTTTTTTTTAAGTTCATTTCAAAAGCTTAACTATGAAGGTGTTGAAGAAAAACCAGATGTGAAATTTCTCTACCACAGTACTTCACATAATATTAATAAAAAAAATGAGATGAGTTTGCTATCAAAACCTGGTGAAAATCCATAAAAGCAAATTAAACATTTAAGTATCTCCCTCAAAAGTAAAATCTATAAAAAAGTATAAATAAAACAAAATTTGATTATGACATTGCATTGTAGGGACAAAGATGGAATAAGCAAAGAGAAGAAAAGTAATGAATAGCAAGAATTTTTCCTACAATCTAAGTTCTACCAGAGCAGAGACTTTGAATACACTCTATTTCCATTTCCTATAACATTATCTGACAACAGACAGATGTTTGTGAATAATTAAATCAATGAATGAATGGTAGTCTAACCTCCATCTTCCTTTTGTTTGAGCCATATGATATTTAACAAAATTTCAAGTGTTGAAAGTCCATGAGAAAATGGATATAAAATTCACATTTTTTTTTTTTTTGTTTCTCAGGAAAAAGTGAAGTATCTGTCAAATCTAGAATTCTGTCAAATTTAGAATTATATGCCACGTGATGAAAACTGGCATGCACTCTCCATTTTTGCAGTTTCCACCCTTTCACTCATTTACTATTATCTCCCTAGTTTCCAGTGGCATTTGAGTTTCTCACCCTAGACTTATCAAATTGGAGAGAATCCAATATATGTTCTGTAACACATACTCTTCCCATCTATCCAACAATTACTAGTAAGGAAACTAAAACCCAGACAAGTTCAATACTTAAAGTCACTTGGGAAGTTAGTGGCAGAGTCTGGAATACATCCAGGTTTTCAAATCCCAAAGTCCAGAATTTACTTATATAGCACATTGTCACATCCCTAAAAAAGAGTTTTAAATGTCTGTTAAACTAGAACTCAACTCATCAGAAATTATAATAAACTACATTTGTTTTTCCTGCACCTGGGTTACAGGTGAAAGAGGAAACTCAAAAGAAAACAGGGGAGTCTTTCAGCTGTGTGATATGTTAAGAATATCACACACTGGTCTGAAAAGTCCATCTTTTATACCTATAGAGCTATATAATAAGACCTGTTGCTCATGATGGTGATGTCAATCATTGCAAGAGCATGGTCATACAACTACAGTTTTAATTATACTTTAGGATACTCTAATTTTTAACTAAAATAAGTATACTAAAACATTATTATATCAGTTTTCAATGTATTAAAATCATTTTCCAATTAATCAAAAAATTCAATTTATATCCCATTCTATTAAGCCCGTGGTCGGCAAACTGCGGCTCGCAAGCCACATGCGGCTCTTTGGCCCCTTGAGTGTGGCTCTTCCACAAAATACCACGGCCTGGGCCAGTCTATTTTGAAGAAGTGGCGTTAGAAGAAGTTTAAGTTTAAAAAATTTGGCTCTCAAAAGAAATTTCAATCATTGTACTGTTGATATTTGGCTCTGTTGACTAATGAGTTTGCCGACCACTGCATTAAGCAGTATAGTTTTTAAAAAATCTACTTAAAATACAGCAAGTGGCATGCTCCTAAAAAATTTGTTTTTATTGCCAAATGTCAAACCTATTCAAAATTACAGAAAATGACATGAGCCCGATGTACCCACTACTCAACCTTATAAAATCCTAACATTTTGCCACATTATCACATACATTTAAGAAACTAATAAAGCATTTCAGATAGTGTTGAAATTCCCATGTATAACCCTTCCTGATCCCATTTTCCTATTTTGTCAGAGCCAATCACTACCCTTGGTTTGAGGCGCATTGTTCCCATGTAATTTTTTATACTATTAGTACATGTATATTTGTAAATAATATCCAGCATTTTTTGTACTGTTTTCAAATCTCACAAATTGTGTCATATTGAATATACGACAGTATGCTTCCAAAGTTAAATATAAGCAGGTCTGTTAATTTTTTAAAACTCTGAGAAAGAGAAATAGGAGGAAAGAAAATTATTTAAAATTGCCAAAGGCATCAAAAACTGAAAATTTACACACACAAAAAAAACTACCCTGACTTCAAAAATATTAAAATCTATGCTTATGGTAAAGATAGCTAGGGTTTTAAATAGAAACAAAGACTCTCTTAACTAACAGAATTACTAGCTGAAATTGATACAATAACATTACTTTAAAGTATTCATTAGGAAAAGGTGTCAGTACTGAAAAGCAGCTGAGGCCTAGCTAAGGAAGAGGTTTATTTCTTATCAGAATAGTATATTCCTGGTCCGAGGCTTCACTTCAAAGTCTCTAGGGTTCAATTAAAACTGGATTAGGTAGAAGCAGACCCTTCTTTGGGACTTTCTGTTCACTGAAACTCCACATCCACTGACAGCACCCTAGACAGAGGTCTAGCCCTCCAATGAATCAGTTGCTATGGAAACCGTATCATTACCATTGCTCTGCAGTTATGACCCCAAGTCCAGAATAGCTTGAAAGCTTAAGCTCACAGCACTCTCTTTGAATGTTCACCACTTTGTTTAAATATTGGGAGTAGTATTATTAGTAGAAAATTCAATTTTCACTTTTTAATAATTTGTTTCAACAAGATGGTTTATTAGTTAAATGTTGAGGTGAGGGAATTAGAGAGAAAAGAACAGTATTTAATTTTAAATACAAACACACATATATACTATTTCTTTACATTGAAAAAAGCTACCATATCTTCTTTAAAATTTATACCTGAAAAATATGTTATTTCCCCCATTAATACACACATTTCCTTCTTCTACCCTTCAAACAAGATACTATGATTACACATGAAAACTTCTTCACCCTGTTGCATTTACTGGCTTGAAAGCAAAGCATTTCTTTTTTTTTCTTCTTTTTTTTTTTTTTAATACTTTTCCATTAACCATTCAGTTTGCAAAGCTTATAAATGTATCCAAATAAAAACCTTCATCTATTTTCTCATCCTTTTGAAAGAACAAAAATAGAAACATGCCTTTATTGCCCAAATGCATGAATATCAGGCATTTTTAAAAGCAGAGTTAAATTAGTCTCTGAAAATAAAGCAATATTTGTTTCACAAAAGGAAAGAAAAAGGTTTCATTAAAAAAACAACAATTACCACCAATAAATTTTAAATGTGTTAAAGTTCTTTTTGTAAGGGAATTATATTAAAAAGTGATAACATATTTTACCTTAAAAATATTTTGGGAGTCATATTTTTATATTATTCTTAATGTTTAAAGCTACATTACATATCCTAGTCCCAAATATTGGCCAATATTTGGAGAGGTTTTACTATTTCTGACAATTCCATATTGACTTTTGAACAATCTGATAACAGAAATAAAATCAGATAATATACATCAACAAAATTTAAGTACTTAATTTTCACAACAAAACCATTTCCAGAATAAGGATATATCTAACATCAAGAAAAATGTTTTAAACTTAGTATACAAAATACAAACTAATTATGCCATCAATTAAGTAATAACACCGCTGCTAGGAAAGTCTAGAAAACATTCATATTCCATCATATTCCATTTTATAGAATATAATGATAAATTAGTCATAAAATTATATGTTAATAAAATAGTATTTAAAATAAAAACCCATGTTGAAAACATTCAATATCAACTCACCACTAAATATATGTGCAAATGTTTTATTTATAATAATTTTACCAAGCTAGTTTAAATTTTATGCAAGTACTTGAAAGTTATACCACTCTATTATTAACATAGCTTTTAGATTTTTGTTGCATACAATTTCCTCTGAAACTTGGTGTCAAAGCAAAGCACTTAATTTTTTCTAGAAACATTGAATTCTACTTGGTTTAGGATTTACTTCATCACCAACCATTTGACTTTTAGTTTTAAGTTTTCAGATATAAGAATAAAACTGAAAGGTCTTTTTTAAATGTAAAAATGACATATAGTTTACTGTGATGTAAACTATAATATGGTAATTTTGTTATTAAATATATATCAGCATACTTTGAAAAAACACACAGAATGATGCTAACAAAAATACGAATACAAAAGAAAATTAACTTTTAAATTAATTATGAGTAATTTCTTTCATCTCTATAGTAAATTTCCTCCTTCTGCTTACTAGTACTATGATGCAGTACAGTATTCTCCTTAGTATTTTCATGGGTGACAAGTTCAATTAAACATATTCATTACTCTAATGTTCTACTTGGCAGTTTAGTCAGTATGAAAAATAAAAAATATATAAATAAAATGCTATGTGACCTTTGTATTGATTGGGCTAAAATGGTTTTAGCCTGGGTGTGGATGATGGGGCAGCTGGGAGGGACAAGTGGGGAGCATACAAACACATACACTCTTATGTTTTCTCTTCCAATTACTGAAGGAGATGATAAAACCACAGCAAATGATGTATCAGCTCATTTTATCTTATCGCTTTGGGGCTAGGTGACAATGAAGTTCATATTTCACTGGCTCCCATTGAAGATTGTGAAAATTACTTGCCCTCATGACCTGAAATTTCACTAGAAGACAGAAATTTCTCTTCTGCAAAGTAATGCAATTTTTCAGATGTCAACCTTTAGCCCAGCTTTAAAAATTAATTTCATTTATATTAACCAATGATATTGATATTTTCACAGAACGCTCTTTGATACATGAAGCACTGACTGGCAAATTGATGTTGCTTTAGATGGGCAAGACTATTTTATTTTAAGCTGCTATGGCAGACAGATTTATGGCAAACTGAAATTCCCATTTCATAATTTAATATTTGTGCTGGAGTGATGCACCTTTAAGCCTTGGGCCTGTAAATAATTCAAAATCTTTAGTTGGTTCTGTTTTATTTTCAATATTCTTCAGCTTAAAAATAATTTGCATTATAAATGATGTAGCATAAAAAGCAATCATTTATTGAACATTTAATATGTATCATAATGAGTCAAAAGCCAAATATGGTCATGAAGAAGCAGAAAAAAGAAGGTATTTATCAATCATTCTACTAATTTTTAATTTAGTTTATTTGTAAGAAACTATATCTGCAGTCTGATTACTTTTTTTTTTAAAGAAGACAAGAATCAAAAGTAAACCACAAAAGAATATTCAAGAACAATATTAAGGACCATGACTGCATCTTACTTTATTTTTCATAGCAGTACATGAAGTAAAAAGCTAGGTATTAAATTTTCAAAAAAAGAGTAGATTGAACTTAGATAACTACATAAATTAAAATAGACATATATGGGTTTGCATATGCTACCTTTTAAGATATAAACATAATGAAACAAAGTAACAAAGTCAACTTTATCATAAACCAAGTATGAACATCTGATTTTAGCATAAGAGATAAAGGAATTACCTTTTATCTGCAGAAAAAAGTTTCAATGTTTTGAAGTAATAAAAATGTTACTAAAAGATATAGTCTGGTGTTTTAGCAAGTTTTTATTACCTTTATCCAGTAAAGAGTTTTGTCTAATTAAAAAAAATGCCTTGATAAGATAATTACACCAATACTCTTTCATTTTATTAATAAGGTAAGTTAAGCATAAACATGCATAAATTTATGTATTGATCTATATTCTTAAAATAACAGAAAGGCTAAAACATTACCTTACGTTAGCTAATTTCCCCCCAAAATGGTTTAACACTTATGCCTAACTTTGTATTTATATATATATTTAAATTTTCCTTACAGGTATGATATGGGGAAAACAGTAATAAAAAATGATAATTTATTTTTATAAATATACTTTTATTGATTTCAGAGAGGAAGGAAGAGGGAGAGAGAGAAACATCAATGATGAGAGAGAATCATTGATTGGCTGCCTCCTGCATGCCTCCTACTGGGGATTGAGCCTGCAACCCAGGTATGTGCCCTGACTGAGAACTGAACTCTAACCTCCTGGTTCATAAGTCAACACTCAAACACTGAGCTACACCGGCTGGGCAATAATTTTTCTATTTTGATTGGAACGATTCCTAATCACTTCTCAAAAATGTCTATCAGTAACATGCTATTGTCACTGAAATCAAGTTATGAAGTATTTTTGCCTATTATTTCACAGACTGACTCTCTGAAGTTGAGCTTTCTACTCCTTAACAAAGAGTTGGATTTAAGTCCACTAATAAAAACTGTCTAATTTTAAATATATTAGATTGTTCTATAATATATGCTGTAAAAACAATCAATGAGCACTATCTTTCTTCTCAATGCCAATTCTTACCTTATGAACTCAATCTCAGCCTCAGATTGTTATCAAAAATCCTCCCTAGATATATCAACCAAAGCTTCAAGTTAGAATAATATCAGCCTGTAGCTAAACTACTTATCTCTTTGTAGCAGATATAATATGATTGGAAGTTTCTCTGGTGAGTAAGCTATTTAAACTAAATAAAGAGTGTATCTTCAAGAAATGTGCCTTTTGTTCTTCAAGCAGAACAGAGTACAGAAGTAAAAAACAAAATGCTAGTTTGTATAGTAAACAGCCTTGGAAGAGACAGATAATGTCTCCCTTAGAGCCAAGGGCAGGTTTGTTTATTGCCCAGTGTAATAAAGATAATGATACCTTTTGGAACAAAGGCCAGACTTTACTGCCCAGTGTACACATTTAGGGTTCTTGAAGATTGACACTGCTCAACTGGGATATAAACTCACTGGGGTATACAGTATCTACCTGGGTCTCTTATCTGAGTCTGCTCAGACTGCATACAAAATAGCACAGACTGGATGGCTTGAACTACAGAAATATATTTCTCACAGTCCTGGAAACTGAGAAGTCCAAGGCCAAGGTGCTACCAGTTCTGGTTCCTGGAGAGAACCCTCTTCCTGGCTCATAGATCTCTGCCTTCTCACAGTATCCTCTAATGGAGAGAGAGGGAGCTCTTTCTTCCCCTTTTTACAAGAACAGTCTGACTGGATTAGGGGGCCAAGCTCATGACCTCATAAAACCTTAATCATCTCCTAAAGACCCTATCTTCATATATAGTCACAATGGGGGTTAGAATTTTAACATATGAATGGGGGGAGGGACATAATTCTGTCCATAGCACCCCTCTAAGTCACCTCATAATTGTGCTATAAGAAAGATCTTTGTCTCTGACCCGGGAATCTCATATCTTGTCAGCATTCGTGAGCTTTCGGCAAAACAAACTATTAGCTTGCAGTAACTAACTATTCAGCTGTGGTCAGGGACACTTGCTGCTGCAACTCTTCAATAGAGCAAGTAGTTTTCATGGCCTGTGGCATTTTCCATGTGTGCATTCCCTAGTTCAAACCAAAACACGGGTATTCATAATACTATCAATAGGCTGATGAGGCAGAGAAAGAGAAAGGACATGTCAATGTTGTATAAACAGGATTTAAGTACTCAGATTCTTCCAGTCTGCTTGCACTCTATCCTTAGTATAATAACTTAGTTTATCTCACTTCCCTTTCTTCTCATTGTGTGCTTTAAACTGATTTAATAAGTCATGTGATTTGAGAATCTTAATTTATAATATACTAGAGGCCCGTTGCACAATATTCATGCAAGAATAGGCCTTCCTTTCCCTGGCTTCACTCCCGGCCGCCCGGGAGCTGCCAAGTCCTCACTCCCAGCCAGAGCACCACTCGTGTAGCTCCCTCCGCCCCTCCTCCTCCCTCTCATATCATGCGCCCCGCCCCGCCCGGCCGATCCACGCCTGCATATGCAAATTAACCCACCATCTTTGGCGGGTTAATTTGCATACTCACTCTTGATTGGTTGTGGGCGTAGCAGAGGTATGGTCAATTTACATGTTTGTCTATTATTAGGTAAGATTTGCTGTCTACTATAATTATAGCAAGGCAATTTCTCTCAGAACAGGTTCACAGCTAACCTTTACCTAACCTTAAATTACAATTTTAAAAAATTACTATAGGACAAAGGCAAAAAATTTTGAAGCTCCATAATTCATTTTAGTCAGCCCCACTTTAATACCAAAAACTTAAGCAAGAGTCTAAAAAAGTAAACTTGATGAGCAATGTCATCACTAAATAAAAATAGAGAACTTCTAAATAAGCCATAAACTAATAAAATCTAGCAATGATGTATAAAAATAGTATTTACCAAGAAATGTATATACTTCTAATGCAAACATGAAATCTAAAACCCCTTTGGAAAGTAATCTTATAATATTTATCAAAAATTAAAATAGCCACATTTTTCATCCTGATAAAACAAAAATGGAAAATAAGACTGTAAAATCCAATGCATGTTATTAGGAAAATGGTTGAAAAAGTGTGATATGTCTTCTTCGTTCACTGAAAAGATTGAAAAAAGCTACTTCAGCTGACTTGGGCGATATCCACCATCAATATATAGTAGAGTGAGAAAAGCAACACACCAAGAAATGTGTATTGCAGAATTTCATTTTTCTAAATCAATGAAAAAAGCCCAAACAACACATAAGTTTCTATGAAAATGGAGCAAAATATGAAAGGATACACACTAGATTGTTAATATATCACTTAAGTATGAGAGAAGAGGATCTGGGTAGCAGATGGGAATTGAACCTGCAACCCAGGTACATGACCTCGACCAGGAATCGAACCTGCGAACATTCGGTACACTGGTTGACACTCTAACCACTGAGAAACAGCAGCCAGGACTATAGTTTCCATTTTTGTATTGAGGTTGCCTATGTTTCCTTATGGTGTTCATGTTTTGCATTAAATTTTGAGTATATTTATAATAGTATTTTTCCATATTAATCTTTTAATTTCTTTTTATTTCTTTTTACCATTAACTAAACTCTAGATTTTATTTGGATTTTACAAATCTCTCCATTAAATGTCCTCTTTCTATTCTAGGATCCAATAAGAAATACCAGAAGGAATTTACTTTTCAAGTCTCCTCAGTCTTCTCTGCTGTGTGACAGTTTCTCAGTTTTGCCTTGCTTTTCATAACTTTAATAATCTTGAAGAATACTGGCTGGGAAAGTCTATAGATTGTTCCTAATCTGGGTTTGTCTATTTTTCTCAGGATTAGAATGGGGTTAAACATTAGAAAACAACAGAGTGAAGTGCCTCTGTACTCATTGTGTATGAAGTAGTTATATGATATCCACCAAATATCACTAGTAATGGTAACATTCATCACATGGTTAAAGTAACATTTGCAAATTTACTATTGCCCTCGCCAGTTTGGTTCACTGAATAGAGTGTCGGCCTGTAGACCAAAGGGTCCAGGGTACAATTCCAGTCAAGGGCACATCCGTTGGTTGCAGGCTCCTCCCCGGCCAGGGCCCTGGTAGGAGCTGGTGCAGCAGACAACCAATCGATGTGTTTCTCTCACATAGATATTTCTCTCTGTCTTTCCCTCTCTCTTCCACTCTCTAAAAATCAATGGAAAAATATCCTCAGGTGAGGATTAAAAAATAATAATAAATCAAGTTACTATTATTAGCTTCCCTTACTCTATTCTTTGGAAGTTGTCACTGCTCTAGCAACAACTTCCCCCTGGAGGGAAGTGGCTAAAGTGAAATTAAGGTCCATCCTCTGGAATGGAGAGATTATAAATATAAAATGCAATACATATTAAAAATAGATTTTTAAATTCCATAATCTCTATCACTTCTGTGACTCTTGCTATTGAATGATTTTTCTCCTAGAATCACATTCACCTGCTTCTTGGCATTTCAAGTAACTTTTTGTATATCCTATCTAATAAAAGAGTAATATGCAAATTAACTGTCACTCCACGACAAAATGGCAACCCCCATAGCCACAAGATGGCAGCGCCCAGTCCCCTCAGCCCCGCTGCTGGAGTGTCCGGGCCTGTCCGCCGGAGCAGCGAGGCTGAATCCGCCTCCGGAGGGGGCAGATCCAGCCTCCCCGCTCCACCGCTGCTGCAGTGTCTGGGCCTGTCAGTCCCGCCAGGGTTCGCGAGGACCAAGCGGCAAGGCTGGATCCGCCCCCAGACATGGCAGACAGAGCCCGGACAGCAGGGCATGGGGGCTTCCTTAGTGTGTTGGTGTTGGCGAAGTCCACAGGCCTGGCAGACAGAGCACACTGCAGGGCATTGGGGCTTCCTTCGCATGGCGCATGGCGGTAGCAGGCAGAGAGCAGACAGCAGGGCATGGGGGCTTCATCTCCATTGCTGCAGCAAAACCCCCAGGCTCTGCAGAGAGCAGAGAACCATGGGAGTGGGCCTAAGCCATCAGTAGGACATCCCCTGAGAGCTCCTGGATTATAGAGGGTGTAGGTTGGGCTGAGGACCCCCGTGCATGAATTTTGTGCACCGGGCCTCTAATTGAATAATAATGTTCATATCCATAAGGACTCACAATTATTTTTCTTAGATGTTTTTGTCTTCCATCAGAGAGAAGTCAAGTTTTTTTCTAGCAGACAGCTAATTTACTTGTGGATCAGATTATTCCTTTTCAGGGTTGTTTCAAGCTTTGTTAAGACAAGTATAGAGTAGTATTTATTACCCAAGGACAGAGCAGAGCAGTTGCCTATATTCATATACTTAGTCATAAAATGGGATAACTGGAGCAGGATAGTAGTAGCAGAGATTGATTTTACCTTACAGTTGGATCACTAGGAATCCATACTACCTTCCTTCCCAACACCACTTTACACCAAGGCAAACGATTATAATCCATACTTTTCCTCACAGCAATTAACCCACAGGCATCTTCCACTATTTATTTCAACACAATTTTACCTCAATAAACATGAAGGGAGGACTGGGCATGGTGTGGTATGTGCGCAGGCTAATTGTGAATTCAAAATTTTCTAAGGAATAACCAAGATCAACACACATAAACACTGATTTCACTGTGCTCTACTCAATGGAAAAATAAACCAATTCAAAAGCACAATTCAGGTATTTTGTACCTTTATCAGTAATATGGACTTTGCTTCTTAAACTTTACTAAGGGTTCTATAGTTGTAGGTATACATTTCACACATGAAGAAATACAGTAAGCAGCATTATAAGCAAAAATAAAAAAAATGTTGCTTAAGTTTTGTATTTAGGCTAAGGGCAGATAATCCCTTCAACCTACAAACCTGATACATTTCAAAACCCAGTCCACACACTAGCAATTAGTCCCATTGAAACAATGTTATAAATATTCGTTAGATTCCTAGGTTCGCTCACAAAGAGCTATTCTGCCCCCAAAATAACTGAATCATAGAAAAACTCTGAATTCTAATCATCTAAGGCCAAAAGACCTCTTAGCTTCTTCTCCTCTCAACCCCAGGACCACACAGAAACAATCATTTTTAGAGAAGTTACTAATTCAAAGTGTGTAAGTAGAGAGTAGTCTGTGTATATATTGAGATTTGTTCAGAAAGTTCAAGATCTCTTTAATGTTGTCCAATTATACAGGTTCAATTCTATTAATGGCAAACTTCTTTTTAAATAGATTTAAAATCTGTATTATTGAAAATGGATGTATACCCAACTTTTTCTATTAATATTTTCATGTGACATATCAGCTAAAGTGAGCCTTGGAGGCATTTTTCATGCTCTATATACTGGAAAACTGCACAAAATATTATTTTATGCTGTTCCTTAGGCAGCAGATGACATACTCTGACTTTTTATTTTTTTCCTTCTAAGAGAACACATTTTGGTTTCATATATTTTCAGTTATGTTCTTTTTTCATAGTCCAAAAGATTCATTACTTTGATGACCATTTATCAGAGTTTCAAGTTCAATCTATAATACCCATTGAGATAGCAAATAATTCAGCCTCAGTGACTGTGTGTGTGAAAATGGGCTGTGTCCTAGATAAATGGCCTACCTGCCTCTGACATAGATTAGGTCATCATTCAAACTAACCACATAGCTCCACAACAATACTAGGAAACACAGGTTCACTTTAGCTGATGTTTCTGTTTTCCTGTAGATTCTTCCTTTTAGATAGTTACACTGTCATCAAAACATTATGGCATAGGTTTGAACAACCAAGATTCAGAAATATAATGATAAAGATATTTCCTATGTTTTGCAAACCACCAACTGTTCAATATACATCTATATCTGACTTCTCTTTTACACTAGGACATCCTCTAAATCTCTGGTATTTCAATCCGAATAAAAGTATATAAACCATAGTATTCTAAGGTGGCAGACAACAAAAGCCATTACAAGCATACATCTCTTTTCATATTCAAATAAGCTTTATATCTTCTCAAATTTCTGACTTCTTTTCTCTTGCCACTTATTTTGCTATTAGAAGAAAGAAGCAAACCATTTAGAGGGAGAGAGGCTGGCTACCTGGAAAGCTACTCATAGAGTAAAATTACCTTGGTAAATGCAACAGAGTCCAGAGTTTCACTAATCTTACATATTCAGAAATAGAAACAAAACAAGATTCAAATAAATGAGAGCATGACTGAACAGGTGAACCATATCAATAACTATCTGTTAGGTGAGAGATACATACCTATTTTTGTAAAAATACTTTTATTTGGGGTTTCAATTACTTGTAGCCAAATTTCTTCATGTCTATTAACTTAAAGCTCAATGAAATCAGTAGAAAGGAATAAAAAAGGCATCAATCCAAATAAGCAAAGGAGTATTTGAAAGGAAGACAGTGGCAAAGAGATCTCAATAGCATTACAGAAGACATACAGATACATACCTGTGGTCATTATTTTAGCAAAAGGAACCAGTCACAACCTAAATAGTCACCAAGAGGACTGATAAGAAGTCACCTAATTCATTCTGCAGCTCTCCTAAGGTTCTCAGCACTTAAAAGTCTATAGACTAGCCGAAACCGGTTTGGCTCAGTGGATAGAGCGTCAGCCTGCGGACTGAGGGGTCCCAGGTTCGATTCCGGTCGGGGGCATGTGCCTTGGTTGCGGGCACATCCCCAGTGGGGGGTGTGCGGGAGGCAGCTGATCGATGTTTCTCTCTCATAGATGTTTCTAACTCTCTGTCTCTCTCCCTTCCTCTCTGTAAAAAATCAATAAAATATATTAAAAAAAAAAAAGTCTATAGACTAGCTGGATTCCAAACCTCTCTCTCAAGCTGAAGAGCTAGTTCACTCTTTTTCTCTCCTGTCTCACCCCCCATGGGAAACCTGAGATTGATTTGCTGATAACTTAGGGACCCCAGGAACAGTGGAAAATAGGGGAAAGGTGCATGGCCTAAACGAAGCACAAAGAAGTCAACAGACTTCCCACTCCTCCCTATTTGTTCTCATTACGCTTCCTCTACTCTATCCCTACACCTCCCTACACAGGCTTCAGAAGGTAAAAGAAGAATCCTCTGTGGGGTTTTCCTATTAAAGTCTGCATGCAACAATACTTTGTATTCGTTTCAGGTGTGCAGCACAGCAGACAGACATTCAGATAGGTTACAAAAAAATGAAAGGTTCTTATTTGGAGAAACTGAATGGTCTGCCTAAAAAAGCATTCAGATGCTGATACTTGACTGGGTCTGTGAATAGA
This sequence comes from Cnephaeus nilssonii, assembly GCF_951640355.1. Classification (NCBI taxonomy): domain Eukaryota; kingdom Metazoa; phylum Chordata; class Mammalia; order Chiroptera; family Vespertilionidae; genus Cnephaeus; species Cnephaeus nilssonii. The sequence goes on along the minus strand of NC_137076.1, from coordinate 53,595,924 downwards.
CAGGAGGGCTCATAGGCTGCCAACAAAAGAGAAAAAGCCCAAGAAACATACCTACCTATAAATACAGAGCTTCCAATTGGTCGGAAATGGCTGCGTGTGACAGCCAAGCCATTTGAGAAAAGGCTCCAACGTGACAAAGATCAAAACAAACAGAAAAAGAAAAGAAAAAAGAACTCAAAGAGAGAAAGAAAATACAGAGATCAGAATGAAACTTAAAACAACAACAACAACAAAACACAGAAGATCTTACAACCATATTAACATAGGTTGGATGCTATCCCTCCACCCAAAAAAAAGAACCAAGAGAAACAAAAGAACTCTTTGCAATTAAATTTTTAAGTTAAAAAATAACAACTTCCATGAAAAGACTAAGAGATAATGTTGAGAAAACTGTCACAGAAATAGAAGAGGTGTGTGTGTGTGTGTGTGTGTGTGAGAGAGAGAGAGAGAGAGAGAGAGAGAGAGAGAGAGAGAGAGAGAGAGATTACACAGAAATTAAAGATGAATCAGAGAAGGGGAAAAAAATTCAAAACTGAAGGTCACAGGTCTCAAAATGTAAAGAGTCTACCTAGTGCCCAGGACAATGAATGAAATAAGATCCACATTAAGGCAGAGATTCCAATGCAGCAAATATCCTAAAGTGAAAGATGAGCCATGCCTGAAAGGCAAACCATCTGGGATGCTGGAGCAGAAAATGAAAGACAACAAAATGTGCTAGGAAATGCTGTTTATTCTCAGCACCATCCCTGTTCTTCTAAGCTCTATCCTGTATAGTAGCAACTGGAAACTTATAAATTGTATTTCCTCAATCCCTTGCCAGCAGATTTTAGTGTAGAGCCCACAGTGAAAGCATCTGCAAAATATTTAGATGGCAGAAGAAACTCATAAACCACTGATCTCCAGTAGGAGTTGTGGTTCACCTTCAATTCCTGTACTTCCACGTTCTTAAAAACCATCAACGGTTTTTCACTGGTTATGTTAGCCTCTATTCCAAGTATTACATTCTTTGTTTTTTGAGTTATGGAAAATACGTTCTTTTCCTAACCTAACCCTGACTTGGGAAAACTTAAGGTAAATATACAGAAGTGATAGATCATTTGATGACAATTATTTACATAGTTTTCAATAATGACCATTATTTACATAGTCACTACATATACACATTGACTTGTAACTTAAGGTTGTGATGTAGTTATATACAGAGAATAGGGATAGGGGAAATCATTTTGAGGAATAGGATAGAAGGACATATTCTCAATTTCCATACAAAGGAAGCCTTTAATATTTAAAGTTGATAATTTTAAAAATAGCAGCATAAGTCCATACTTTGTAAAAAGGCAGTTAGGTTACCTTAGAGCAGTGGGTCAAAGCATGGGGCAGAGTACTGCTTTTAGGTAACAAAAAGTCTGCCAGCAACATTAGATATTTTAGGCAGGTAATGTCTTACTTTCTTAAAAGTAAAAAGGACTGACTTTTCAGCTCTGGATGGTGGACAAATGGTGGTAATGCAGGTCCGACTCCCTCTGGTTTGGTCTCGGCCGGACCCAGAGGCACAGCTTCACCCGGACCCAGGGGCGCGTGGCCTCACCCGGGCCCGGGACCCGGCCTCACCCGGATCCAGGGGCACACGGCCTCACCCGGACCTGGAATCTAGCTTCACCAGTACCCAGGGGCGCGTGGCCTCACCCGGAACTGGTGGACATTGAAATTGGGTCTCAAAAGAACTGTTGGTCCAGAAAGAAACTCACTACAGACTGATTCATTTGCCTGTCAGCATAACTATTATTGCTCGTCTCACATTCAGTTCTTATAAGTATATTTCTAGTGACACATGATCTCGCTCATCCAGGGGAAATGATGAACAACATAGACTGATGAACAAGAACAGAACCAGAAACAAGGAGGCATCGATCGGACTATCGGGCCTCAGAGGGAGGGTAGGGGAGGGTGGGGAGAGGTGGGAGAGATCAACCAAAGGACTTGAGTGCATGCATATGAGCCTAACCAATGGTTAAGATCAACAGGGGGTTGGGGCATCCATGGGGAGGGGTGTGGGATAGGAATGGGGGGATGAGGACAAATGTGTGACACCTTAATCAATAAAGAAATTTTTAAAAAAAGTAAAAAGGAAAGGAAAACAATGAAAATAAGAAAGAACCAAGTTTTAAAACAAACACAAAATATAGTTGAGCAAGACATTAATCCTGCCATATCTATTTATATGAAATTCCAACATACAATCAGATGGCCACACTACTGGGATTTTAATTCAGGAATAAGATGAGATTGGGGGAAATGTCAATAACTTTAATTATTTAAAACTGAATCTTGATATGCCTCTATTCCAAGCCAATCATACCAGTTTTGTTTCCTCAAAGTACTGTATTACCTGACATTATCTTGTTCATCTATTTACTTATTATTTTTCTTCCTCATGCCTTTGGAATGGAAGCTACATAGGAGCAAGGACTTGGTTCTCAGTAGGATATCCACAGAAATGGGAATAGATTCAGGCACTCAATACATATTTGCTGAATGACTAATTTATCCTTATAATTAAACACAATTTTTTTGGCCTTTATTTCATAACTCTTCATTTTTCTAGATTTTTTTTGCAACTCAATCCCACTTTGCTAACTTCCCAGAAACACCATGCCTCCTTGCCTTTCCAACTACATCTTTGCTTATAGGCCTTTGCACTCACCATTCCCTCTACCTGGGACATTGTTTCCTTAGACAGCCACGTGCTTATTCCCTCACTTCATTCAGGGTTCTTCTGAAACAGCACATTACTAAGTCATTACTACTTTATTTTTCTCTTTGGTGATTATTAGCAATCAACAGACATCTTTATTTCTATGTCTATCCACACCAAACTATAAGCTCAATGAGAGAAGTATGTTGTCCATATTTCCTTACTGGTACAGTCTCAAAAATTAAAATAGAGCTCCTGCACATAGTAGGCACTCAACAAATTTTGCTGAATGGATGGATGGTCACAATCTGAATTAATACTGTTATGAAATCAACTACCTCCACAAAACTACTTTGTCTTTCTGAAGTCTTTTTTTTTTTAAGTATCAATAGTAAATACAAAACTAAGGTGACTTGGACAGTGACACTCCATGCTTAGCTGTAACTGCAGTCCAACAGAAGGTCTTATGTTTAGATTCTAGTGATTAAAGACATCACACAGGGACCCAAAAGATACACTTTCTAGCTCTCGGATGTGAGAAATTCAGCTGCTGTGATAGATCTCTACCATGTGCACCACAGAAACCTAAATGCAAATTCATGCATGTCTGATTGAATATATATTACTAGTTTTAGTTCTGTCTTCTAGCCACAACCTTTAGTTTTCAACAGTGTAGTGAAAACTGCATGATAAACTCTACTTTTCATATGGTGTGCTCGAACCCATCTTATGGGTACTATCATTATCACCTCCTTCTTAGAACTTGATTGATTACTCTTTTTCCTTATGTTCATTAATCTCATCACCTTATCTTTTATACCACTTCATTTTAGCAGAAAGGTAATAATAAAACCCTCATCCATTATCCTTTTACTCATCTAGTCAAGCGGAAATGGTTAATAACATGCTACAAATTGAACTTCAATCACCTCATTTTCTCCTTTGTTGAATACACATTAAAATATATTCCAAAAGTGCAATTTGTTTTACAGGAGAATTTGTGTTATATTGCTACAGACAACTAAAATTAAGTGTTTCTCAGTTCAGTTATTAAATATATCCAAGTGCTCTTTTATCGATAATACTAAAACATTAACTCATTTTATTAGGGTATAATAATACAAGAGTCTTATCTCCCAGAACACAAAGACATCTAGAATACCTAATAGTATGTGTTATATGATGTGTCATTTATCTTCAAGAAAAAAATACTAGTGATGATTTATGAATTGGTACATTATTACAGATGAAATTGCTCTCTATTTTTAAAAGTTAATTTGTTTACATGCAGCCTTATCTTCTAATGTAAGCCCTATTAGTGAAGAAGTCTATAACTGTCATATAAAACAGAAGGAATGGGTATATACATAAAATAGAAAAGGCATACTGATTTAAGACTTTAAAACTAGCCTTTTGTAATTTAATATACAATTAGACTAGTTTTCAAAAGAGAAAAGAAACAATGACTACTAAAATCATACAACATTTTTATATACATTACCACAAGCACTTGTACTGAGTTCTAATGGTCCTATAACTATTAGGGGGGAAATAGCTATCATATTGTGGAGAAAAGATTTTCTACTAATTTAAGTAGGTATCTCTCATCTATTTGTAAATGGGCATGCTCCCCAATTGACTAAAAACTAGACTTACAGAAAATATTAGAAAACTTAACCAGATAATCAAGGCTCAGTTAATATTACCTTCCTATCATCCTGAAAAAATTTTCTGACTCTAGGAAGAAATTTAGCAAATGACTTAATATCAATATTTGAGCCCCTAAATTGTACCACTTGTTGAGAATAATACACATGTTTATTATGGAAAAGAAAACCTGTAATATACATGTAAACCTATTTTCTTATACTATTCTTTTAAAAAATGTGTTCCTTTTATTCATTGACTCTAAAATATCAAAAATAATTAATAATTATGAAATCATTAAACTTTATAGCATTATATACTCAATCTTTTGGTATTGCAGAATCAAGAACAGGTATCAGGTTTTGTTTACACATATTTAAGACTTTTTAGAACAATCATCCAGTCCCTATGAATAAGCCTACTCTCCTTTTGCATGATTTTACACTTCTTCTGTTAGTGGAGGGTTTTTAAGATATCTGTCATGTTAGGCATGAATTACATGTCATAATTACACTATGTTTTCCACAAACAATCCTTATTTTCTGTAAACTACACAAAATATTATAATAAGCTAAAATTATTAAATTCTTCTTTCCTACAAAGAACCTATAAGAATATATTAAGTTTATATTATATATTGAAAATATATTTTCCTTTTAAAAAGGAGATATTATCATTTTAATACTATTTAGCATGTAAAAATTGGAAAAGAATCAATAAATAAGCCCATGTATGCAAAAGTTTTCATTTCAATCTGTAAACATCACTGAATAGTATCAGATACCACTGTCTAAAAGCAAATGACTTCATCCAGCTAATGAGTCAGGAAAATCAGCTACGACAGCCCTAGCCGGTTTGGCTCAGTGGATAGAGCATCAGACTGAGGACCAAAGGGTCCCAGGTTCAATTCAGGTCAAGAGCACTTACTTCCATTGCAGGCTCTTTCAGGAGGCAACCAATGAATGGGTTTCTCTCACATTGATATTTCTGTCTTTCCCTCTTCCACTCTCTCTAAAAATCAATGAAAAAATACCCTCAGGTGAGGATAAAAAAAATCAGCTACTACATGAGGACTCCAGCAAACATGCAAAGGTTTGGCTCCAGTGCTGACAGAATTAGTGGGATAAAACTGTGACAAACTAATGAAAGCCCATTTCTTCTTAAAATCAACATTTCATGTAATTAATAGCCAATAGCAAAATGTGGTAATTTAAAAACATTTTTATTTATACACTTTACCTATTAATGTGTTTTTGTATTTAAACATAATGGTTTCAGTTTTTTTATATTCCTGACCTTTCTCTTAGTTTATCAATATCTTTATTGCTTAGTCATTTCTCAAAATTTTCTCCTCTGTTGGGTCTCTTTCTACATTGAAATATACATACAATGTAAGCATTCAAACAAGAACAAATTTTAATTATTGTTTTTGCAAACAGTATTCCCAACTTATCGGCTAAGAGAAAAACACATTATTTAAAGCTTTCTTGTTAGCTGGGTAATGCTTTGCCCCACCAACATGGAGAACTATTTACTTTTAAAACAAAGGTAACAATATTCTAAATTGAAGATAGAAATTACCTTTAACATTCTATATTTTCCTATGTTACTGTTTCCTAAATAACCTGAAAGACAGTGAGAAAGACATTTTATAGCATAAAATACTTTCACTCTTAAGACAGAATGCTAGCTAGTGTTACACCTCCAGAGCTGGTGAGGTTAAGAGCAGCTTTACATGATAATAGTGGGTCAGGAAATAGGTACCATCAACTATGGCACAGCTTACCTAAAAATATGTGTTTTAATCTAATTAAGCATTGACATTTAACTTCCAGTTTATAGGAATTACAGAGAATAGAAGTACAAGCTAAATAATCCTATCTAATAAAAGAGTAATATGCAAATTAACTGTCACTCCACGACAAAATGGCAACCCCCATAGCCACAAGATGGCAGTGCCCAGTCCCCTCAGCCCCACAGCTGGAGTGTCCGGGCCTGTCCGCCGGAGCAGTGAGGCTGAATCTGCCTCCGGAGGGGGCAGATCCAGCCTCCCCGCTCCACCGCTGCTGCAGTGTCTGGGCCTGTCAGCCCCGCCGGGGTTCGCGAGGACCAAGTGGCGAGGCTGGATCCGCCCCCAGACATGGCAGACAGAGCCCGGACAGCAGGGCTTGGGGGCTTCCTTAGCGTGGCAGCAGTGGGGAAGCCCCAGGACCAGCAGACAGAGCCCAGACAGCAGGGTTTGTGGGCTTCCTTAGCGCAGAGACGGCGGGAACACCGCCAAGTCCAGCAGACAGAGCCCAGACAGCAGGGCATGGAGGCTTCGTTCGCAGGGTGATGGTGGGGAAGCCCCAGGCCCGGCAGACAGAGCCTGGACAGCAGGGATTGGGAGCTTCCTTAGCGCGGAGGCAGCAGGGAAGACCCAGGCCCGGCTGACAGAGCCCGGACAGCAGGGCTTGGGGGATTCCTTAGCAAGGTGGCGCCGGGAACACCCCCAGGCCCCGCAGACAGAGCCCGGACAACAGGGCATGGGGGCTTCCTTAGTGTGTTGGTGTTGGCGAAGTCCGCAGGCCTGGCAGACAGAGCACACTGCAGGGCATTGGGGCTTCCTTCGCATGGCGCATGGCGGCAGCAGGCAGAGAGTAGACAGCAGGGCATGGGGGCTTCATCTCCATTGCTGCAGCAAAACCCCCAGGCCCTGCAGAGAGCAGAGAACCATGGGCCTAAGCCATCAGTAGGACATCCCCTGAGAGCTCCTGGATTATAGAGGGTGTAGGTTGGGCTGAGGGACCCCCGTGCATGAATTTCGTGCACCGGGCCTCTAGTTTATATAATAAAAGCCTAAGCGACCATTACAGCAGAATGACTGGAATGACTGGTCACTATGATGCACACTAACCACCAGGGGCAGGCGCTCAATGCAGGAGCTGCCCCCTGGTGGTCAGTGCACTCCCACAGGGGGAGCGCCACTCAGCCAGAAGCTAAGATTATGGCTGGCAAGTGCAGCAGCGATGGTGGGAGCCTCTCCCGCCTCCGCAGCAGGGCTAAAGAGCAGCGAGCCCAGCAGTAAGGAGCCTACCACTAAGGAGCAGCAAGCCAAGCGGTAAGGAGCAAGCAGGAGGGCGGTAAGGAATGAGGGGTCCCAGACTGCAAGAGGGATGTCCGACTGCTGGTTTAGGTGTGATCCTCGGGGATTGGGCCTAAACTGGCAGGTGGACATCCCCCAAGGGGTCCCAGACTGCGAGAGGGCACAGGCCAGACTGAGGGACCCCCTGCCTCAGTGCACGCATTTTGTGCACCGGGCCTCTAGTTAATATATATGTAAGAAAGCAAAGAGATAAATGCAGAGGGTGAGACATTCTACAAGACAAATAGTGTAGTCTCTTCAAGTGAGTGTCATGAATAAAGGATTCTTTTAGAATAAAAAAGACTTATGGGGCAAAATAACAAAATAAAAAAGCCCAGTCTTTGATCAGATCCTTTTTGGGGCCACCAAATAATAAGGAATATTCTTTGGAGACAAGACAATACATTTAATGTACATTAGGAATAATATTAAGTAATGTTATGAATTTTGTTAGGTAATAATAATATTTTGGTCTATGTAGAAATTTATGTTATCCTAGAGAAACAAAGAAGTATTTAGGGATAGATAGCTGGTTATTCAAGTTACTTTGAAATTGTTTGGCATTTTCAATGTGGTAGTGAGGGCTCTGGGGCTGGTAATGTTAACTTCCGGTTTTGGTTGCTGGTTTCATAGGTCTGTCCAGTCTACAAAAAGTCAGCAAGTTGTACAACTCTTTGCACTTTTTCTACACCATGTAACTCAATAAAGAGCCTGAAATTCATCGTTATTAAAAAATAACTAAGTGATTTAATTTAAAAAATGCATGGACTCTGGAACAAACTGCCTAGGTTTAAATTTTGGTTCTACCATGTACTACATCTGACCTTGAGTGTGTTACTAATATTTCTATTTCTTCATCTGTAAAATGTTAGCCCATAAATAATTATTCTTTTACATCAATAACTCCATTTCTAAAGTAACTTCTGTTTTTCAGTTTAGACTACTTTTATTATTCAGTTCAAAACACAGTTCTAATTCTGATATCTAATATTGGGAACCATTCTGAAATAAATGTAGTACAGGAGTTTTGAACTGAAATAAATGCCTTTAGTTTTTAAAAGTTAAAAGAAAATTCACAGTATTAACTTAGTTTTAATTCTTACATGCATGTTAAAAAATCAGCTACTACATGAGGACTCCAGCAGACATATCACTCCACATGTTAAGTGATATGTCTGCTCTAGATAGTTACTTGGAAATGGTACTGATTGCACAGTGCAACTCTAGTTCAAAGTAACATGCCAGAATAGTATACATTAACTTGGCCTGAACCCCACTCAATATGGGAAGTAGTCTAGAGAACAGAAACTGATATGCATCTATACCATAGAGTCACAAGTGGAAGTGAGGAAGATATCTCTAAGAAGACTATTCAAATTTGTTTCATCACTCCTGGACCTGTGTATATTTTATCAGAAATGGAACTCTAGGAATACCTTTTAGATTATCAGTCCATCAAACAATATCAATGAAGGCATAAAAACATTTATGTACTTCAAATATTGCTTTATTATTTTAAATAATCATTCTACTCTTCAGTATTTCATTCTTTATTTTTAAATTATGGTTTTGATGTCACTTGTAGCATATTAAATAGCTTACTTACTAACTTACTCCTAAGTATTTTCTATTATATTTCCTGCCACTTATAAATGAATATCAAATATTCTGTTTAATGGATATTTTAATAATATAAGCTGAGAATTATTTTTGTGTTCTCAAACTTGTACAATAAATAATGTTATAGGTAGTATGTTGAACAACATTTTTAAAAGCAATTAAACTGAAGATTCTAAATCATCCTATCAAGTATTATAAACTAGCCTGGGTTAATTGTGCAGTTACAAAGTAGCTCAACAATAAGCAATTATAAGAATGTTTATAACATATTCCTTATTAAAACAGCAATTTATGCTTTCCTGAAAGTGTTTTTCCTTTATAACTGTTTAAATGTAGCCCTGGACAGGTAAGCTCAATTGGCTGGAGTGTCTTCTCAATACACCAAGGTTGTGGGGTTCCTTCCCCGGTCTAGGCACATACAAGAAGCAACCAATGGATGCATATATGAGTGAAACAGCAAGGTGATGTTTCTCTCTCTCCCTCCAATAAATAAATAAAAAGACTATTTAAATGTAGCCATTATCCAACTGTATAAATTAGCGTAGTTATCTAATAGAGGCTATAAACCCAAAACCTAGTAAGAAAGCTCTATTTTATCAGCAAAATCAACTTTACAGAATATCCTGCTTAGAAACTAGACAGCATTAAACCAAAATTTGAAGCTATTGTGTTGCTCTAAAAGTTTTAACCGTAGAGATGTACAATCAGAAATAACTTTTCTGATTTTCAGTATTAATTTAACAACTTTGAATAAAAAACAGTAAATGAAAATCATAATGATATTTTTAATGGTGTCTGTATCAACTATGGTATGTTTGGCTATAAGTAAAACCTAACTAAAAAATGTTTGAAGCAAATTAGAAACTTTTATTTCTTGTCAAATAACGAAGGTAATCCAAAGGTAGCCATTTACCAGATCAGTGGCTCAAGAACATAAAGCCTGAGGTCTCCGACTTTCTTGGTTTGTTCCAACTATTATGTTTAAGTTCCAGGAAGAATAAGAGAAAGGAAAAGACACAGAGCAAAAGGGAAGTCTAAGCTGAGACCCTTCCACCTATAAAAACTCTCCCAGATTCCAACCTACAAACTTCCAATTACAGCTTATTAGACAAAACTATATATCTAATTGCTAGTCCTATCTTCAAGAAAAATTAGTTAAATTGTGTGTGTTTGTGTCTATTTATTAAGCTGTGAAAATTGCTGCCTTCCAAAATTCAGGGGCCTGGCAGTTTAAATGTCTTCTTAAAATATGCCCCTGAGCCTAATTTTATTCCAACAATTTCTTATAAAAGAGTTCAGAAGATAATATCAAATATACTCATTGAAAATCATCTAAAAAGAAAAATATATTAGATATAAAATAACTTATTTGGCAAAACGTGTCAATTTTTATGGTTTCCACTGCATTCTTAAAAATCAATCAATAAAGCAATATATTATGTCTGAATCACACATTAAACTTTAGAATGGTATTTCACAATTTGTAGTACTTTTGAACCAATTTTTTACTTTTGAAACAAGTCTCCAGCAAATGGTTTTACTGCTTCCCTCACAAAGATACCTCTAGACATTTCCTCTTCTCCCACCCATCCCCAATTCCCCACAGGGACTACAATCAATAGGTATGAGTATCAATTCTAGAATCAGACTGCCCGAGTTCAAAACCCAAGTTCAATTTTAGACAAATTAAATGAGATAACACATGTAAAATTCTTACTTCATGTATTATAGTATTTTCTTTGTAGTTTTTACCTTTCATTTGGGATACATTCATTAAATGCTTAACTATGTACCAGACATGTGCCAAGCACCCTACAAATAAATGAATACTGAGTTTGTTTTCTATAGCTATAGAGAAGAAAGCAGAGTAAAAGTAAAGTTATTATAAAGTAATGAAATGATAAATAAGGGATTGGAGATTCTAGAAAAGTTCCTGCCACCTATAACACCCAGATAAGAGTGGCCTTATTAGCCCTAACCGGTTTGGCTGGTTGGGGGCACATCCCCAGTAGGGGGTGTGCAGGAGGCAGCTGATCCATGTTTCTCTCTCATGGATGTTTCTAACACTCTATCCCTCTCCCTTCCTCTCTGTAAAAAAAAAGCAATAAAATATATATATTTTTAAAAAGAATGGCCTAAAGGACAAATCCAGAATCAATCTTAATAACTTAAAGTTACTCAACCTTTTCAGAATTTTGTTCCATATAATTATAAATTTGGTAATGAAATAGCCATAATCATATTAAAAAGAAATTTTAAAAATTTTATAGAAAACCTTAAGAATATTTGAGATATATTGGTGGTATTAAAAAATTAGACCAAAAAAAGGTTAGACCAAAATAATTTTATATTGAGACATGCCACTAAAACACAAAAATTCAAATAAATTGCCATCCTTATTACCAAAACCAAAAGTGGAAATATTAACCTGCCCACCCTAAAAACAAACAAACAAACAAACAAAATAAAACCTGGAGAAATATTTATTAATTCAAAGGGCTTTGCTAATTATGTAAATGTCTATCATTCTACATGTAATTTCATTCAAACTTCCTCTCTTTTCCCCAATTAACAACCCTGCCAAATGTTTGGACTTGAAAAGGCCACAGCTTTATACACAATTAACAGTCAAATTCTAACACAAATTACATGTCATTCTTATCTCTGTATACACATTGAACTCCTATATCTTGTTGCCAGCAGGCAGTTTGCACGAGGGAATACATCCTGAATTTGTTTAATGTCTAGGAATAACATTTCACACCTAGAAAAGAGATACAGTCCACTGCCAGCTAAGTGAATGAAATTTGTCATACTCCCTCCTTTTATTTTGTTCAAATAGGCAGTTTAGAATATGATTCCCTTATCCCTTTATCTGTTTTAACAAATATGTTCTTGAAGTATAAGATGCAAAAATAACCTTCATTTATCTTTTTAGAAATTCAGGATAATTACAGAAACTTTTATGTAAGGTAATAGTAAACGTATTTTCTAAAATACAAATTGGGGAAACATCATTTGACAAATCATCTATAAGAATAAATATTTCAAATTGGATGGATCCTAGAAAAATAGATATGCATGATCATTATATCTATGATTATTTCCCTAAGAAGGGTTTTCTTCGTTAGCAAGTGTACCAGACAATCCTCACTTCAAAATGGTCAAACCTGTCCTAACCTTCTGAAGTGTAGCATGTCATTATCAGATACCTCAATAAATAGCCATCATTTTATACTAAAAGGGCAACTAAAATATATCTTATATATTAATAAGATATATGTTAATATGTACCTATATGTTAATATGTACCTATATTATATTTTAAAGTAATATAAAAGGTACTCTGAAAAGCAGAGTCCTCTTAAAAGACAAACATCAAGGGATTAAGGGGGGGGAAAACACCTCACAGACAACAGTATGGTGATTACCAGAGGGAAATGGGGGGTGGGGAGAGGTAGAAGAGGGTAAAGGGGGGATAAATGCTGGTGGAAAGAGACTGGCTTGGGGTGGTGAGCACACAATACAATATACAGACGATATGTTACAGAAAGGTACCCCTGAACCTATATAATTTTATATATATTAACCAATGTCAACCGAATACATTCAATCTTAAAAAAACACACACAGTAATAAATAAATAAACAAATAAATAAACAAATAAATAAATAAATAAATAAATAAAGCAAGCATCATCCCAAATTAACTTTTTGATTGGGTTTGCTACTGGCTTAAAACTCATCAGTAGTCACTCACTACGCTTAGAATAGCTCAATTCCTTTAACAAGCATCTGTCTACCTGTCCAACTTCATCTTCTGCAACCTTCTCCCTATACTCTAAGCTCCAACCACACTACAGTTATTTCTATTCCTCCAGCTCCAGTAAACTCCCTCTCAGCTTAGCATCTATCCCTGAGTCTGGAATACATTTCCCATATGTATCTAGTAAATTCCTGTTCTTTAATTTACAGTTTAAATGTCAATTTTTCAAAGAAGCCTTCCATGAACTTCCTCTTCCTCCTATCTTCTCCAAATATATTAGACAGCTGGACATAGGTTTCCATACCACATTTTCCCGCTACCACAAC
>NC_137076.1:53475247-53577747 GCF_951640355.1 Cnephaeus nilssonii | reverse complement strand
TGCAAATAAAATTACCCTACCTAATAAAAGAGTAATATGCAAATTGACCCTAACTCCACTATACCCACAAGCCACACCCACCATCCAATCAGGAGCAGATATGCAAATAAACCCAACCAAGATGGCTACAGCCACAGAGAGCAAGGTTTCCCAGGCAATGGAGGAAGCCAAGCTTTCCGCCTGCCATTGCAGGCATAAGCCTCCACTCAAGCTACAAAGTTTCAATTATAGAAGGTAAACAAATCCAAACAGAAATGGCGGCAGCTACAGAGCTGGAGAGAGCAGGCCAGGGTTGCCCCCGGCAATGGAGGAAGCCAAGCTTTCCACCTGCCCTGGCCAGCCTAGGCCTCCACTCCAGGCTACAAAGTTTCAATTGTAGAAGGTAAATAAATTCCAGATACCAGGGCCTCCTCTTGGGTCGCCGGGGGGCATGGCCGGCCTGCAAACCACCATAGGCCCCTTGCTCAGGCCGCCCCATGCCCCAAGGGAACCCCCATCCTGATCCGGGACACCCTTCAAGGCAAACCAGCTGGCCCCCACCCCTGCACCAGGCCTCTATCCTATCTAATAAAAGAGTAATATGCAGATTGATCATCACTCCAACACACAATATGGCTGCCCCCATGTGGTCAAAGATTCTGTCCCCATGTGGACACAAGATGGCCACCACAAGATGGCCAGCAGGGGAGGGCAGTTGGGAGGGACCAGGCCTTCAAGGGAGGGCAGTTAGGGGTGACCAGGCTGGCAGAGGAGGGAAGTTGGGGGCAAACAGGCTGGCAGGGGAGCAGTTAGGCATCAATCAGGCTGGCAGCGGAGTGGTTAGGGGGTGATCAGGCTGGCAGGCAGAAGTGGTTAGGGGCAATCAGGAAGGCAGGCAGGCGAGCAGTTGGGAGCCAGCAGTCCTGGATTGTGAGAGGGATGTCCGACTGCCCGTTTAGGCCCAATCTTACCGGGATCAGGCCTAAACGGGCAGTCGGACATCCCTCGAGGGGTCCCAGATTGGAGAAGGTACAGGCTGGGCTGAGGGACACCCCCCTCCTCCGTGCACGAATTTCATCCACCAGGCCTCTAGTTTTATATAAATATTTTTTTTCATTTTAGAGGTGGCTGCACTGTTCCATTTATGAAACCCCAAAACATCTTCATGCTGAAAAGATCGCTGACTTTCTTTTTTAAAAGTACCTGTGGAAAGTACCAGAAACGGACTCAGAAAAATTAGAATCTACAAGTGTCTCCAATAAAATTACTTACTTGTTAAAGCACATTGAAAATATAAAAGACATATTCTCTCTTTTGGAAGCCTATTAAAATTAAGAAATCCAACTATTCTTTTCCTCTATGCCATTTTACTAATAGATAAGTTAGTATGTAAATCTCAGTTGCTAGTATGTAAAATCCTAGTAAATTGTAGTGTAGTTTATCATGTTCCATGTGCATTTATGCTTCTTTATAACCTCACCTAAGTTTCTATATGTCATAGTTTAGTTTTAAGTGGGTGGCCAAAAACTATGATGAGTTAGAAATTATGTCCCATTTGGGTGTTCATTCACAATAAATTACTATTTCTATGGCATCAAATAATAACTTCAAGCCTTTATTCACTGCTCAGTGAGAGGCACTTAACCTTACATGGAAAATAGTTATTTATCTTAAAGACTTTATCATCATCTTGGCTTCTTTCAATGATATTCTGCTGTGTTACAAAACATTTAATACAAAAAATATGTAAATAAACAATTAAATATATAAAGCATGTATATGGTAAAATATTCAATTGGAGAAACATAAAAAATATAATAAAACTTTGTGGGCAAAGCTGGATTCCAACACAAGAATTTTCAAAGTTATATATCAGGGTGGCATTTTAATTCATTAACAAAAATGAGTTTTAAGCTCCATAGAGAAGTTTATATTGAATATATTTTTACATCATGTTTACCCTTTAAAAGATAGAGCACAAAAGCAGTTTGGACCAAGATCCAAAGAGATGAAGTCAGAGAGTCAAGAGTATCATACCAATCTCCACACTAATAACTATGTCCCATACAACTATATATACATACACAGACACACTTGCCAAAACCCCCCAGAGTGGTTCTTTAATTTTAAAGAAGCGACATATTTCTTTGATAATTAAGTTCACATTTATATGATTTTTACAAAAAGTTATCAAAGTTCACCATTATCTGACTTCTTGTTGATTGTATTTTCAGCATATTGTAGAATGTATAATGGAAAATATATAATGGAAAGCAGGACTTTTGATGGACACCCAGCTAGTGCCTAAGGAAAAAACGATGTGCAAAAGAGGGTATGGATGAGAAGAGGATGTGTTTTGGTAAGGAGATGTTCATGGGTAGAACCAAGACTCTACAAATGGGGGTTAACAGGACAAAGGGAGGGGCAGGAAGGAAGACAGAAAGTAGGGGTAGGTAGTTTAGTTAAAGAGAGGCCCTCAAATCCCTTAAAAAAAAATCAAGCCCTAGCCAGTTTTGCTCAGTGGATGGAGGGTCGGCCTGCAGACTGAAGGGTCCCAGGTTCAATTCTGGTCAAGGGCACATGCCAAGGTTGCCAGCTAGATCCTGGTGGGGGGCATGGAGGTAGCCAATCAATGATTCTCTCTCATCACTGATGTTTCTCTCTCTCTTTCTCTCTGAAAGTGATAAAAATCTTTTTTAAAAATCAGCTGTAGTCGGTTTGGCTCAGTGGATAGAGCATTGGCCTCTGTGGCCTGAAGGGTCCCAAGTTTGATTCCGGTCAAGGGCACATGCAGGGTTGCGGGCTCATCACCAGTAGGAGGTATGCAGGAGGCAGCCAATCAATGATTCTCTCTCACCACTGATGTTTCTCTCTCTCTCTCCCTCTCCCTTCTTCTCTGAAGTCAATAAAAAGATATTTAAAAAAAAATCTAAGACCCAAATTACTTGGCATTTATAATACTGAGCTGGAGTGAGAAAGCCAAATTCAGGAAGATCAGAAGAACAAAAGTTACTAATATTCGCAGAAAAAAGGTTACTGCATATGCATGTAATTGGAACCACAGAGAAGAGAAATCCTAAAGTGTTTTCAGCAAATAAAGAATGCTAAATAGAAATTAATAACACAGGATCAATCATAAACTAAAATAGTATGAAATGATGGTGATGTTTCCTTTAGTTAACAAACTTCATCAATATATTTTAGAAATATAATAATATCAAAAGGTTCACTGCTGACCTCTGTCCTTCTAACCTTAATTTCCCCAAATGTATTAAAAACTTGAAAAAATTCTACTACCTAAGGTTTTCAGAACATAACCCTTTGGGTAAGGTATTATCAACTTTCTTAATGTTCTTGAGCACTTCAAAAACTAAATCCATTAGAAAAGCAGGCAAAATGGGCTTCTCTTTATATTATGGTCAATGTTTAAGGAAAATATGTTCAAATTAATTCATTCAAATAAATTTTTTTGAATGCCAACTATGTGCCAGACACTGTTTTATAGCCACTAGATACAGAAATCGCAACAACAAAAAGATGGGGGCGGGGGGGCAAACTATGTTTTATTCAGAATTAGAGAAAAATCACTCTAAATTCTGTTTAAACCTATACTTAGAGCAATAAATATTAATTACAGAAAACAAGACCTAAAGAAACTTAAATTATCTCGGGTTATTATTTAAACAAGGGGGGTGGGGGCGGGAATCTGAAAATACGGTGAATATTATAAAATCCAAACTCATATCAATCCAGGTTTTGTGGTGAACTCTCATTTATTTTAGAAGGAAATTCTTTCTCTTTCCTTCCTTCCTTCTTTTATAAAGAGAGGGGGAGAACTGTATTCTTTAAAAGTGACAATGTAAAAAAAAAAAAAAAAAGAAAGAAAAGAAAAAAGAAAGGCTAATGAAATGTTAGCAATAAAAGGAGACTAAGAAATTACATGCAATGCCTAATCCTAGACTAGATCCTGTACTGGAGGGGGAAAATGTTCTAAAGAACACTGTGGTCAAATAATGAACGTAAAATGTAGATGGTAAATAATATTATTGTATCAATGTTAAATTTCATAAATTTGATAACTATTGTGATTATATAAGTAAGTAAATGTTCTTAGTTTTAGGAAATATACACTGAAGTATTTCAGGATAAAGGATCATGATGTATACAAATGGTTCAGAAAAAATTTGTGTAAGTATACACATGTACATATTATATGGAAATATATATGTGTATACAGGGGGAATGAGCAAATGATAAAACAAATGGGGCAAAAATGTTAAATGGTAGATACTAGTACATTCAAGTAAGTTTTTTAAAAGAACGTGATAAATATGACATGTATGTGGTAAACCTGAGCCAACATCAGTGAAGCTCAGGCTCTGGAATATTTTCCAGATGGTTCCTTTCTCCAGTGATATCCTCTGTGACCAAGAATTGTATGAAAGCTATCGCTGAAAAAGGGTAAAGCTAACTGGCCACTATGGAAGATGGCTGATAGTGATAAAATTACCAATGTATAGCCCTAGCCAGTTTGTCTCTGTGGATAGAGCATCGGCCTGCGGACTGAAGGGTCGCAGGTTTGATTCTGGCCAAGGGCACATGCCTGGGTTGCAGGCTCGATCCCCAATAGGGGGCATGCAGGAGGCAGCCAATCAATGATCCTCTCTTATCATTGATGTTTCTATCTCTCTCTACCTCTTCCTTCCCCTATGAACTCAATAAAGAAATATATATTTTTTAAAATTACTAATGTATATAGTATATACAAACACAAATTTGGCCTATTCTTTCAGAGGATTCCCCAGTTCAAATATTAAGAAATCCAAATTGACACTTAGTAGGACAACGTATAGGTGTATATTCATAATAAGTGCTATTTGAAACTACAATAACAATTTATAAAAAGTGATCCTCTAAATTACAATAATAAAATTCTTCCTGAAAATTTTGTCACAAATTTTGTATGTTTTAATCTACTCTTCACATGGTAAAATTATGTTATTCTGAAGTCAGTGAGGAAGAGCTATTATAGATGAGAACTTTTTCTAAATAAGAGAAGGTTTATAAAACTTCAGGTGGAAATATTTCTAAACCATGATGGTAATCTGTGGTGGGCAGAATAATGCTGCCTCACAAAGATGGGCACACCCTCATCCCTGGATGACCATGTTACCTACCAGCTGTACCGGTTAATAATGCAGATTTTGTAATAAAAGAAAACACGATAATTTCAAGAGAAACATCAAAAGTGCTTTATTCAAAGTAATGTCCATTGCTAGCTACACATTTCCCCCATCTTTCAGGTAATTTGTGGATACCGTCCCAATAGAACTTTTCTTGTTTTGAGGCAAACCATTCAGAGACAAAATTTTCCACTTCTTCATAAGTTTTGAAGCGCTGCTCAGAAAGTGCATGTGCCATCAATCGGAACAAGTGGTAATCTGAAGGAGCAAGGTCTGGTGAATACAGCGGGTGGGTTAATACTTCCCAGGCAAGATCTTTTAACATGTCTTTAACTGGTTTTGAAGTGTGTGATGGTGCGCTATCATAAAATAAAATTACTTTGCTGTGTCCTCTGGCACATTCTGGTCGTTTCACGATCAAAGCGTGGTTCAAATTGATTATTTGTTGTTGGTAGCGATCAGTATTAATGGTTTCACCTGGTTTTATAAGCTCATAATACACCACACCTTCCTGATCCCACCAAATGCAGAGCATTGTCTTCTTTCCGAAGCGATTTGGCCTTGCAGTCGATGTTGATGGTTGACCTGGATCAACCCAGGATTTTGTGCATTTGGGATTCTCAAAATAAACCCACTTTTCATCACCAGTCACAATTCGATGCAAAAAAGACTTTCTTTCGTGCCATTGAAGCAACATTTTACTGATGACTTTTCAGTTTTCCATTTGTCTTTTGTTCAGTTGATGTGGCACCTCCTTCCTTTAAAATCTTTCCCTTTGCTTGTAAATGATAGGAAATTGTTTACTGGACAACGTTTAATCTTTTCTGCAAGTTGTTTTTTTTAAATTTCTTTATTAAGGTGTTACATATGTGTCCTTATTCCCCTATTAACTCCCCCACACTCATGCCCTCACCCCCCTGTTGTCTGTGTCAATTGGGTAGGCTAATATGCATGCATACAAGTCCTTTGGTTGATCTCTCCCCTTTACCCCCACCCTCCCCTACCTTCCTTCTAAAGTTTGATGATCTGATTGATGTTTCTCAGTCTCTGGATCTGTTTTTGTTCATCAGTTTCTGTTGTTCATTATATTCCACAAATGAGTGAGATCATATGATATTTATATCTTTCTCTAACTGGCTTATTTCACTTAGCATAATGCTCTCCAGTTCCATCCATGCTGTTGCAAATGGTAAGAACTCCTTTTTTACCACAGTGTAGTATTCCATTGTGTAGATGTACCACAGTTTTCTAATCCACTCATTTGCTGATGGGTTGTTTCCAAATCTTAGCTATTGTAAATTGTGCTGCTATGAACATAGGGGTGCATATATCCTTTCTGATTGGTGTTTCTGATTTCTTAGGATATATTCCTAGAAGTGGGATCACTGGGTCAAATGGGAGTTCCATTTTTAGTTTTTTGAGGAAACGCCATACTGTTCTCCACAGTGGCTGCACCAGTCTGCATTCCCACCAGCAGTGCACCAGGGTTCCTTTTTCTCCACATCCTCGCCAGCACTTGTCGTTTGTTTATTTATGATAGCCATTCTGACAGGTGTGAGATGGTACCGCATTGTCATTTTGATATGCATCTCTTGGATGATTAGTGACTTTGAGCATGTTTTCATATGCCTCTTGGCCTTCCTTCTGTCTTCTTTCGAAAAGTATCTATTTAGGTCTGTTGCCCATTTTTTGATTGTGTTGTTTATCTTCCTTTTGTTAAATTGTATGAGTTCCCTGTAAATGGTGGAGATTAAACCCTTAATGGTGATAACATTGACAAATATGTTCTCCCATACAGTGGGCTTTCTTGTTGTTTTGTTGATGGTTTCTTTTGCTGTGCAAAAGCTTTTTATTTTGATGTAGTCCCATTTGTTTATTTTCTCTTTAGTTTCCATTGCCCTAGGAACTGCAAGTTGTTTTTGAGTTTGACATGCATCTTCACCCAATAATGCTTGTAATTGTTGGTCTTCAAACTTTTTCTGTTGACCTGGACGTTCTTTGTCTTTCATATCAAAATCATCACTTTTAAAGCATTTAAACCAGCGTTCACAAGTATCTTGAGATGGAGTATGTTCACCATAAGCTTCCCGAAGTATACGATAACTTCAGCAGCACTTTTCTTCAAAATAATGAATTAAAACTTCCCACAAATGCTCTTTTTTTGGCACGAAATTTGACATTTTTAAGCGTAAAAATATCTATGATGTTAACACCTTCATCAAATTTGACATATGAAGTTTTGAAGCTTGCTGTCAATACAACAAAATAGCATACATATCAAATCGCATATATATCAACATATGTATAACTCCATCTATTGAAAAAAAAGTCTGCATTAACTGATACACCTGGTACATGGCAAAGAGGAACTAGGGTTGCAGCTGAATCAAATCGCATATATATCAACATATGTGTAACTCCATCTATTGAAAAAAATCTGCATTAACTGATACACCTGGTACATGGCAAAGAGGAACTAGGGTTGCAGCTGGAATTAAGGTTGCTAATCAGCTTACCTTAAAACAAGAAGATTAACCTGGATTATCCAGTGTACCCAATGTAACAAGAAGGTTCCTTCAAAGTGAAAGAGGTGGAAGGTGGCAGAAGAGTAGGTCAGAGTAATGCAATGTAAGAAGCCTTGACCTGTGGTTGCTGGCTTTGAAGATGGAGGAAGGGAACAAGAGCCAATAAATGTGGGAAGCTTCTAGAAGTTGGAAAAGGCAAGAAAATAAATTCTCACCTAGAGCCTCCAGAAAGGAACGCAGTCCTGTCAACACCTTGATTTTAGCACCATGAAACCCATATTGTTCAAGCCACTAAGTTTGTGGTAATTTATTCCAGCAGCAATACAAAACTAACACATGCACTATTTTCTTTTCTCTTATAGAAAGTGTAATAAATATAACTTAATCTTCAAAATCGAAGAGAATCATTATGAGAATCAATTACTGTTTTAAGCAACAACCTATCTACCCCAACCTCCAAGAGTACATCCAGAAGATTCCCATACCCATGCTTATAATATAGTTTCCAGGTGATCCTTTGATAAGAGATGTTCACCTGCCTATCTACTACATTTCAGCCACTTCGAATGGCTCTGCTCTCATTACTCTCCACATCAATAATTATCCCTCAATCACTACTATTCTCTTTCCTCCCTCTGTCCCCAGTTTAATTCTTTCCTGCCATCTTTTGCTCAGATAATATCTCCTGGGTTTCTTGGCTCTTGCGTAAAGATTGCCCTTAAACACACGAGGCTAGTCAATGCCTTTTTCCCTTGTCTGCAAATCTACCAATCAGCATGTAATATTCTGCTCACCTCAGCTCTTTTCATTTTTGCTGAGTATTCACTGGTTGTTTTCCAAGGGTATTTCTCCACCTATGTGCAATCTGGACCTTAAATTTTTCTGTAGAAGGCTATGTATATTTACTCTATATGCAAGCTTGAAGGAGAAGCAGCAGAGATAATGATAGTGTAGTCACATGCATACTCTCACTGCTATAGGCAGCTGACATGCAAATTTATTTTCTCCACACATATGCCATCTCCCCCACCCCTGCCCGGTATATTCTCAGTAAATGTTTAAAAGACAGGGGAGAAAAAAAGCTCTTAACTTTCTAGTGTGAAAGTGACAGCAAACAGAGAAAACTAGTAAGCAAGCAAAGTGAAGTTACATGTGGTATCAGAACAGATTATAATATATAATCTACAGTGTATTTCCTAAAATTTACCCATATTCAATACATTCAAGGCCTTCAAATATTTAAACAGTTCAGACATTATTGAACTGAGAGCTACTAGAGGTTCTGGACATCTAGTCGCGATGTCTGGTTTCCCTGCTGCCCAAAATTAAGTTTGGTTTGAAATAATCTTTTTTTTCGCCTAATGACAAATTTGTAAATAAGCCAAGATACGCAGACTCAGTAGTATAACAACGTGACTCACTAATACTAGCATCACACAATCAGAAGGCTGAAATATTCTCTTTAAAATTTATGTTTGATGTCGATCACATACAACACTGCAGAGTAGCAGCACATGCACTATGATTTTACATGTACTTTTTATATGACTCTCCTGTAACACCAGCTGACCATTTCCATGGCAAAGAATAAGCTGCACAAAAAAGTAATCCTGGCTTAATTCTTTAATATATGAGACAATAAAATAAGGTAAAGCCATATAACCTAAAAGTTATTTTAAAAAATACTTTGAAGTATGTTTACTTATATGTGTACATATTTTAATTTACTGATTATAAAAACAATGAAGGAAATTAACCCCCCCCCCCCCAATTTAACCACTATTCATATACTTTAACTGTTTTCATTTTTAGTCCATTTTGCTCAGTCTTCATTCAGGAATTTAACATAATTTTAACATATGTAAAATCAGAGTACAAAGATACTTCTGTGTTCTTTTTCATTTAAAATGAGATCATTTGAAATACTTTAAATATAACTAATCTCCTAATTATATAAATATACCATTTACATTCATTCCTCTATAAGAAACAGGTAAAGAAAGAATCTTATGCTTTTTTGAGTTGTGAATATCAGTTTATAATATCTGAATACCTGAAATAGTCAAAGGTATACTTTGTGAATGAATACCATGACTTAATAATGTACAATAAAGAAACTAAGACTCATTTCAAAATAACACGTTACCATTTTAGGAAATTACTGGATCTTTATTCTAATTAAAGATTTCTAATTAAACTACTTAAGAAAGGCTTTAAAGTAGTTTTAATCTTAAAAGTTGAAGATGAATAACTGATATTAACTTCAGACTAAATGTACTTACCATGACAAAAGGATTAGCTCAAATGTGAACTGACCTTTATTCAGTGAGCAAGAACCTGAATAACCAGATTCTTACAAAATATAAATATGACTTTTTAAAGTACAGAGTATTACAGCACTTATGAAACAGAATGCCATCAATTTCCATGTAAAAACTGAAATCTAAACAGAAATTGAAATTGATGTGAATTTACTTCTGAGAGCTTACTATATTTGGAAAACGGCTTCCTCTTTGCTAACACAGTGGTTTCAGTTTTATATAGACTCATTATAAGCCACAATGTTTCCTAAGTATAAAATACACAGCATTTTATTAACTCCATTTCTATCACTGATAAACAGCCATGGAGGTACATACCAATCACTTTAAAACCAGATTTAAATTTCAAGTATTCTTCCTATGATTTACTACATATTACTTTGGAAATTTCCTAACCAGACTATCTAACATAGTTTACACTGCAATCATTGCCTGAAACTTGTATAAAATGCTGATAATGAAAACTGTTATTTAGTCCTCCATGAATTTAAAAAACAAAGACAAAACTGTTTATCTTTCTGCATTACCTGATCATGTCACAACATTTCAGAGAAGGATAGCAAGGTTTTATCCTCCTCTTCTGTTGGAGTATTTTGAGAAGACAAAGATAAGTAGTGTGTGATACATGTCATTTAATTGTAGGAAAGCAGAATTTACAGAACTGTCATAGACAACTGCAGAAAGGGCATTAAAAAACCAAGAGCATGGTACTGACAAGATACCAATAAACTATTGATGACTTTAAAATAAACCATCACCCATCGTTACAAGTCATGCTTTGCTACTTCCTAGCTTTAGAATAAACCAAGTTATATAATCTATCTGTGCCTTGCTTTCTGTATAGATAGGGATAATAATCCTATATAATAAAAGGCTAATATGCAAATTGACCAAACGGCAGACTTACTGGTCACTATGACACACACTGACCACCAGGGGGCAGATGCTCAATGCCGGAGCTGCCCCCTGGTGGTCAGTGTGCTCCACTCAGCCAGAAGCCTGGCTCACAGCTGGCGAGCACAGTGGTGGTGGCAGGAGCCTCTCCTGCCTCTCTGGCAGCACTAAGCTGTCAGTCAGATATCCTCTGAGGGCTCCCAGACTCCAAGAGGGTGCAAGCCGGGCTGAGAGACCCCCCACCCCCACAAGTGCACAAATTTCGTGCCCCGGGCCTCTAGTAGGATATATAACTCAATATAGATTTGTTGAGAGGATTAAGACAAAGTACTTAGTTTACTGCCTGGCACAGAGTAAGAGCTCAATATTACTCTTGCATAAATCTCATTTCAATTGAGTCTTTAAAGACTTTTAGAACATTATCTTTAGAAATCTCACTTTAAAATTTTGACCTTGGAGATAGGAAGAAATCTGTTGGAAACAGGAGAGGATCAAAATTATCGATACACCTTATAGGTATTTATTGAGCATGAGCTTTGTATCTAGTCATGCTATCAAATAAGTAAGATGATGCCTGCCTTTCATAACTTTTCACATTGGTAAGTTAAAGGTAGAGGAAACATGGAAAATGACATTGGGGAGATGACAAAAACATACATTACACTGTATGGGACTGATGATAAGTGGAATATTGAAAGAGCTCTGTGGGGCACTTCAGGACAAATGCATGGAAGCAAGCCTGGAAAGATGAATACTTCAGGTTGGGGGTCAATGAGAAACAACTTTGTCAGGTAGAGTTTTAAGGATTTTAAAGAATAATAGCACAGTAACAGGCTGTTTTATTCTCTTCTAAAAGCATGCATTTAGTGGCATCACTGAGTTACGGAATTACTAGAAAGTTCTCCCTTCCTTCCTTTGTTCCCTCCTTCTTTCCACAAATATTTGTTGAATACCTACTATCTAAAAGGTAGTGAGGTGTAAGGTGCTGGAAATAAGTCATTAAGATGAGGACTATACTTGGTTTGATGAGAAAATCTTTAGTGTGGATAATCTCAGAAGAAAACAAACCAGTCTGTCGCAGCCACTGTGGAAACAGTATGGAGTTTCCTCAAAAAGTTAAAAATGGAACGTCCATTTGACCCAGTAATCCCACTTCTAGGAATATATCCCAAGAAAACAGAAACACCGATCAGAAAGGATATATGCACCCCTATGTTCATAGTAGAACAATTTACAATAGCTAAGATTTGGAAACAGTCTAAGGGCCCATCAGCAGACGAGTGGATTAGAAAACTGTGGTACATCTACACAATGGAATACTATGCTGCTGTGAAAAAGAAGGAATTCTTAACCATTTGTAACAGCATGGATGGAACTGGAGAGCTTTATGCTAAGCAAAATAAGCCAGTCAAAGAAAGATAAATATACATGATTTCACTCATTTGTGGAATATAATGAACAACATAAACTGATGAACAAAAATAGAAACAGAGACATAGAAGAATCAAACAGACTGTCCAACCTATGAGGGAAGGTGGAGGGTGAGGAAGTAAGAGATCAACCAAAGGACTTGTATGCATGCATATAAGCATAACCAATTGACACATACAGTAGGCGGGTGAGGGCATGTGCTGGGGGGTGGGAGTGGCCGGGGAGAGGTCAATGAGGGGAAAAGGAGACTTACGTAATACTTTAAAAAATAAAGAGTTTAAATTGAAGGAAAAAAAAAAAAAACTAACCAAGCTTATTTTACCAGCACAACTTACTTTCTTTTAAATGAGTAGGCTGTTTTTTCATTTCAGTTTCAAGAGTAAATCAAATGGACATATTTATTACATTTTAAATATATATTCAAAACAAAATCATGCATTCTTGCCCGGTGTGGCTCAGTGGTTGAGCATCAACTCATGAACCAGGAGTTCACCATTCGATTACAGGTCAGGGCATATGCTTGGGTTCCTGGCTTGATCCCCAGTATGGGGCATGCAGGAGGCAGCTGATCAATGGTTCTCTCTCATCAGTGATGTTTCTATTCCTCTCTCCCTCTCCCTTCCTCTCTCTGAAATCAATTTTAAAAAATTATGCATTCTTAAACTCCATCATGAGAGCTAGAGTCACTTAAAATATACCAAATGAAGGAGTTTAGGGGCCTGAACATAACTAGACTTTAGGGACATGAAAAACTATTGTAAAACTGCACATCAGCCATCAGTTTTAAAATATCATAGCAGTTTTGACAGATGCCAGAAAACAACAAGAAAGTAATCCTGGTTGAAAGAAAAAGAACACGAGGATAATTTAGAAATAGTTTGGGCCAGAAGAATATAACTAACCTCTACAGGGATATCTAAAGTTAATAAGAGCAGGTAACCTTGAGCAACTTACTCAACTTCCCACATCTCAGTTTATTCATCTGTGAAATGGTCATAACAAATAGCACCTACCTGGAAGGGTTGTTGCCGGGATCTGCAACTTAACATAGGTAAAGTACATGAACAAGGCTCTCACATAGTAAATGCCTTGCAGGTCCTGTATTATGGTAAAAGCATATCTGCAGTATCTGGTTAGTGAACAATATACCCTGACAATAAGCTCTAAAAAAGAGGGAATGTTCAAAAGGAGCACAATAGAAGAACAAGTAGGAAGTCACAGAATTTGTACTAGAGTACCAACCAAAGTGTGTTTAAGAAAGGAGAAGTAAAACAGAGGTCATATAAAAGTAAGTGTTTAGTTTTAAATAAGTATATGATAAGATAAAAATAATTATATTCTATATTTAACAATATTTAGGTATCTTCCAATTCCTGTACATTACCCTCACAAAAGTTATATGAATAACAAAGAATATATTTCTTGTGATACAGAATTTGGAAGCCCATCAATGGTTTGTTCAGTTTGCATAAGTCACAACTGATTGGACACAGTCCCTGTGGGCATGCCATTTCATCCAGACTGGACGGTTCATTAGTCATAATTACTATAACTGTACAGCAGAGACTGCAGTTTTATCTCATCATACATCTTTGATCAAGCTGCTTCCATTTCTGCTTCATCAGCATATGAAGTTACATTATTGGCATTTTCTATTTTCAATCGGTGATTAACATAGATTATGCTTTATATCAAAACATGTATTTGGTCTTCACATTTAATATTGAGGGTCCAGATCTGACCATAATTTGACCTCTGATATTTGAAAACCACCTAAATACCATGAATCATCAACTGAAATCCAGAATGTTACAGACAGAATAAAACAAAGAAAAGAACTGACCTGTGTTAAAAGCATAAGATGATTGCACTTATCTAAATTGAGACTAACCATATTTGCTGCAGCTTCTCATTAAACATTAAATTGCACTCCAGAAGAACACATCATACATATTTATTGTGTTGCACTGTCACTGTCTAAAGACTCATACGACAATTAGTGTTTCTCTCAAACTATAAGCTACATAAAGAAATTTCCCATGAAGCTTAAAGACAAAGTAATGTAGAAGATTGTTCAAGAAGGTTAAAGAACAGATGGATAATAGATTTCACTGAACTCTAAAGCATAACACACTTACTTCAGAAAGGAAAATGTTTCCCAAATATGGTTCAAATGTAAAATAGGGAATGAAATTGATGTGTCAGGAATTTTTTTTATTCTAACTTCTATTGGAGAACAATAGGGGACTAAAAGGCCCATCTCACTATTTTTGTGTCTCACTATTTTCATGTGCAAACTGTCCCCACTGTAGGCTGCATGAACAATCATAATCGACAGTTACATGCGGGCACTGAGGCTGCAAAAATCCCAGAGTAATTAGTGTTGTCTGAATGCAATGACATCTGTGTTCTCATGGTTCTCAAGACATGTCAGGCCAATAAGATATATATGAAAAAATATGACAAGCATTGCAAATGCCCTTCTGAAAGGTCTTAGACTTTGGGGAAAAGCTGAAGAAACAACACATGTCATCTTTTTGTAACCAATATATTTAAGATGAAAAGATCTAAAAAGATCTTTTGAGACATGCATTCTCTTTTATAACTGTAAAGTGTTTGTTCAGGATATGGCCACGCAGTATGAAATGAACCTGCTGCGAGTCTGTCTCTTTTTAAAACTTTCCTAACACAAGTGATCCTGTGCAGTGGAAATGTATGTTATGTGCCCATTCCTGTAGGTGACAAAATAGGAAGCACATCTCATTAACGTTGCTTGATTTCTTTACATTCTAATTTAAAAATAACATCTCTTAGTATTAGACATAAAAGTTTCAAACGTGTTGTTAAATGCCTCAGAATTACGTTTGCATTTTTCTAATAACAGAGACTGCCAAATTGACTGCAAAAAAAAGGCCTTTGTTGCAGGACACCCAATGCCTGTGCCGAGTAGTGCCTACTGCTGAGCCCTCTGTCTAGTCTGTAGCAGTATGTGGGAGCATGCACTTGCTTCAAGAAAGACATTAGTCATCATTAACAGAAGCACTGACACCAAATCTAAGTGCCTCTCCACAATGACCAAGTGGCAATCATCTTTCTCTTATACTGTCACTGCTGATTAGGATTTTCTTTCATGAAAATTTAATTTGTCCCCTTTCTTCAGCTTTTTTTGTTTTAATTCCTGGGGAAAAACAAAACCCAACAACAACAACACTCTATTCAGAAAAGACTGCAAATATAGCAAAAGAAGCTGCACCTAGAATATAGCTAACAATATAAAGATGACAAGATTCGCAGCTAAATCTTTTATGTAATCCAATAGAAAAACACCAGTTAAGTGAATGACTTAATACACAACCTGGGGGAAACGGATTCTAAAAGGAATCTTGCTTTTACAATGTGTAAGCCCCATAAGGTGATTCAAGAAATCTGAATAAAATTTCTCTAAATATTTATTATATAACCCCAACGTTTCCTTAAAACTAAGATTGCAATAGTTCAATAGTAGCCATCCTTTACTACATTCAAATTTATATTCTCTGTTCTTTAGAGTAGAAGATATATCACTTCAAACTTAAGAAAATATTTAAGCACCAATACCCTTACTGTGCATTGACCTGCTGGTTAGTTGTTGTTGTTTTTTTGTTTGTTTGTTTTTTAAAGGAATTTCAGTTGCATTAGACAAATGAAAATGATTCATGTGGTCATGCAAGATACTCTGCAGCTAGATGATGCTAGACTTACACTCTGGTTCTGTACAATATCACAGTTTTAAACAAGATATCACAGTGATACGTTATTTAAGGAAGTTTTAAAAAACATTTACTTTTCTGTTTTACTTCAATTTGTTTAAAGTTTTCAAAAAATGTAAGCATGTGATAGTTTGCAAGGAACCTGGTACAGCCCAAACTCCCACTTCTAGTTATAAATATTATCTTCTCTTTATGTTCCTTACGTTTAGTAACAAAATAGAGGTTGGTTTAAATTAAAAGAACCTCTAAGTTATTTTATATCCTTTTAGAACATGTGAACTTTTAGTCAAAACCTGTTATACTTTTGTTTATGTGACCATAAATTGTATCTATCTTTTAACGTAAATATCCATATGAAATGCTTTTAAAACAAAAATCAGCCTCACTTCTTTTTAAATTCAGAAGCAACCATAATTCATCAAACTTTAATCATTAAGTGGTCTATTCCTGACTATTTTATTGTGAAAAGTAATATAAAACGAATTTGAAGGTCAAATAGCAACTGCTTAGTGGCTAATACATCATATTTACAAATGGTTCGAGTTTTTTTTTCTTCTATTTAAAATGGGTCTGCAGTCAAAACATTTAAGAGGAGACTAGAAATTAAAAAGGATTTTGAGAGGCAATGTCTAACTGCTGAACTTTTATAACAGGGATATCATGATTAAATAAAAATCTAGTCCACAATATAAGCAAAACTTTACATAAGAACCTATCCTAAGTAACCTTGCAGGGTTCCTTTATAACTAATTGGCTCATTTCTTTATTTCTTAACTAGGTAAATATGCTTCTTAAATTCTCAAAAGCTTAAAAGCAAACTGATTTTCAGAGTTGCACAGTCTTAGCCAAATTAAAACTTCAGAAACTTACAATATAATTACTGACTCTCTTGCCAAATCCCAGATCCAGTACATGTTCGAGTAAAGAAGTTTAGCTCCATAACTTCCACCCCTCAACCTAAACCTCCAGTCACTTGTCAGTTAAAGGTTGGGCGATTTATTGACCGCCTCTGGATGCATACTGTCAGTGAGGAAGGAAATATGAGAGAGGGTTGTCGCTACTGTTCTGGAGCTCATTGATAATGACATACCTGCCTCTGTCACCCATTAC
The DNA here is from genome assembly GCF_951640355.1 of Cnephaeus nilssonii. NCBI lineage: Eukaryota > Metazoa > Chordata > Mammalia > Chiroptera > Vespertilionidae > Cnephaeus > Cnephaeus nilssonii. The sequence continues at coordinate 53,560,555 of NC_137076.1, read as the reverse complement.
CCATACTACAAACTACTTAGACCTAACTGAAAAATCAATAGCCTACTTGCACTGGTTCCTGTGGCTGCCTCCTTTGATTGTCAGCTCCTGTCTAGGGTCAGCACTTACATGAAAGGGGCTGTGACTGCCTGATGCTTTCAGGACAACCTAACGATATGAAACTAGCCAACAGAACAGTAAATTCTGTCTCCATGCCCTCCTCATCAATTAGGCTTTGACTAGGCTTGCCTGTAGAAACCTGACCTTTTAAGTTTAGGTGAATATGGACTAGCTGAACACACCATTGCCCTCAGCACTGAGCCAGGAAATCTACTGACAGGTTAAACAAAACAGAAGGTTGTAACTGTCATAATTTGCATTGCACTTTCACGCCAACAAGGGTGTTATCAGTAGGGGCAAGCCCTGGAACACACAACTCCAGCACCCTTAAGCCATGCCACTCATAAATTTTCAAGAGAAGTGAGATAAAACATAAATTCACCAATAGCAATGCATTTCTCATCTCTTAGTCTTTTAGGTTTGCACTTTGCAAACCCACCGAGTGTCCATCAACAACTTTCTCAGTGGTCACCTGGCACTGCTATTGCATTAATGAGATACTTCCAATGAACACAACAGAGAAGTGAAAATAACTCAATTCTAACTGGAAAACTATTTTAGAAAGAATTTGTAATACAGAAGACAGACTGAGCGATATCTCAAAATGAGAAAAATTAGGCCTCAATACGAGGTCTTTTCCTGATTCACTTCCCCCTCTCTCCAAAAATATCCACAAGCTTCGACAATAAAGGACTGCATAAGTGAAGGGAGGTGTTGAAATTATTTCCTACCATGCTGCTCTGATACAGCATCTTTTACAGTTTGAGAGGAAACTAAGAACATCTGTAAAATAAAAGATGTTAACACTTTTATGCTTGTCAGATCTTCTGATGAAAACAAGAGAAAAGCATGAGAAAGCAGTATAAAACTTTACTTACTTCAGTGACTCACGTTTTCAAAACCATTTCCCTGCTTGGATCTATCTTTAACACAACATGAATATGGTAATATTATAGTTGCTTAGAAGAATGTCATTTCTCTAAGAAGAAGACTGGTATTACTATATTTTTTAAAAGGTTAATTGTGAACTTGATTTTTTTTTTAGCTTCAAGATCTAATATTTATAGAATAACTAATCTTAATGAAAATGCCAAAAACATTGAGTCAACTCAACATTTTAAGAAAAAACAAACCCGCTAACCTTGTGGACACCTTTAAAACAATGTTTTTCTATATATACAAGAATACACAGCCTGGCTTGTTTTCATATTTTATGATGCAATGACTACCAACAATAATCATCATACTCTTAGAATTTATTCCATGTTGCTATTTGGTTGTCCCTCGCAACTATCTTCAATCTATAATTTGTAATTTTTTCCCTTAAATCTAAAACACAAACTATAACCATATGTAAGTTTATTCATTTATATGATTTTTTTCATGTTAAAAAATATCATGTATTGCCCTGGCCGGGTAGCTCAGTTGGTTGGCGAATGGCCCTGTACACCAAAAAAGTTATGGGTTTAATTCCCAGTCAGGGCACACACCTAGGTGCAGGTTCAATCACTGGTCAGGGTGTATATAGGAGGCAATTGATAGATGTTTCTCTCTCTCTCTCTCTCTCTCTCTCTCTCTCTCTCTCTTTCTCTCTCTCTTAAAAAAAAAGCAATTAAAAAACATGTTCTTAGGTTAAGATTCAAAAGATTTTACATGTACTATAATGAAGCACCACTAAAGCCTAAATTTTGCAGAAATATTTTTAATTTGAAACAAACTAATAAGATATAAACTACAACTTTACTCATGTTATGGTAGGATATTGAAGATTTTTTTTTTTTTTGTATCTAGAAAAGGTAAAAAAAAACACCTCCTAATCCATATCCCCATTTTATAATTGAAAAAATAGTGAGTAGAAACAGTCACTTGATCAAGTTCACTTAGATCTTGTAGCCAAGCTAGAACAAAAATTCAGGACTGTCTCCCTTTATTTTATCTATTCATGTAAGTTATGTGATAGCAACAACCTTCTATTTTTTAAAAAGTACATAGTTTTGTGTCATTCATTTTTAATTAATGCTACAATTTATAGAAAGTTTTGACTAATTTGCAGAAAAGATTAGAAGATGTGTAGACCATTTACCCAACAAGGTACTGTAGAACAAATAACTATTAGAAATAGAAGTTCTAATTGAGCATGCTTGGAACCCTTCACTTATCTAATATGATGATTAACTGTGCATCTGGTAGCCTTTCAGGTCCTTTGTGTGTACCTATCTGATAGCAAAGTGAAAGGGCATGGATAGTGTCTGGTCCCAGCAAGCAAATCATTTGAAAACAGTCATAGCCATAGATCAAAGATTTTTCACTCTATCTAGGCTGATTTAAACCTACTAACCCAGGTTTTGTCTCGAGACAAAACCAGTCAGAACATAAGAGAATGATGCTGTAGGATCCAAAGATAATAAGGGAAGATAGGAAAACCCTCAGAAGAGAAACAGACTGGCAGAACCTTGATATTCACAGGCCAAGACAGCTGTTTTATATCCCAGCTTTATTTCAGATGGTTAAAGAAAATTTTCAATTCTTCAGATCATCAAATATTATTTCATTTATACCATACAGATATCTTCTATACCTAGACTAGAACCATGAAGGATTTTTGTTGTTGTTTAACCACTACAAAGAATTAGAATAACCTCTCAGCACATCATTTTTACTCTAACTCAGAATGTTTGAAAGAATGAACAAGCTAGAGTTTTAACATTTCCATTAAAAATAACAAAAAGTCCATTAAAAATTCCCTGAAATCTTAGCAGAAGATTGATGCCAAATTATTACTACTAATAATAATACAGATGAAGTGCTGAAGAACCAATATATTTTAAAATAAACTAAGATGTTTAAAAAGGTTAGTTTTCCTACAGAATAACAAAAAATTACCAATAGGATATGCTTAACTAATAATTTTAAACACAGGTCCATAATATGTCTCAAATGACCAAAAAATATATAGAATCTGGACTAAGCACAGCTCAGTACGGCATAATCTATACCCCTAATCTCAATCATCTGTTCCATAAATGTCTGGCACTGATCACAAAGGGGAAGTAGAAATGGGAACGGGGGTGGCTCTAAGATCTGAAGAACCATGTTCTACAAGTGAATCAGTAGTAGTAGCTTCTAAACAAAGGATATCACACCTTCATTAAACCATAAAATTTGGATTTACTTGGCATCAATTTCAATATTCACTAATCCTTATTTTCCTATCTACCTTCTGTAAGTGATATTAAAAGACCAGTAAAATTTGGTTCTCTAGGTGAAAGAAAAACAAATTAGATTCCACAAATTATGTAATCATTCTTTAAATGGTTAAGAGTTGACTCCACTAAAAGCACCCTCTCATTGTTGAAGATTTTATAGTGAGTTATGAAAGACAAAGTTATTTGACAGGTAAAATTTAATATTTACCTCATAGTAATTTAGTACATTCAAATTGTTAAGGAAAGGAAGGGAAGAAGAAAGAAAGGGAAGGATAAAGAGGGGGATAGAGGGAGGATAGATGGATCTTATTCTAACTTTTCAGAGCAAATGTTTCACTATATATGGAAATAAAAGAATATAATAGGTACAACTCAAAAATGTATATATTTGAAATGAGAAAAAGCTAAATGATTTATTGGTAAGACCATAAGACGAGTAGAACATAAGTCAGACTACAATAAGTTCAACGAAACACCTTCTGAAAAATTCTTGCTGAATTAACTTGAATTTCCTTAAATTTTATATCCTAGCTCAGTAATACAACAGTATTCACTTTTTAGTCAGGCTAAAAGCTTTTTACTTCCACTTTCATGAGTACAGTTTCTTTGCTCTATCATTATACATTTTGGTGAAATCAAACTCTGCACAGCTTAATAAAGTACTCATATATACAGTTGTCATTCAACTTGGGAAAAAACTAACATGTATCATACTCTGAATTTTCTCATCCTATTAAATAATATAAGAATTAGACTTATAAACGTATAATAGGTATAAACATCACTAATCATATATATTGTCCCACGTAGCCCAAACAAACTTAAAAGGCCCACAAACAATACTCAAAAGTACATAAAAACATGTATTTTTCAGTACAGCTTGATAGGCTTACTATACAAAGCTAAAGCTATTGCTTTACCTAACAGAACGTTATCTTAAGTTCAAACTATTCAAATGAGAACAATAATACTCCTGGGTTACCAATCAAAAGTTATTTTGTGTGTGTGTGTGGGGGGGGGGGGGGAGTGGGCGGTGTTAGAGAAAACTTGTTCCGGCAACATTTTTTACCATTTAAAATTAATAGACACTACAGTAAACTCTTCAAAGAAAATATTCAGTTACTGATTATTTTCTAGATTGATTCCAGAATTAATAATTTTCAATACACACAAACAATCTCTATGACACTTCAGAGTTTGGGAAAATTAGATCAGAATAGGGGGGGAAAAAAGTGGTTTGATTTGACTTTTAATACAATGTGAATAGTATAATTCTGACAGTGTTGTTGTTCAAGTTTCTTACAGATATTTTAATGTAATTACTTCAATAAAATTTCATCAACTAATACACTAACACACTGTCTGGGTTATTTTCTTTTTGTTTTGACTGGAATTTTAAAACCAGAAAATTTAATAGTTATTTATTTCCCCATTAATATTTTGATCCAAAAAATATTTTTTAAAAAGTCAAGCATTAAAAAAGTCAAGAATTTTTATAAATATGTTGAAAGATTAACTGTATAAGAACCAAAAATTTAGCAACCTCATATATGTTTCAAAATCAGATTTTAGATGATCAGAACATATACAGGCAAACATGGTGTACTTTGTTTTTGAAAAAGTATAAATCCTTCAGAATTGGGGTTTTTAAGTTAATAATCTGATTTTTATATGCAAATGTTTTCTTAGAAGACATCAGTATCATGCAATCTAGTATCTGTATACTCTTTAGTAAATATTAACATATGCTATTTCTACAGATAATAAAATAATGGATACCTTTTTACTCTCGGTGATATGATAAAGTAGAAAATGCACTGAAGTTTAACTCAGTAAATAGATTTATTTCTCATGAGTAAAGATCAGCAAAAAATAAAGCTGTTTGAGGCGTCTGTATTCTCTTGAAATATAAACAGGATTATAACTGTCAGATGTACAGAAGCACTGACTTCAACCATTAGTTTGGTTTTGCATCTGAGAAACACAACATGAACTACTGAATCACTTCTTTTCAAATCCATATATTCCCTCCAGCAGTCCCAGCTTCATCAGCGGTGCAGCAATGCACAAAAATGACAGACAAAAAGCATTAGCTTTCCTTTTCCCTCATACTGTTTGCCTAGAAATGGAAGCCCGGTTTCTTTCTGAAAGCACTTGAGCTGAGGCTCTTTAAGTCAACTGCTGAAGGAAAATATAACTGAATTCTCTATGCAAGGAAGTACCACAATTGTACTGTTTCCTTCTAAGAAAAGTTTTTCGAGAAAATGAAATACTGTATTATTATCTTTGAATAAAATATAACATTAGCATTCTAGGTGAATTGCTCATTATTCTTCAGTAAGAAATATTTTCAGTTTTTAAAGTATTTGGTCAACTCATCACCTTACTTTAACACCATTCAAAGAGCACCCAGTTCTGCTTCTAATTTTAAATATAAAAAGGCCTCCAAGTTAAAATATACCAATTTTATTTTGAAAAAATCTTATTTGTGTAAATAGTTAAAATTTTTATTTCTAAGTTTCTGGCTTTTGTGTTTCACTACGAGAGGAAATTCAATTAATAATTAAAAGTTTATTTAACCAGGATCAAGTAAAAACAGGATGTAATGTGTAATCTGGAACTTACACATTCACATTTTTTTAATAACTAGTATAGTATTTGCTAAAACTTGACTCATTTTGTAAAGGATACAGGAAATTTCAGACTAAAGTTTAAACATACACACTTTAGTTTATAGTAACTAAAAACACCCCACCTCAGTTTTACCTTCTACATCCTCATAAAACGTACCGAATGTAATGATGATGGTGAAGGTAAAGCCTAGAGAAGTCTGAAGGTTATGGACTACTGGAAATCCAAAACAAAAAATTCAAATCACACCCTGAATGTCCTCCTCTTTTTAGGAATGTCTGCAGCTATCCTAACATCACAGGCCTGGGCAGAAGCAAGCTGATGTTGGCACTGTCTAAACCAAACAAACAAGATGTTTAACAGTCAAATAAAATGTCCTGCAGCCTCCCTAATGAATTTGTCAAGGACCATCAGATTTCGCTCCCCCTCTTTTGCCTCATTAACTCAAGTATGATGAGATGGATTATAACAAGAGAATACAGATCAATCGGCCTGAAGACTTGAAGTGGCTTTTAGCCTCTAGAGTTTCTTTCTCTCACTTGGTCTCCTTTAATAGAATATGGTATCTCCTGCAGAAGGGGCTGCCACTTGGTTTTAATACACCATCAAGGAGCTGCTGATGGACTTCTATACGAACATACATAAAAGCAGAGGTGACAGGGGCTCTTCAATTACAGCCTCCTCAGATACCGTTTCCCCCTTCAATTATTCAACCAGAGGAAGAGAGCGGATTCGCAAACAGAGCAGAAGCAGTTCAGTTCGGAGAGCAGAGGCGGCCTAGGGAGTTGGGTGGGGGAGGGGGAGAAGGGAACTGGCAAGAGGGAGCATTATTTGCTGGAAGTGTTTAAGTTTATTGCTCGAATGATGTTTCTAATTAGTACCGCGACAATAAATTAAAGCCGCCTTTGTTTAACTGATTTATTATTTACTAGAGCATCTACCTTAGACAGGGTAAATTGGTAATGGATTGTTTTTAAATCAAAACATTTGTAATGTTTTATCAACTCTCAGCCTCTGTTGTGAAAGTGGGGAAAAGCTGGGAAAAGGGTGCAAGAAACTTAGCCGTGCTTGACAAAGCGGAGAGGAGAGGAGAGGAGGGGAGAGGAGAGGAGGGGAGTGGGATGTCAGGCAATGGCGTCTAGCTCAGCACGGCCTGCGCCGCCTCACTAGGCAAAGGAGGCACGCACTGGCGTCCCCGGGCGCCTACCCTGGACCGGCGGCAGTAGGCAGCGCCATGGCCCAGAGGATGCACTACCGCGGTCACCCCCAGACCTTTTTGCAAACACTCACTCCCAGGGGCATCCCGGGCCGTGAGGACCAGAGGCAATGAAGAAGTGGCCACCTCGAGGGTTGGCGAGGGAAAGCATGGCCCCCGCTGGCCCTGCCAGGAGTCTCTCCCCAGTAACTGCCCTTGGCTAAGGACCCTTTCCTGGCTGTTCACACAACTCCCGGCACCAAAGCGTCCCTCCTGCCCAGTACTATTTCCCAGGGCGACGGTGTGACCCACAGGCAATAGGCGGGTTATCCACGGAGTCCGGGCTTCCCACATGCCAAACCCCGAAGGCGCCGCAGCTCAGGATCCTCAGGCAGCCCAGCGTCTGTCCCGCGCCCCCGCCCCCCGCGTCTCTGCCACTCCTGAGTAGTTGACTAAAGCTGTGTCCGAATTTCAAGTACGCTTACTTCCAACTGTTCATCCCAACTCCTCACTACTGAACACAGATTCCACGCAATAAATTCGACTTAATTTTTTAAAAAATGTCCCAATGGTTCTTTAGAAAGGGACTTAGGACAACAAAGTGAATGGGTGACAAGGTAGTGGACTACACCAGCCACATAAGAAAGGACTAAGAGGTCCAAGCATCTGGCATGAAGGAGGAGGAGAGAAATAAACTTCCCCTAAGCAAATGAATTCAGGTTCACCTGGTCCCGTTTTAAGAAAGCAAGTCAAGCCCTCCCAAGGGATTTTGAAAAAGCTGCATGCCAGGTTTTGCAAAACGCAGTCTTCCCCAAAGGGCTTCATAGAGTTTCATCCTTACAGCATTATCAAAAAATACAATGTACTGACTCTAAAAATAATAACAATAATAATCCCGCCTATTTGATTTGTCTAAAAAAGACTCAGAAACCAGACAGACATCTAAGGTTCAAACATAAACCCTGAATATTGAGCAAATCACAAACACTGTTATAGCTTTTTCATACAAAAGTACCGAAACGCTACAATGGGTACAATACATACACTAAAGCACAAGCATGTGTTTCATTGAAATGCCAAGGGAGGAGTGAAGCCATCTGTGTAATCAATAACAGGATAGTTATAGATTTTTGCATTGCAGTAGTGAGTCTTTTAAAAGCAAAAGTCAATTATGAAAATAAATTCATTTTACAAATGAAACTGAATTACCTTCGAAAATATTCAAAATTAGATTTACAACATTGGCATTTTAAGAAAATTTTGATTCAGGTTCACATTTACTTCCTTTCGTTTTTAAGTTTAAAACAGTTTCAGTTACTTATTTTGATATAAACATATATCCAACAAAATTCTTCCATCTATAAATCTGCACCATCTCTCGCACTTAAATATATTTTCTAATAACTGGTTAATTATGGTTAGTCCTTGTAACAATAAAGTAATAGCATTAAATATATCTGAATATTAATTATGAAGTATCAATTATCAAGCAAGGTGCTTGCACTACTTTTGTCCTGCTCCATTTTTTTTAAACAGCATATGAAAATTACTGAAAAGAGATTTATAGTCATAAACCCTCATCCCATACCCACCCCCACACACACTGGTGCACTTATACAGCAATTGCTCTGGCTCTTGGCAACAATGGGGGTGGGGAGACTTTACAAGAGAAGAAAATCTAGAAAATGTTAGGTCCTTTCCCAAATTCCCGTCCTCCTCCCATTTGCCTTTAAGCGAAAGTAATTTTGTTAGTTTGCACCTTCTTCACTATGTTGATAGAAAAAAAAAAAGTAAACCTTTCTGAACCACTGCTACTCTCCCTCCAGTTACTCCGTCATCTCCAGGAAGTCCTTTCTATATAGACTCTTTTTCTTCCTTGCAACTGATAAGAGAGGAGGATAAAGAACAGGGGGCTGTAAAATGTGTGTGAGCATTTGACTTCTACTATCTCCTCCTATTTTCTTACTTCTCCCTTTACCCTCTTTCTTTATCAAGCGCAGCGGTGGCTGCTACTGTGGGCCAAGCATGCCTGTCTTCTCTCTCGGATTGGCTAAAGCAGTGACAGCTTGGATAGCGATTGTACGAACTGAAGCTCCACCCCCCTCATGATGGCCCTGGACCATTCATAAACTAAATAACTCCAGGAAACAGCAAGGCAGGGAGAAGGGAGAGTGGGGAGAGAGAGGTGAGCGAAAGAGAGCTAGAGAGATTTAGAGAGAGGGGGGAAGAGAGAGAGAGAGAGAGAGAGAGAGAGAGAGAGAGAGAGAGAGAGAGAAAGGGAGGGAGCAAGGGAGGGAAGAGAGATTAGGAGGGGACAGGGAGAGAGACCTCAGAGGGGAGGAGGGAGAGAGGATCAGAAAGTAGAATCTGCACAAGCAACCTAAAGGGGGAGGAGAAGAAAAACCCTAGAATCATTATAACTAAACCCCAGATGCAACGCAAGCAAAGACTTCGTCACATTAAAATACATTTTGTGAGGGCCAAGATTATAAATTACGAAGCAGAAATGAATATCAAACAACTTCCAGCGGTTTGCACCTAGAGAAAAACAAGAAGAACCCACTGCAAACAAACAAGTCCAGTCCAAACAACGCCTCCAGCAGGAAAAGAGGAATACCGCTACAACACGACCCCCTGAGAAGTGGCCAGACCAGCACGCTGAGAGCGCAGGACGCCTGCACACCTCCGAGGGTGCCGCTGACTCGGTGCACTTCCCTGCTCTCTGGACATTAATTACATCCTTCATCTTACCTTTGGGGGAGGGTGAAGAAGGCACTCACCTAAGCTGAGTGAAGAAGTCCTACCAGCTTGGGAGACAAGTTTAAGAATGAAACACTGAATGTTTCGCTTTTATTTTTAAATTTACTTTGGCACTTAAAAGATCTCATTTCCAGATTTCTGGACAATCTCGGCAGCAGATATCTAAACTAAACCTCTTGCTAACCTGAAGTTTTCTTGTCTTCTCTTTCCCTCCTCCCCCTCATCTCTCCGGCAAGCACATCTTTATTTTACATATCAAGAGAAAGCAAGAAAGTCCCAGCAGGTACTTTTCTTTTTGAAAGATCACTTTTTTTCCCCCCGCTCTAATTTTCTGGAGAAGAAAAGGATTTCGGACCGAGGGGAAGGAGAGATCTGGCCGGCTGTAGCATCAGCGGGTCAGCCCAGGTGGAAAACAAGAGTGAAAGTGGGGCTTAAGGGGAGCGCACTGCCTCTTTTGCAAGCCGCAGGGCCACCACCAGTGTGTGAGCCTTGGATCCCTCAACGTATTGCGAGACGCCGGTGTATAGCCCGGACCTGTGCCCCAACATGATCGCCGCTCAGGCCAAGCTGGTTTACCAGCTCAATAAATACTACACGGAGCGCTGCCAAGCGCGCAAGGCGGCCATCGCCAAGACCATCCGAGAGGTCTGTAAGGTGGTCTCGGACGTGCTAAAGGAAGTGGAGGTGCAGGAGCCTCGCTTCATCAGTTCCCTGAGCGAGATCGATGCCCGCTACGAGGGGCTGGAGGTCATCTCGCCCACAGAATTCGAGGTGGTGCTCTACCTCAACCAGATGGGCGTCTTCAACTTCGTGGACGACGGCTCTCTGCCCGGCTGCGCGGTGCTCAAACTGAGCGACGGCAGGAAGCGGAGCATGTCTCTCTGGGTCGAGTTCATCACAGCGTCCGGCTACCTCTCCGCGCGCAAGATCCGTTCACGTTTCCAGACGCTGGTGGCTCAGGCGGTGGACAAGTGCAGCTATCGGGATGTGGTCAAGATGATCGCGGATACCAGCGAAGTCAAGTTGCGCATCCGGGAGCGCTATGTGGTGCAGATCACTCCGGCGTTCAAGTGCACCGGTATCTGGCCTCGCAGTGCGGCACAGTGGCCCATGCCTCACATCCCCTGGCCGGGCCCCAATCGGGTGGCGGAGGTCAAGGCCGAAGGGTTCAACTTGCTCTCCAAGGAGTGCTACTCGCTGACGGGCAAGCAGAGCTCCGCGGAGAGCGATGCCTGGGTGCTACAGTTCGGGGAGGCTGAGAACCGCCTGCTGATGGGCGGCTGCCGAAACAAGTGTCTGTCTGTGCTGAAGACCCTACGGGACCGCCACCTGGAGCTGCCAGGCCAGCCACTCAATAACTACCACATGAAGACGCTGCTGCTGTACGAGTGCGAGAAACACCCGCGGGAAACGGACTGGGACGAGGCTTGCCTGGGCGACCGGCTCAATGGCATCCTGCTGCAGCTCATCTCCTGCCTGCAGTGCCGCCGCTGCCCACACTACTTTCTGCCCAACCTCGACCTTTTCCAGGGCAAGCCCCACTCGGCCCTGGAGAGTGCTGCCAAGCAGACCTGGAGGTTGGCCAGGGAAATTCTCACCAATCCCAAAAGCCTAGACAAACTATAGGGTGCTGGGGACTGCTTGAAAAGCGATGCAAACGGGAATGCTCTCATCCGCCCAACACACGACCAACAGCGGGAACTCCGGACACAAACTTTTATGTAAGCACCTGAAAGAAACAGGAACCAAGCAGCAGACCTCCGTGAATGCACAAGCCAACAAAAAGAGAGCAACCCGACCAACAAACCAAACAACACAAAATCACATTCTTGCACAAAGTGATCGTTTTCTTCCAAACAATGTGAATTTAAGAGGTCACACAAAAGAAGCAATCGGGCTTTGCCACCACAAAATGAAACCCAAGGTACATTTTCAAATCAATGTATAGTAGTTCTCCCTTTTTCCTTCTCTCCCTTTCTCTCCTTCTCTCCTTCCTTCCTTCTCTCTCTCTCTCTCTCTCTCTCTCTCTCTCTCTCTCTCTCTCTCTCTCTCTCTGCCTCATTTCATTTTGTTTTGGGTTGCCTGAATGTTGTCACCAAGTGAAAAAAAGTATTTAATTATATGTAAAATTTCTCTTTTAAAAAAAGTTTTGCTGATGTTAAATGTATCTCAGTGCCAATGTCAGATTGTGCTCCTCCCTCTCTTGCACCTCTACCCTCACCCTAAGCAGTCTTGTTGAAAACAGTAATAAAAATATTACTTTACATTGTAATTGACTGTTTGTGGATTGTTCTTAAATGAAGGCAGGTGAGATCACAATTTACAATTCACAATGTAAAGATGTGAATTTGAGCAGCTAAATACAAGAAGCTGCCATTTGAACTTTAATTTGCAAAATCACAAATACAGCACATTTTGTAGGTTTAATCATACAAGTTCCCAACAAAATCCTTAGAAAAGAGAAAATATTAATTTTTACCCAACTATATGTTTGTTCTATAGATTTTAAGATTAAAAGTAATATCTTCCTTCACACTTGAAAAAAGAACACATTTTATATAGAAAAACAAATTTTGATCCTAATTTTTAAAGAGAAAAATTATTTCACATTTACAATGAAGGCATTTGCTTTTTATGCCATAATTTTTAAAAATTCACTCTGAGTCTGCAATACAAAGGAAATACTTATGGATCTTTTCTGAAGAGTTAGCACTATCAGTTGACACTTTTCCTTCAATCATTTGTCCTCTTCAAGTTTTAAATAATAAAAACTTAACAGTTAAATCAATCACACCAAAAAAATGAATAAAGTGGTTATAGCAATAGTCCTTTTCCTAGCAAATGGTGATATGAACAAAAATCCAGATTTATGAATTACTTCAATATTTAGAATTGCTTAGTTATAAATGTCAACACTATGGTCATTTTTTAAAAAATCCCTAGAATTTTTCATGATTATTCTGAAGCTTCTTATAGGCAATTCAAACAAAAAAAGGTTTGGGTACAATATTTCTGACCAAAGGAATATTACTGTTTCAAGAATTTACAAATAGGAAAAGTACTTTCTGTTCTTTCTGCCTTTCTATGGTAACAATCCAATATACCCATTACATTTCAACGTTAAGAAAGGTTTCTTTTTAAAACAAGGAAATAACTGATTATAAAATAAAGTAATTGGTAAAACTGAAAGTATTCGAAATGAACTGATTTCTCTTCTTCATATTGGAGGCAACTATGTACTCCATTAGATATGCTAATGATGAGGCACAGGTACAGAATATATGTCAGATGTTATCCTGTAAAATTTATTCTTTAAATTATCCCAGTTTTTATTTTAATGAGAAAATCCATGAATGAGAGATATAAAGAAAAAATGTCCTAAAAAAGCAATTTTAAAGAACAGAGGAAGAAGTGGGGGAGGGAGTGTAAGGACGGATGAGCAGCAGGACAACAGGAGAGATGGATGAAAAACAAGGAAGGTACTTAGAGCTCTGGTTTACTTGACCAAACAGGCTTCAGTCATAAGATTCCCTGGTGAAATTTCCATAGTAAAAATAGTTCTAGTCTAGAAATATAAACTTTGATCTTACGAGCTCTGAAATCATCTCTACTCTAAATCTATGTCTTTTCTGGTCTCTCTTCCTGTAGTTGCAGAACAAATGCACTGTAAGAATAAGTGGTGCAGAAAATTCACTAATTTTTTTTAAATAATAAAAATGAATTTATTCTCTGGGAAAAATGTTCTGATTTTTAAGAACATTTTCAAAGCAAGTAAGAGGTGCTTACATTTACAAAGTAATGATTTAAAGACAGTGTTTAGTTTAAAAGATTAAAATAACATCTTAAAATGACCATTTTTTTCACTCTCAAAAGTATTTACAGCATTAGACACATATCTCCCTCTAATTATCCCAGGAAAAGCTTATAACTTTTGACAAGAAGAAACAAAATTTCCCCAAATTCAGTATCTTTTTCCCTCCTTATTTAATTTAATGCAACTAAAAAAGAAAACCACTGCAGCAACACAAGTGTCCTCACTACAAACAACCTTAAAGCACCAATGTCTATTCAAAATAAAAAATTCTTCCAAAAACAGAGTGACAAATTTTTCAATATAAATTAGCCTGAGTTTTTATTTCTATAACATTAGGCAGGTTGCTGTGGTACAAAACAATTTCTGTGACTAAAGTAAAAGATCCCTGCATTGCACAAGCAACAGGGGAAAAATTAATTTAATGATGCTACACAGAGTAAGATCAGAGGGAAATAAAAGTTATAACTTCCCCCAAAGGAACAAATAACTGCAATGAGTCTAATTGCAAAGACTGGCAAAAATTCCAAAATTGAGTACAATTACTTAGACACCTTTAAATCACAATTTAGATTGTAAGCCATGTATGTCCAAAAGCATAATCGATATTCTGAGTTAAATTCCAGCCTCTAAAACTCACAAACTACCATAAATTAGAGAATATAACTCATTTTAGTTAACTTTCTTTCCTAAAGAAACTAAAATACATTTTCAGACATTTCAGCTCTGTAACAAAGTAAAAAAATAATGCAAAAATCTGAATTAAAGTTTTCTCTATGCTGGATTAGCTGAATTATCAAAGTCAAAATGAGCTGTTTCACTGTAGCTTTCCTTTTGTACAATTTATCAAATCCTGTTAATAAAGGCAGCAATTTCGAAACATTGTGTTAGAAACATAGATAAGACAAGAGATGATTATAAAGTTTTCAATAAAATTATAACATTTTCATCAAGAACTACTTTGAAATACTTCTAAATCACTAAAACTTAATAATTCACATGATTACAAAACCAAAGAACCTTCCACCAATAAATTCAGAATGTATATATGTGTGTATGCATGTATCTATGTGTGTAGTATGCACACACACAAAAGCTATCAGTGTGTAAAATATTCCAATTTTTTTAAACCACTTTTCTTTCTACAGGATGCTTATTTTGCTCATTTTCAACGAGACTTTCCTCTCAGAACAAATCCTACCATTCACATTCATGAAATAAACATAATTTTGGCTTTATGGCCTAGCCACAAATGTTTCTTAGTAAAATAAAGTTGCCAAGGTCTGAAAAGTAATCAGAAATACATTTTAAAGGGGAAATTACATTTTCATTTAAGAATAGGAAATTATGCAGTGCCTTGTAAAATCGACTTCAGGTAATGGGAAACAGAGTACCTCATACACACACGAGACACGCATGCACAACAGAGTAGTAAGTCATGAGGACAAAGCAAGGAGAGTGATATATTGGTATTATACCTAGAAAGCAGAAAGGCTAAACAAAATAATTCGTCTCTCGATCTCACTGAATTTTGTAGCTTAATTCACCCTGGACCCTTTGAGGCAAAATATATTTATAGAAGATATTCCCTGAGGTTCTTCCCCTACCCTTGAATGAGCTAATGATAAATGCAATTAAATGGGAATTGTTTTTGAATCTAAATGAACTTCAATAATCTAACTAACTGGTAAGGGAGTCATAAGCTAAAGAAAATAGTTGCCTGCAAAGAAACAGAAAAATCAGCAAGAATTCAAACTAAGTCTGTCAGATTTTACCAATGCCAATCCTACTTAATAGCAGCGCACCATCCCATCCAAAGGAAAATACAATTCCATAAAAATGAAGCCCACTCCTCGTCGTCTCACCTTGGGGTCGATATTCTTGAAGTTGGGGTCCTCTTCATCCACCTCGAAATAGAGCTCGGAGGAGGTGACAGAAAGAATGCCCTTCACTACAACAGAGGGGGCCACCAGCTGAGCTGGTGTGCTCAGGCTAACAGGACCTGCCAAAAGGAAAAGGCAAGCTGCACAAGTTGGAATGACATTTTTCAAGAATTCAAATAGATTCAAGCAGAAATTTTATTTAATTTAAAAATTCTCATCCCTAGCACCAAATTGCCTGCCAACTCCTACACTTAAAAATTCTGTCGTCCCCCCAAACTTCCTCTGAAAATGCAAAGTTAGGGTTCTCATACAAAGAGATTTATAACAGGCGATTAATGATAACAGTAAGCTAGGATGCAATTATTTTACTGGGAGTCTGCAAAGCTTTGGTCTAATCTGGAAAAAAGGGCAGCTCTGCCTAAATAAGTCCATCCACATTCCATTTAGAAAACAAGCCTCAGGCTATCAAACAACATGGAACAACAACCAGCAGCAAGGAGGACTCAATAGGCTCCCAAGGCCAGAGGTTAGTTTAGAGTTTGGCTGAGGCATGATTATAAAAAGATCACTAGCTTATTAGCAAAGTGAGAAACATTACACCATATTCTCTGGTAAAGATTTTGTGCCAGGCTGACACAAAGCCTCTTCTGTAATAACTTTCCCCATGAAAGATTGGTAAAAATACTTATTTTCTAAGCCTGCCTTTCCACTGTTAAATTTTGTTCAGTGCTTCCAAATCTAATATTAGTGTAGTTCAGGGACTCTGGGAGTAAACAGCTGGAGGGTGGGTTTCCAAGTGAATGAATTTTTATTGGAATAATCAAATCTCCACAGGGCTTATCAAAGAGACAAATCAGCCTGCTACTGAAAACAATAGATTCAATACAGATAGAAGAGCACAAAGTATATTGGAGCTAAATCTAAAATAACTAAAAAATAATGATTATATTACATATACATATAGATTTATGTAGAGATTCAATGTAGTAAGAAACTGAAATACCATGTCAATTCTTCATTGTACAAATCCTATAGGTGAAGAAAACAGCAAGAGAAGATTGGCACTTAGAGGTCTGAATTAATATAGTGCCTATAAACACAGCACACCTATTCAGGTAATCAATGGGTGAATAAGTGTTTCAAAATTCAGATGAATTGACATTTCCATCGATTGTTAGAAGGGTGTTGGTCCTTAATCTCACATCAATCTTAATGTGTGCCAGTAGGACAATAGAAGGGATGCTCTGCGGAGATCAGAGCAGGTTTTGCCCTCTATTCCCAATGTACAAATACATTGTGTCTGCAGATGGGCAGCAGATAGCTACGGAACAGCCATGATTTCCCAAAGCTCATCCCTATAAATGGATGAAATAAGCAGCTATGTGTTCTTTTGCTGTCTCCTTTGCCCTCTGTACATTAGCATGTAATCCTGAGAAGAAATAACATTTTTTCAATCACTCTCAGACATTCAATTACAGGGTAAGCAGACAGCTGCAGGAGCCAGGGCAGCCTAGGTCCTAAAGAAGACCCCTGACAATTTCCACTTCATTTCTAACCCACACCACTTTATTAGTGTGGATTACTTCCTAATCCTATTGCCATTGTCAGGATTATATAATTAAACTCCCCTTTCACCTCTATTACTGTATGAATGTATTACTAGTAGCAAGAATAGAAGCAAAATAAAGGAGGAGGAAATGGGTAAATGGATATGAAGGAAAAGACTAGAGAATAGCATTGTCCACCTTATTCTCTATTCCTGTCCTAAGTCCCTCACACTATGCTCCAATTAATTTTACTTTACTTCACATAGAAGTCCACAGGTCATCAGAGAAGATGCCATTATGCATTTTGGCTTTTCATTGCCATTCACTGCATAGTAGTACAGGTTGAACATATACGTATGTCGTTAAATATAAGATTTCTAATGCCTTTTCTCTTAAATGAAAATGATCAAAACATGTTATATAATTTTCCCTAAAGAAATCATAGAATCTTTCAGACTTTCCTCATAGAGGGACAGAGCCAAAGGCATTAAAAAAAAAAAAAAAAAAAGCCATTTAATGAATGACTAAAATTTCAGGCTAAACAAGAGAATTTTTCCCATAAGGGAAGTAAAAGTGAAAATCTGCAGAGTACAAATCAAAATTCCTACATCAGGTAAAATATGTGAATCCTGTGTAAAGCCACAGCATTCCTGAAATGGGTTTTTGAGGGAGTTAAAGGTATATCAGCATGTTCACTAAGACCTGTATATCAAAGCAAATAGCTTATCCGCCTCCAAGCTTTATTTACAAAACAATAGGCAGAATTCTACTTTAACTCTCACATTACAGAGATTAGGTAACTCCCATGGAATGGGTGAAGCAATTTTATTTTGTTGTTGCTGCTTTTAAACTTTTTTTTCTTTTTCAGTGAAAATAATTCATTAAAATGAACAGGGTAGAGACCGAACAGGATAAGAAAATAAAGGAGAAAGTGTTGCAGATTAGGTGGAAAATGTTTGAGGGCACAAAAAATTTTTATCTTGTGTAATTGTGGGTGTAAACTTAGTAGTCCTAGTGGTCACAGCTGAAAAAGTAAGTAATTAGATGCTTATTGGCCCAAAGCAAGCTGAAATATCTGCACAAGCACTGAATTTACCGGTGAAATTCTCTAAATCTTTCTCATCCACGGATGACAGAGTATCGTCGTCGCCTTCAGGGAGGATCTCGTTTTCCGAGTTCTGATTTCCTAAGGCCTGACTCCTGATGGACTGTTTTCCTTTAGCAAGGATATCTTCATCTGCAGCTGAAATGAGAAGGAAACAAAGCTGTCCATCAGCCCCCGAAGAGCACTTTGGCAGCGGGGCAGGGAACTGTGGTAAGGCTAGGTGGGCAATCATTTGCACACGGAGTTATCCACACTGGGGAAAGTGACTGGGATGGCACGCATGATCCTTCTGACAGACGGGATTCCCCAAACCTAGTCTAATGTTACCCTGAATATGCACCCTAATCCCATTAAATCTGACCCTCACCGAACCATTTTATTTACTTATAGTTAGGGCAGGAGAAGGTTCAAAAGCAGCACATTTTTGGAAATTTGTCAGTAGAAAAAATCAGAACCTATTTTTCCAAATAATACCTACATAACACTAAAAAATAAGGAAGACCGATTCACATTCCTGGGATAATATACTGATAAACATTTTGAAATGTTTGGGGAATGGCTGTAAAAAAGAATCCAGAAGGAAGAAGAGTCAGAGCTAGGAGAGTCACAGCCAGTGGGGACTCAGGCCAGACCCTGAAGCCATATCTGCCACTCATAAAGCTCTAGCAGTTCTTAGAGGCTGTGTTCTCTTCCTCTTAACTCCACCCTCCCTCCTTCCTTCACCTTGCCCTTGCCCCACCCCCGCACCCCACCCGCACCCCCACTTCGGCCCTTAGACAAATATCCAAGAGCAAGGCAATGTGGAAACTAAGTGGAGACTCAAACACTACCTCCTCCCTGTGTTTAAACTAAAGGGCTAAGACACCCCGGGGGCAAACATAACAGAAAGCCTGGGATGAGAGGCATCTGGGCAAGAGCCTCATGCTGCCTGAGCTGCAGCAGCCTGTGGAGAGCAGCACAGACTCGGAGGCAATGTTACAGGCTGAGGGAGGGAGAGCTTGCAGGAAATCCAAGGAGTGAAGAAGCACTCTGCGGAGCACCTACAGCCAACAATGGAACCACAGACAGAAGCAGAGGTGCAGCCAAAAGGAAAAAACACTGATACTCAAAATACTGACTTCAAAACCCCAAGTCCCTCCAGAGAGACTCCGCTGCTTTGAGCAGCTTTCTCCCTAATAAATACATAAAAGCAGATACTGACTGCTGGATTCTGATTTTTAAAAGCTCATTGTGTCACATAAGGGAAAGTTTAGCATCCTCCTTCCATCCCTGGTTTCCAGCTAGGGAAATCCCAGAGGCAAAGCACCTGATCTGCCCAGGCAGCAGCTATTGATATGGAAATCAGATGGACGGGCTTTTTGCTCCACAGCAGTTTCTGCTCAGACTTAAGGCCCAAAACCCACAAAGGATAAAGCCCTCAGTTTGCAATAACATGACTAAAATTTATATATGTCATGTATACCAAATAGTTAAACTATATGTATGTTACCTGGTTAACTGAGAAATCAAAGGTCATTGAGATGAATAGGCATGGTTATGGATAACTTTAAAAGGTAAAAGTTTATTTTTATCGTTTATTGTGAGTTCACCATGTATATCATTTACATACAATATGTATGGCACTTCTTAAAATAATATAGGTGCCTTCTATTAAATAACGAAGTCATGAAAAGAAGCTTTCATTATTTAGCTCTGAATACCCTACATGGGTAAGTAAAATCTTATTTTCCTATGCTGCAAACATATGAAGGTCTCATAAATATTTGGAAAACAATTTAAGAATCCATTTTAAATGGATTTGTATTTTTAAAAGCTACAAAGAAATATACCCAAACCCAATACTTTTAAAGAACATATCAGTATATGTTTTTATATCATTGCTTATATTTCAAGTATTTGTTTCCTTACTTTGAAATCAAAAACACTGGCCCTTAAGCCCAAACAAGACCTTTTTCAATTTACTATCAATTTTACAAAAAATAAATTGGTCACTGATAAATACAAGAGAAATCACCATTTTATATATTTTCTTATAAAGTACATTACAACAAATTAACAACTACCAGTCAGGTTTTAGTATAAAATCAGCATGTTACGTTCTCATTTCCTGGATTTAAATTCCTTCTTCTAAGCAGAAATAATAATAATGCTAATATTAAACAACACTTATCATGTGTCAGGGCGTGTTCAAAGCACTTTACATATTTAACTCATTTAATTATCATCAACTTCTTCTATTTTTCCTTTTCAGATGAATAAACAGGCTCAGAGAGGGTTACATAACTTGTCCAAAGAACACAGCTACTGAGAAGTAGAATTAGGAGTCTGTGGCCCCAGAATCTGGGCTCTTAACCACTATACAAATATTAATGCATATGCAACTTACTGATTACCTTACTAATTCTTACATTTCTCATAGTGCATTTTAAAAGGGTAAGTCAGAATTATAACAAAAAAAGTAAAGAATAAAAAGTGTTCATTTCCAAATCTAAATCTGATGAACATATGACAAACACATCAAAATTCAACACCTTGCTCATTACTTCTCTGATTAGTGCCATACATATTGTAAAGTATGCCAAGCCTATTTGAAAAAAAAAAAAAAAAAAAAAAGAGAGAGAGTGATAGAAAAACCCCTTTAATCTGCAAACATTTACCAAAAAAAAAAAAATGAGAGAAGCCAGTGGCAATATAAAATAGCTCAGTAAATAAATTCACATTCACTTAAATGACCATTAAATATAATTTTTTATCCCTTGCAACTGGAATTTAAAAATTTTTAAATGTTTTCATCATGCTGACACATTAAAACACAGAAACTTCTGAATTAAATAAAATTTTATGAAAAGAAGTTTAAAGTATTCTAGTCCTACTATACGCATAAAAACACGCACTTTTTATTTATTTACTTATTTTTACAAGCTCATATTCTGGAATTGTTCAACCTCAACTGAAAAACCTCTTGTCATGGAAAATATGCAGCTTACTGATATTTAGAATGGTTTTCCTGTAATTAACTCCCCCTTGAGGATTTTAAGTTAGCAGCAGTAAAATTACCAACAGTACTCTAATACACACCACATGCGCTGGCATTCAATTCTCAATGGTCTAATAGCTTTCTGCAAAAGAACTTGTTTTTTTTTCTCTCAAAATTAGAACAAAAAATGCACCAAACATAAAATAAAAGATAATTATCATGTTTATGTGCTGGGAAAAGTATATTTTTAACTTTCGTTTGCCTTATACTCAATCAACCATTGAAACAAGTATCAACTCTTTTGATGTGAGTATATTCTACACTTTATAAAAGTTCCATTGAATGAAGTCAGAACATATTTTTGGTTCAGTTTTAAAGCTTGATTCGGATCTTTTTCTGGCTAATCAAATTATTGCCAAAGATGGTAACTGTTTAAATTTTTATATCACTATTAAAAGATTGCCTTCATCTAATCTCACATTTTATTCTGGTTTAATATTTATACTAACTTAATAACTAGAGTACAATTGTTACATAAATTGGATAAATTTGTCAAAAATGCATTCTTTGAATCATGACTTTAGATTCACTGAGGCTAAGAGCAATGAGAGGAATCAGAGAGAAGCTGGTCCTCAAAATGTAAAGTTCAGGTTCTTCAGAGCTAGCACTGGACATGAGTTGATTGATTCATTCAACACAGGCTAGGTAAGTAAAATTAAAACAGAATAAAAACATGGAAAACTGTTCCACCTATGATATAAATCTCCTTTTAAAAGTCCACTGCACAGTGAACTAGTAATCAATAATCGATATTACAGTAAAAGTTTAAACATTAAGATTTACCATCTTTTTTTTTTTAATTACTGCTGAAATAACAGTGACCTCAAATGTACATAAATTAAATACGGAAATCCACTTAGTGTGGTGTGAAGTACATAGCATAACTGTTTATTCTGAACAGAACAAAATAGAATATCTTACACACAACTATTTTCCTAAAATAATTCCACTTTATATAGTTTTTGCAGTTTCCAAAGGGTTCCAAGTTAAGAAGATTTACCCTAGGAAAAATTGGTGGAACTACAAAGGATGATGAGGAGAACAAACCAAGTTCATCTCCTAATGACCCCAGGTTCCCAGAAAGTGTTAGACAGAGAACCTAATAGATGTTGAATTATAATAAGAAAGAAATAGTATCTGCCATTACTGAAGTTATGAGAGAATGGTATCATTTAGGACCTTTACGTGGTCTGTCATCCCTACAAAACCAGATGAGGTACTTGTATCATTCTATATGATTACAACATACTGTTTAAACTATGTTAAATACTCCTCATATATTTCTATTAACATGCACAGCCCTACAAAATAAAAATGTCTTGAATTCAATAGGATTCTACTGCTAAATTTGTTCAGTGTTTGAATTAAACCCAATCTTTCTACCATTTAAAACATGTTTCATATGGCTTTAATTTGAATATAAAATGACCATTATATTTAACAATGGATTTTAGAAAACAGCATAGCACAATGGTCCTCAAAATCTGATTAGTCATCGGTTAACCTGGGCTCAATCCTACATTTACCAAGAATTATGTTGGCCTTTCCAAAATTCCTCCATTTCCTTTTCTGTAAAGAATAAAGTTAAGACTAAACTTTAGCCTAAGTTCTTTCCAAATCTAAAATGCTGTGATAATAAATAACTGATAAGCTGGCCTCTGAGCATTAGGAGAGTATTACAAATCATTACAACTCATTTCTAATAAAAATTAAACCTATAAAATGGACCAAAATGCCCTGGAGAATCAAATATCCACCTCTGTTTGCTGCTGCTAATTTCCATAAAGAATATTTAATCATAGAAGGAAGTATTGGTTTTAATTTTAAAATATGACTCAGTTTCTGCAAAGTTAAAGAAATCTCCCATTACAAAATGACTTTTATAAATAACCACTTTGGAGGATCTCTCTTTGAAAAATTACCTAAAGCCCTTTTCCCCAAGCAAGTTAATGTGAACTTGGGAAGGGCAATTAAATTGTCAGAATTAAAAAATTTGTTTTTAACTAGAAGGTAGCCAGAAGTAGAGTCATGGGGCTAGTATTGATCGCCCGAACAGAGAACATCACTCTTCAGGTATTTACTCTGCCACCTTTACACCAGAGGCTTTCCTTCAAATCAAATCAATCCATAAAAAAGATGGCTCTTACTACTAAAATACATAACTAATCTCCAATGGCATTTCTATTTAGATGCCGTCCTTTAATAAAGATAATATAATTTATGATGTTTTAAGATACTGCATTTTCAAAATGTCCTGTCTCCTTAGTTAAATCAATTATAAAAAATGAGAAGTTATAAAACCGAGACATTAGCCAGTAATATCTATTTTAAATATTCAAATTCCACATTAGAGTATAGTATTTATCCATGCTAAATTCTGTAATTTCAACTGCTTTTTGATCATATTAACTTTTATTTTGCATTCTTGACTCTTACTATGTTTATTTTCATTAGCTTTCTGTTGTTATTAAGTTAGGAATAAAAAACGAGTTTTATAATTAACACAAAATTAAAAATGAATGTCAACTATAAGTATACTTTAAAAATATTTTAAAATTAAGCTCTTTGCTTACATAACATATTAGCATAAATTATGAGTTCCAAAACTGTCTAATATTTCTTTATTATTTAAAATAAAAATGACATACAAAATATGATTAGAGTTTGTATCTTTTTCAAAAAAATGTCATGTTAAATATGACATATCTCCTTAATTGGAAGACCACTGAAGAATATCCTACACATTTAATTAGTTTTTTAAAATATACATTTCAGATTTAAATTTTTGTTTTTAATCTTTTCAGAGCCTTTTAAGTGTTAATGTAAAATGTTATCAAGTAGAATGAAAACTGCATAAAATGATTAACTGTACTTCTCTCTCTCAATGTGGAAGTACATAATAAAATACAGATAAGTAATTAATATTATATTAATCTTTCAATTACTATTTAGAGCCATTAGAGTGAAATCTGCTTCTATATAGGATTTAAAATGTCTTCATTAAATGATAGTAAGCATTTCTAATACCTTTTTGAAATCAGCCTCTTAGCATTAAAAATGTTGTCATGATAATTATTTTTAAATGTAAAATTCAACAATAAGATATAAACTGATTCATTATGAAGAAGCTTATAGTCCCCAAAATGGCTAAATATACTATTTTTGAAAAAATAGATTTTAATAAGCTCTGTAATTAAATATATTCCACCAATTTTAAATTCAGTTACTGATATTTCAGATAAAATGATTAACAGTTCACCTCTGTGCAATTTTAGAAAACAATCTCTCTCTCCAGATATAAAACAAAAAATTTTCATAAAAGCATTTTTATTTTCATTCATTGACTGCAGAACTCACAACTCAATGTGAAATGACAGTTAAGAAGACAGAAAAATACTTATTAAATTTTAAGTGCACATGGTAACAACTGTTTGACTGAAAAGAATAAAGTCACGAAATGGCTGATTTTTCAATGTAAGGGTCATTAACCAAAAACAAAAATAGGAAAGAAGTGTGTGTGTGTGTGTGTGTGTGTGTGTGTGTGTGTGTGAAATCTCTAACACCACATAAAAAGTCCATGAACCTTAAAAGCAAAAGTGGCCTAATTAATTCTACATCTTATTTCTCCTTCTCCACCTCCTGCAGTTGAAGATGTAGGGCTCTGAGACTATTATTGCTTTTAGATCACTTTGTTATTGACTAGTCTCTGTATGATCATTTATTTTAAAGGACTGATGTCACATTTGGTGTTATATCTGATGACATATTGTGGACATTTTCTTCCAGAAATGGCTCTTTAAGGCTGAGTGCAAGAGGTTAAGCTGCCTGACTGAGGCCAAATCTAAGACCACAGACTTTTAATCTAAATTCTCAATATCCTTATTTATGTAAGTTAACATGTATTTTGTATACTGGGTACTATCATTTAACCATAAACTGCTGCATATTAAACTAATCCCTTCCAAACGAGAAAATAACACTATTTCTTAACTTATTAATAAAATAACCAATTTTTATTTTATAAAATCAATGTAATTTTACTATGGAGAGGGACATTTTCTTCCTTAATCAATATATCTTAATAGACTTTCAAAAATTATAAAGTATTAAGTGAAACCATATGTCCAAAGAGAATAAATTATCAAACCCAAACGACTTTTTCAGTTTTCCAATTTGCTCATCAGGCTTCTACCTAAACCGAATCATAGTGATATGCATTATATAAAAATAGGAAAAGTGTTTTGTTAAGCTCTGATAAGAAGATGATGCAGAACAGGAACATTTGAAAATAATGCCTATTCTCTTCTTCCAGGAGTCATTTGTCACAACCACCTACAAATCAAGGCTCAGAATGTATCTAGCCACTTGGACATTTATTATCACATCTCCCACTTCATAATATCATGCTAAAATACCCTGGTTGAGGGAAAACCATAGGCACACAACAGAACCTGGAAATGGACTTGGTTTGTAAATGCTGTCTTTCTGTTATTCATGGATTTAAGGCGGGCGTCCTGGATTAATTCACTCAAAGCTCAATGTGCCATTTACAAAGATAAATATTTTATCCTCCTGCTCTGAAACAAAGGGCCTATATTAAGTAAGTTTTGTATGTGAACATAATAAATAAATACACTTGACACCATAATTTAATAGGACCCTACACTAACGATAAAAAAATGTAACTTCTCTTTCTGGGGTAACTAGGAAATGTGGTGTTGGACCATTTTACAATGCCTTGTAATAATGAAGGTATGCTCTTCATTACCAAGTACTGTACCTGCTGCTACTGGCAAGGAGTAGTTTATACACTGACCATGTTCCACGGCTGTTTTTAGTGTCGCTTCAGGATGTGTCGATCCTAGAGGGTTACGCACAAATCGTCGCCGGCGCCGCAAGTCATCTTCCCAGTAGTCAAGGCGCCAGAACTCACGAGGACGACTACAATGAAACAGAGAAGCCACATATGTTAGCAATTATCAAACAGCGTGGTAGCACTGAATTTCTGCATAAAGCTCTCCTTGTTTGCTCTGCCTTT
This sequence comes from Cnephaeus nilssonii, assembly GCF_951640355.1. NCBI lineage: Eukaryota > Metazoa > Chordata > Mammalia > Chiroptera > Vespertilionidae > Cnephaeus > Cnephaeus nilssonii. Next base: position 53,534,243 of record NC_137076.1, on the reverse strand, counting down.
TTTTTTCTCCCTTTCCTCTTAATTCTCCCTCCACCTCACACTCCCCTTTCTGCAATCTTTAACTTAGGTATGTCCTTGAAAATAACAATATCACCTTCCAGTCTAAGGAACTCCTTTTCCTTTTTCTTGGAAGGTGAAATGAGCACTAAATACATCATTTTGAAATGAATTGCTGACAGTGTGATCAGTTTCCCCACACTCTAGTGGCATGTGCTCTGATTTCAGCCTCATTTCAGCCTCAGCAGGGCACCTTTCTCTGTGGCTGCATTTATAAACCAGAATAGGGAAAAGGCTATTATAAATATGGTATAGCATTACCTATATTAATCAAAGTCTGTCCCCCTTCATTTTTCTTCCTAATTTGTGCCTTTTTGCACAAGGTCAGTAAATCATACCATGAATTCTTGGTCCAGAAAGTGTTAACTTTAATGAATATCTCAGTTACATGGTTATGTATGTGATAATAAAATATTACTCTGTTTAGATGTGCAGGAATTTAATTAAAATAATCTCTTAAAATATTCATTACATTTAGCCCCTGAGGCTTAGAACAACACAAGAAAATGCATTTCTTTTCCATTTACTGTTTTTAAATAAACCATTCCTATAGAGTGAAATAGCAATCTATTTTCAAGCAAATCAGATTGGATTTCTGTTTTATGTAGTCTGTTTTTATATTTAATTAAAAACTACATGCTATATGATGTGCAATAATTGCTATATCAAAAGCATACTTTTGGAAATGTATTTTTTAAAGGGTTCACTCAATTCAAGTTCTATATTTTCCCCAATTATGTAGATGTTGTACATGGCAATGCATAAATGTCAACTTTCTCTCCTATTAACTAATTGTGATCTAACATGCCGGAAAATATTTTATAAAGAAAACACTAATAGTAAGGAAAAAATCTCTGCAGAATGTATTTATTCACTAAAGATACACAGCATGAAAACCTATGGGTCTCAATAATGAAATTTTAAAAATTCATAATCAAAATTTCTGCAAGGTATGTCTAGTACAAAATAAAATCTCACTTGTGTTTCATGAGCTAATAAAATTGTACCTGTCAGCTTTGACAAATTAGTAGTCTTGACCAATTGACAGTCCCAAAATACTCACATAAAAGTTACCCCTGTTTTGATGTTTTAAAGATGGTATAAAATTCGAAAGATTTATAAATAAGTACTTAATCAATTAAAAAATATCCCAGATTAATAAAAGCAAAGGTAACAAACAGTATATTATTTAAAGAAAATATTTTTTTAAAAAATAATAGGAATCCATGCTCTTTTCTGAGAATGCTGGATAGACACGGAAAACACCAATGATTTCCTTTGTTGATTTTGATCATGCATAAAGAGGAGATATAATGCAATCAAAATGGAGTGCCAAAGAGGGTAAGAATTACAGACCTCAAAAGAAAAATTAAAAAGCTCTTTTATTCTTCGTTGTTATTTTGCTGTTTAAATTTTAAATGAAAACTAATGTTATCATTTAAAAATAAATAAGGAATACCTACAGAATATACACACAAGCAAAAGACAACAGTTGTTTGAGCTCAATTAATGAAACAAAATTCTCCTTAGGTGAGAGGGGAAAGGCACACAGATGGCTCTGTGCTTGGCTTTGATAGTCATGGAGCTTGGATAGGCACTTCATCATTCTGCCTACCTACATTTATCTGTTAAAATTATTATCAAATATCAGCCAGGATGCAGTCGTGAATCACAGGCTGCTCCTCGTCTTCAGGGGAATGATACAATGAGGGTCTATTCATCAGTGCGGCAATCGGCACAAGTAATTAGTTCCCTAGACTGAGATCCCCTACAAGGCCTATTTCAGTCAGCACCACAAACATATGACCATGTAAAGCTAATGAAAGCTGCTAAAATTTGTTAACCTTTTCTGCCATCAATCCTTCTAATATTCCATGCTTCAGTATTATGCAAAGGTGGTAAATTATTAATTCGTCATTAATCCATCCTTCTGAATTTTGAATCAAATTAAACGATGTCATTCTTCTTGATAACAATTAAAATTATAAGAGATGTTAAGCTGCTATTATAAAATTATTACTAAATTAGGTAACAACATATTGTAGTATAATGCATGAGAGTGAAGTCAAACTGAAGGCTAATCAAGTGTGTGTAGTGGTTTTGTCATATAGTAGAAAAAACAGAGGAATTATAAAATCACCCACAAATTATCAAGTAACTAAAAGATAGCATGTATAAGAATAATAATCAAAATTAGAAGCAAGCAGAACTATAATATTTATTTCTGTGCTCTTTGACACTAACAAAAAATTGTCACAATGGTGACATTTGGCTGAAACAAAAGCCCCAACACATCAGGTCTGAGAATTTGTTTGCATAGTAAAAAAAAATGTTTAAGTTAAGGTTTAGTTGCACTAACTATATATTTCTGTCTTCAAATGTAAATATTTTACCAAAACTAAAAAATACTTAGATATAACCCAAACAGAATGAAGAACTTTATACCTCAACATAATCTGTACAATAAGCTATGTCCTCAGACTACCTTCTCCATACAAGTCATCTACTTCCTGTACAGCGCTTTAAAGTAATCTGAAGACAAAGCAAACACCACTTATTTCAGATCACAAATCTAGAATGAAATACAAAAATCACATAGAGAGATCAAGACTTTCAATGTATTTTTTAGAGTCTCTCCATATAAAAGCACTGTTCTAGGTGACATAGGATGAAACCCTCAGGAAGTTACTCATAATGGAATACTTACTGGCCTCATTTGAAACAATAGCATTTATCACCCAATTTCTGTTGGTGAGAGTAACACATGTTCTTTGGACAGAAGTCATACTCATTTTTTCAGATGAGGGTAATTACAAGCATGTTTAAAGTCACTTACACAGTAACAAAACTGGGCCTAAGAGTGTAATGTTTTGTCCTCTTGACCCTAACTCCCTCCAATAACTTATACATTCAGTATATAAAATTCTATCACCCAAAATAGAAGCATGATTTGTCATTTGAGAAAGGATCAGAAAGGAGAATGTGTAGTTTTCAATTATCAACATACTGTAACTTCTGATCATCCACATAAAGTTTTCACTCTCATTTAAGAAATGTTGCCATCCCCTCCCCCAAAAACCCCTGCTAGGAGAAACAGGATAAAAAAATGGCAAATTTGGCATATTGACCCAACATTCTCCCCATAAATTTATGAATTAACAAAACAAATTATTGTATTTTTTAGAGTTACTATCATGGTATGGTTAGTAAAATTAAAAAGACTCCAAGAATTCAAACAGATGGTGGACCAAAAACAAGCATGGATGAGAAATCATTTATTCTGAGGCCTTACAAATATATGTCTAGGTCACTATATAGTATACCTCTAACTCTATATATATGTATCTACTCCCCAAAATTATATTAATACTACATGATGCCAACATCCACAAACTTCATTTTTATACATTTCCACTAATAACTAAAACTAAGATCACAAAAATTATTCAAATTAAGGATGTGAGCCTGGGATCTATAAGATCTGGAAATAAAGCCTTTTCTTATAAAAGGGGCTATAATTAGGTCCCCTATCAATACACAGCCTCCAAGTACTCAAATCTTTGACTAATAGAAATACATGTGTCTTTGAAAGTTGAGGATGATACTAAAATTAAATGTTCTAACTTTTATTTCTAATGATTTCTCCACAATGTTTGGCCTAATGTCAAAATCTGAGATTAAAATTACAAGGTAGTTCTAACTGTCTTTTTCTAATTATATATCACCTAATTATCTTTCTAAATGTAAATATTTTACATTTATGTGTTTGTATACACACTTCTTTAACATATCACTACAATCTATACAGAAAAGAATACAAGATGATGCCATTTTATATATACAGAATATATATTTTCTATTTAACAAATACAGAATTGGTCAGACTGCTGAAATAACTCTTAGAAGGAAACATAACTCAAGCATCAATAGCAATTTATTCCCTTTCCTAGGCCCATTGTGGTTAGTGAATTGATCAGGCAAAACAAATGAATAAGAATAAGCAAAATGAAAATCAGTTCTAAAGGGTAAAAGTATTAAAAGAGAGAATCAAGCCCTGGTGAGGTGGCTCAGTTGGATGAAGCATCGTCCCATACACCAAAATTTTGTGGGTTCAATCCCCAACTGATAAATGTTTCTCTCTCTTCCTCTCTTTCTCTCTCTCTCCTTAACGCCCTCTTTAAAATCAATTTTGAAAAAAAAATACATATATATCCTCAGGTGACGGTTAAAAACAAACCTCACAGAGAATCAATAACTAAGGTATGACCCACATTCTTCCTATAATAGTTGAATGGTTCAACCAAAAATAATCTATTATTTTCCACATATAAATTATAGATTTTTTTAAAGTTCAGTTTTCCTCAAAGAAAGTATGGTAAGCCAGTTAACAATGTATGAATAGATAAATATTGAAAAAGAATTCTAAACTATTTTCTAATAACAATGATTGACTCTTTCTTTAACTTGAGCCAGATGCTAGGGATATAAGGACTATTAAGATATTGTCCCTAATTAAGAAGCACAAATGGGACACAGAAGTTAAGAGTGTTGTCCTGCACACAGATGGGTCTCAGGTTTAATTCCCGATCAAGGGCACATACCTGGGATGTAGATTCAATCCCCAGCCCAGGACAGGGCATATAGGGAAGGCAACCAATCGATGTTCTTTCACATTGATGTTTTCTCTGTCTCTCTCTCTCCCCCACCCCTATTCTTTCTCCTTCCCTCCTTCCCCCCTTCTCTCTCTTCCAATACTCCTTCCCTCCCTTCTAGTCTCTAAAAATATCCTCAGGTGAGAAATTAATTAATTAATTAATTAATTAATAGTACAAACTGGTAGTTACAAAATAGTCACTGGGATGTAAAATACACATAGGAAATACAGTCAGTAATATTGTAATAACTATGTAATGCCATGTGGGTATTAGATTTATGGGGGAAATACTTCTTAAGTTATATAAATATCTAAACACTATTCTGCACACCTGGAACTAATATAGTACTGAATGACAACTGTAATTGAAAAATAAAAAATAAAAAAAAATACAGACTTCAAAAAAAGATACTGTCACTGACCTGGTGGACAAAACAAATGTGAAAATAAATAATAATTCAAAAAAACCCCACATGTATGATAGAGCAGAACTTTATTAAGTGGCTATTAAACTGCACAACTCCGGGGAACACTGTGCACATCAAAATGTGTGTAAGTGGCACTTCTGGAGATGTACAATGCTCGGCTTGCATTGCTATATGAAGACTGTGTGAGAACAATAGGGTGCTATGAGAATGCCTATATTTTTCCCTCTCCATACAATGCTCATGCTACCCTCTCTGACAGCTAAACTAAATCTTGGAGATAGGAACATGAACAAGGTCCTTCCAATGCTATCAATAGCAGTCACATGGTCAGTACTTGTTCCTCTGCTACAGGAAAAGGTGTTCACACCAGGAACAGATATGGTTGTCAAAAAACAGGCAAAACTCAAAATGTAGAATAAAACAACCAAAAACAAAAGAAAAACATTAACATTTATTTCAATGAAGTCATGAAGTTCATATTACTTTAAGGAATATTACTTTCTTGATAGTATATTAAAGTAAAACAATGCTAATTACTGAAATCAGTGATAGCTACATAAGTATTCCACTAATTCTATAGCCTAAATATATTTGGCACTTGTTATTCAAAATAGCCATATATATATATATATATACATCTCTCTTCTCAATGGCTTTAGTATCATTTTAATGTGATTTGGGTCTATATCAATAAAAGAATGATAGTTTTTTTAAATAACTATCACAAAGAAATTATATTAGAAAAATTTTCCATTTTCCACCTTACCCACTTTCTTGTGACAATACCTGATAAATATTTATGACCTTACAAAAGCCAGTAATAAATTCTTTTGGCTACAGAAAAATTCTAAATCCTAGAAAAGTTTAGTATTTCATATTTATTCTTAAACTAGAGGCCCAGTGCATGAAATTCATGCACGGGGGGGGGGGGGGGGGGGGGGAGAAGAGGGTATCCCTCAGCCCAGCCTGCAACCTCTCCAATCTGGGACATACCTCTCACAATCCAGGACTGCTGGCTCCCAACTGCTTGCCTGCCTGCCTTCCTGATTGCCCCTATCCGCTTCTGCCTGCCAGCCTGATCACCCCCTAACCACTCCCCTGCCAGCCTGATTGATGCCTAACTGCTCCCCTGCCAGCCCAATTGCCCCTAACTGCCCTCCGCTGCCAGCCTGATCACCCCTAACTGCCCTCCCCTGCCAGCCTGGTCACCCCTAACTTCCCTCTGCTGCTGGCCTGGTTGCCCCCAACTGCCTTCCCCTGTAGGCCTGGTACCCCCAACTGCCCTCCCCTGCCAACCTGGTCACCCCTAACTGCCCTCCCCTGCCAGCCTCATTGCCCCTAACTGCTCTCCCCTCTGGACTGGTCCCCACCCCCCAACTGCCCTCCCCTGCAGGCTTGATCGCCCCCAACTGCCCTCCATTGCAGGCCTGGTCCCTCTCAACTGCCCTCCCCTGCTGGCCATCTTGTGGCAGCCATCTTGTGTCCACATGGGGGCAGCCATCTTTGACCACATGGGGGAAGCCATCTTGTGTGTTGGAGTGACAGTCAATTTGTACATTACTCTTTTATTAAATAGGATAGAGGCCTGGTGCACGGGATGGGGCTGACTGGTTTGCCCTGAATGGTGTCCCGGATCAGGTTCCCTTGGGGCGTGGGGAGGCCTGGACGAGGGGCCTGTAGTGGTTTGCAGGCTGGCCATGCCCCTGGTGACCCAAGCATAGGCCAGGACTGGCTGGAAGCAGGTATCTGGGATTTATTTATCTTCTATAATTCAAACTTTGTAGCCTTGAGCAGAGGCCAGGGCAGGCCAGGGCAGGCGGGATGCTTGGCTTCCTCCATCGCCAGGGGCAACCCAAGCCTCCTTCTTGCTCCAGCTCTGTGGCCGCTGCCATCTTGGCTAGGTTAATTTGCATACTCGCTCCTGATTGGCTGGTGGGTGTGGCTTGTGGGCATAGCGGAGGTATGATCAATTTGCATGCTTCTCTTTTATTAGATAGGATTTTTATATTACCTGTTTTAATAAGTCCTGTATCTGGCTAGCTCCTATTGTCATATTTTTATATTAAATATGCATGCTAGACATTACAACTAAAATAAATAGTAACCTCTAAAAAAAAAGTAAACATTTTCAGTGCATTGTCAGCTAGAAGATAAAAGTGCTTAAGTTCTACAGGGGTTTCACTTTCTGCATACTAGTAAATCCTGGTGAAATAATGTTCAGGTACCATAGGGTATCATACAACATAAAATTATACTTTATCTCACAAACTGAATTCTACAGTGCCATCATGCAGATAGGCAGAAAAAAATATTAACTAAAACCTCTGTTTACTAAGTACCAACTATAAGTCAAAGGCAGGTGATCTACGGACTGTGCTGTCTTAATGAAACGAAAGAAAAACCATTCAAATGTATGGATTCCAGGGGAAGAGACATTTTCTACAGCAGAATTATTTCTTTATTGAGGGGTTTGATATTAAGTTGAGTCACTAAAGCATCATTATATTACTTATGTAAAATAATATTTTATGTAGTTATGAATATTTGCATGGTACTATTCGGTGCATTTCCTCATTTGCTTTTAGAGGCATGTGGATACCCATCATCAATTAGCTGTTACTTTGAGAATTTTATAAAAATACAATTTTGCAACAAAGTCAATTATTCAAAAAATAATCACAAGTTTTTCCTAGTTGCTGTTAGCCTGTTAACCATTTTCTTATTCATTCAGCATTTCTATCAGTAAGAAAAGTTATGAGAAAATAAATACATAGTGTTAATTGTACTACCAATTAAAACTCTAACAAAACACAAATGAAAAAAAAATTAAAATAAATTGTGTTGCTGGTTAGTAAAAGCCCTAAAATTCACCTCAGTAGCCATGCTATTTAGACAATCTGATCTATTTTCCCGACATCTAATTTTTTCAAAATTCACCAAACATTTCTTGAGTGCCAACTAAGTACTAGATTTTGATACACACAACTGAATTATCCTGGACTCAGCCTAGAATTTTTTGTGTGCTATAACCAGGATAAGGAAATGATCAAATATAAAAAAATAACATAATTTTGAAATAGACACCATTTACTGCATTGGGCTACTCGATGCTAGACATTGGGCTCTTTCATATGTTCATTATCACCAAGACTCACAATAACCCTGCCATGATTAAATACTGGTACTTTCATTTTAAAGAAGAAGAAACTAAGTCTCACCCATCAGTAGCAAATAATAAGCCCATGGACTTCAAAGCCAATGAGCTCTTCACATGACATTTTCTGTAGAAATTCTTATTGGACACTGTTATAGGTACAATCAAAGTACTAATGAACCCTGCCTGGGAGGATTGAAGATTTCATTAAGATTTCAATGAAGATCTCTTTTGTAAGTTTTATGAGGACAAGGGTTGGTGTCTAATTCACTGACCAAGTGCAGTAAGTGGAACAAAGCTGGAACTTAGTAAATAATCAATTAAAGAATGAACAAGATGACTTTTTAAAGAAACATAAATGACAAACAAGAATCTGCTGGGAAAAATGGGAAGGACATCCTGGAGCAGAAAAAAAAAGAGCATAAACAAAGGCATGGGGACCTAAAAAGGCATTTTTATCTAAAGAAGTTCAAGTAAGAAAGATCATTTCAAAGCAGCCTTAGTAGTTCAGTTTGTTCATTAAATTCCACATCTGAGACAGACTCATAGATAGAGAGCGGGCAGACAGGTCTGGGGGTTGGGGGCAGGGGAAGGAGGAGGGATCCAGCAAAAAGGAGAAGAGAGAACTCATGGACATGGATAACAGTGTGGTGGTTGCAGGGGAGGTTGGGGGGCGGGGGGTGAGGGAGATTGAAGAGGGCATGGAGGGGATAAATGGTGATGGAAATTAAAAAAAATGAAATAATAATTTTAAAAAGCAGCCTTAGAGTAGCAATAGCTAAGATAGGAAACACGGGTGTAGAGCCAAGATTTCAAAAGGGCTTGTACAGTCAACTGAAATAGTTACTTTTATATCCTATAGTCAAGCGACAACCCAGCTTCCTCAATAATACAGGATTAATCCAATCAGCCTTGCATGTTACATGGCAGCGATATAAATAAAAGAAGGCAGGGTTTGGAGCCTAGAGGCTAAGATTCCAGAGACATATTTGAATCGGGATAGATTAGATTTGCTGAGACATTCAACACGGGAGATGAAAAAAAGGAGATAATGAGAATAAAACAGGTTTTCGACAAAGGGGGCAATGAGGGGATAAAGATGCTACTTAACTGAAATGATGCAGGTTAAGTAGGTGTGGTAAGGAAGAATAATCGTGTCCTAGATACCTAATAATGTCTAGGCAGAAAAGTCTAATAAATAAGCAATATAACTTGGGAATTCAAAAAAGCAGCCTGGCTAGAGATACAGAATTAGGAGATTTATCAGCTTTGGAAGTCAGTGAAATTAGACCTTCATCTAACAAAAGTTTACCAAGCAGTTATTATAAGCTAGGCAGTGTGCTAGATCCAGAGAAAATTGTATCCAAAGGATGGGAGAAAAGTATGAATAAAATCTGAGAAATTCCATTATTTAAAATATTACAGAAGAGAAAGGGATCAATGAAATAGAGAAGAAAGCAACTGCTCCTTTCAGTCAGTGAGATAATAGGAAAATCCAAATAGAAGGGGGCCATAAAGGACAAAGAAGCAGACTGTTCAAAGCTGTGGGTGAGCAAAAATATTTAATTCTGCATAAATAAGGACAAAGAAGGAAGAAAAGCTTTTACGTTTCTGTGTTTTAAACAGTTATATGATATATAATTTATACACTGTAAAGTTCACCTGTTAAAGTGTACAATGGGTTTTAGTATTGATAGAGTTGTGCAACTATTACTGTAATCTAATTATAGATTTTTATTCCCCCAAAAAGCAATCCCACACACACCCATTACCCATCATTCATTATTCTCCCTTCCTTGGGAATGGACATGTAGAGGATTTCTCATTATGTAGGATAAAAAGTCAGTGCATGTGTTTGCTTTGACCTGAAGCTTCTTAAGTTTGAACCAATATATATCTAATAATAGAGGAATATGCAAATTGTCCCAGACGCCATCACAGTAACAGTAACGACTAGCAGGCTGCATGGGGTGACAAGGCCGGCAGTGGGGGTATAGTGAGGGACAACCAAACGACTGAACAGCAGGCTGCATGGGGCGACCAGGCCGGCAGGGGGTATAGTGAGGGATGAACAAACGACTCAACAGCAGGCTGCATGGGGCAACCAGGCCGGCAGGGGGGTTAGTGAGGGACGACCAAATGACTGAACAGCAGCAGACTGCGTGGGGTGACCAGGCCAGCAGGGGGGCCACTTAGGGACGATCAGCCAGCAGGCAGAGGTGGTTAGGGGTGATCAGGCTGGCAGGGGAGCAGTTAGGGGCAACCAGGTAGGCAGGCAGGTAAGCAGTTAGGAGCCAGTGGTCCCAGATTGTGAAAGGGATGTCTGACTGCCGGTTTAGGTCCCATCCCACAGGGATCAGGCCTAAACCGGCAGTCAGGCATCCCCTGAGGGGTCCCAGATTGGAGAGAGTTCAGGCTGGCCTGAGGGGACCAACCCCCCTCCCCGTGCATTTGTGAACTGGGCCTCTAGTGTGTGTGTGTGTGTGTGTGTGTGTATGCATAATATGCAAATCAACTGGACGGCAGAATAACCAGTCAGCTGATCAGGGCCTGCTGGCCAACCTCTTGGTCCCTCCCTTCAGCCGGCAGGCTCCAATAGCCCAATGGGGAACCAGGAACCAGGGGTGCGTGGCAGCAGATGCGGGTGGCGTCAGGCCCCAATCACCCCATCAGTCGCCCCACACACAGAGGGTGACCGCCGGTAGTGGCAGTGGGGGGTGGGACCAGCTGCTGGCAGCTGGGGAACATCGGCCCTGATCACAGGCCAGGCCTTGAGACATTACCTGTTCATAAATTTTGTGCCCCGGGCCTCTAGTTTTAAAATAAGTTATATTGTAAGTGAATGGTAAAAGGCATTTGTATTAGTATTGGAACTTTTTAGAGAGTCTAAGGGCTATGAGAATGCATATCTTTTTCTTTTAACATTTCCAATACTGCTAAGGAACCAAAGAATTAAGTTTAACCTTTTAAGGGAGATTCTTTAAAACCAAATTAGCAACGAATTCATACTATAAGATATATAGAAACTAAACTTTTGGAGTAATTTATATTTCAAAATACTAGTCTTTAAAACTTCTGGAATTTTAAAGACTAGTATTTGAAAGACTAGTATCTGTACATAACAAAAATATTTTGATTTAATTTATTTTAAAGTATTTCAAATTCATCACCTTGTCTCTACCATATACTAGATCTATGACCTTTATATAACTCATTCATCACCTTTGGGCTCCACTGCCTTACATAAAATAATAATAACTTGTTCAGCCCATCTCATTGGACTATAGTAAGGAATCAAATAAAATGGAGTCATGGGGGATTGCTTTGACAACAGCAAAATGCTATGAAATGGAAGCTATTGTTTACAGTTGATAAAGAATTTTAGTGTCTGAATACTTCTACATGTCATTTACTTTGTTAAACCAAGTATTTAAAATGGTATCATCATTGACTTACAACTCGATTTAAACAAAAACAAAACCAATTAAAATGCCCTGTAACAGTCCCTGGCAATGATTAGCTTACTTTCTTTCTCTACAGATTTACTTTAAACACCTCTTCTATAAAATGACAAATTTGAATGGGACCAAGAATATTTTATAAATTATATAAACAACTATGGGCACATTCCAATGAAGAATAATGGTAGCCCGACCAGCATGGCTCAGTGGTTGAACATTGACCTAGGAACCAGGAGGTCATGGTTCAATTCCCTGTGGGGTGGGCAGGAGACAGCCAATCAATGATTCTCTTTCATCATTGATGTTTCTGTCTCTCTTTCCCTCTCTCTTCCTTTCTGAAATCAATAAAAAAAAAAATTTTTTTTTTAAAGAACAATTACGAAACATAATTTTTCCAACATTAATATAACCCAAAATTAAAATAGCAAGGCCATTAGATTAGGGGCAGAGGTGTGTGTGTGTGTGTGGGGGGGGGGGGTTATAAGGCTTGATGTTTTTAAAGAATAAATAAAGTAAAACTGAGGTAAATTCTAAGTACTTTGTAGTGCAAGTCAGCATTTGTAACTGAAATGCCTGGAAGCAATTAATATTCACTAGATGTTTCTAGTAGCTTCCATCACTTGCCTCAAAGATGGAAGAACTATATGGTTTATAAGCATATATATATATATATATGAAGCAATCTCATAGCCCAAACGCACTGCTTTGGCATTTAGAACCTCAATTTTTCTCAGACTTAGGCCTTATATCAGATTTCTGTAGTGATAGTTCTTAAGATAGCTTATAAGTTATAGGAAGAGAAGGAAAGGGCAAAGAAATATCAGCCTCTATAGTATGACATTTTTATCTTTAAATAATTTAAAGGCTTAAATGCAGCAGCAATGCAGTATAATCCAATACTTGCTGCCTTTCATGCAGAACTCTCAGGAAAATACTGGTGAAAACAAATAACTGATTTTTACTAGCATTAAAGAAAAAATACATACTGTGCTTTGCAAGCTAGATAAATTAGCAAAAAGTATGTACTCCTTATCCACAGGGGAGAACAGACTTATTATGTTACACTTCCAGGTTTTAAAGACAGTTGGAAGCCGGTTCTTTCAATAGTTGCTGTCATCTCCTAGAAACTTTCTAGTACTTTCAATTTTGAAGCAATTTTTCACATTCTGAAGTGACTTATTTTCCTCTCTTTCTTTAATACATTTCTTTCTTTTTTTTTGCTCTCAATGACCAGTTCTGCTTCAGTTTAATTATATTTGTTTACAAATATTGTTGAGTTCGACCTACTATTTGGAAAGCATTAGTTGAGGTTCCATAAGGGATATTGGCACTTACAATCTAATAAATGGGATAAAATAAGCAACAAAGAATTTTGTGGCATAAGATCCAAGCCTTAAGAAAAGTCAAGTCCAGAACTTTGGAAATTAAAAAAACACACACAAAAAAAACGAAGAAGCGATCACATACATTTTAAAGAGATCAAGAAATTATTGAAGAGCAAGAGATTTTTGAGAAAGACCTTTAGGAAGAGGTCCAATTTCAATCAATACACAAGGAAGAAGATGGCACTGTAGGCTTTTGAGAGAGCATACACAAAAGTAGAGGCCAAAAAATTAAAAGCAGTAACTGTGTTGGCCCCAGTAGAAAATGAGGTATAAAAGAGAGGCTTGGGCTGGCCACCTCATAAAAGACCAGGGATAAAACACTAGTGAGTTTATATTTCACTCATTCACTCACTTACTTATTTAATCAGCAAACCCTGAGGCACAAAGACCAGTGCCAGGCACTGGAGATTTAGTCATGTGGTGATAAAGAGGGCCATCCTCAAGGACCTCACAGTCAAATAGAAAAATCAGATAGATCTATGAAGATATAATTAAAAATATGTAAAACATTCCTTAGGAACACAGTGGAAGGGCATTATACGAACTAATAGGAGGCTTCTTGGAAGGCAGTAACTCACAAATTGTGTCAAAGAGTTAACAGATATTAACCAAGAGAATAAGAAAAGGAAAAACATTTTTTTCTGAGGGAACAGCATTAGCAAAGCCAAGTAAATAAGAAATGATTGGATATACGCTAAAGTTAAGTGTTTCCAGAATTTTTGGAGAATATAAGGCAAGAAAGTAGCCAAAGAAGAGGTTATAGAAGCAGATAGGGGTCAGACCATGGAGAACCATCTGAGGAGTCTGACTCCTGGTTAAAAACTTGTGTGTGATTTTCTTCCAGTCTGACCAACGACAATCACAAAGGCTTTACCTGCCAGGCATCATGGGATAAGCTGCCCTCCCTCCACACAGACTTGGTGCACAGCTAGTGCACAGGACACTGCAGTCTCTGAAGGGAGCTGCAGTCAAGGACTCAAATGCCACTGGCCAGTCATGCCGTTGGCCAACTTGCATTTTTAGTCCCTGCACCTTCAACCCTAGGTTTCTTTATCTGAAGCCTTGGACAGGGGCCCTCTTCAGGGGCCTCTGTGGAGGCCTTCTTAACCATGGAGAAAAGAGAAACTTGGAAGAAAATTTCCCCACTCTCACTCAATCTACTCTGAGCCCTTCCCCTTTGCCTCCTTTCAACCATGGGGTCCAAAAAACTGCTGGAGCCTCTTATTCAGGGCTGCCTCAACAGTGAGACAACCCCCACACCTATGCTGATCAATGCTGATCCACTGTACCCTCCACTGGTGTGCCACTCCATGCAGAAAATGGAACAGGGAAGTCCTGCAGGCTTAGACTCTTGCTTATAACACTGCAATAAGTGATTAAAGGCTTAACTGTTTTATTTTCGGTTTGTTGCTTTAATCAACTCACCCTATACCTGAGCTCATTTCCTTCTCTCCCAGGTCAGCTGAGCTCCTGATATCATCTATGCCATGCTAAGGAGTTTGTGTGCTATCTGGAACAGTGAGGGGAGACTGAAGAAGTTTTAGAAGGTATTGTGACTGCAAAACATAACTATGAGAAACACAATTATTAGAGGGAAGAAACATCTGAAATGAGTACACAAAGAGGTTATCGAAATAATTTAAGAGGATCATCAAAATTAATTTTTAAAATTCTTATTTTTTCTGATTTATCCTATTAAGTCATTATTATAATTTTCCTAAAATTCTCTGTGATATAAGGTAGGCAATAAATGATTCGGAGATGAAATAAATGTTCAGAGATTCAGGGCAGTTTGTTCAAAACAGCATGGGTGGAACTGGAGAGCATTATGCTAAGTGAAATAAGCCAGTCAGTGAAAGAAAAATACCTTATGATCTCACTCATTTATGGATAATAAAGAACATTATAAACTGATGAACAAAAATAGATACAGAGGCAGAGAAGCATCAAATGGACTGTCAAACTACAGTGGGAATGCTGGGAGGGTTGCGGGGGTGGGGGGGGGGGTAAGAGATCAACAGAGAGACTTGTATGCATGCCTGTAAGCATAACCAATGGACGCAAGACACTGGGAGGGGGTGGGTGAGGGCATGTGCCCGGGGATAGGGGAGGCCGGGGGAAGGTCAATGGGGGGAAAAAAGGAGACAATGTACTACTATTTGTAATACTTTAAACAATAAAGAAAAGAAAATATATACGCAAAAATTTCGAGAAACCCTGTTTGTAAGAAATCCAATGAATATTAACTAAATTAACAAAACATTTTGAAAAGGTGAATACACTCCATTGCAGTAGAAGTTCCAGGAGGGCAGAAGCCACATCTTATTAGACTCTGTCTGTATCCTCTGTCCCTAACACAGAGCCAGGCCTGTAAAAGGTACTCAAGGAAACTTTGATAAATAAATAAGTGAAAGAATAAAAGAATGAATGAATGAATTTATTTCTGCCTAATATAAATTTAAAAATGTGTTCCAAAGAATATGATGTGCAAAGCTAATTAAATGTTACATAGAACAACATAGGCCTAAAACTAAAGTAGAGATCAAAGTCCTGAATCTAAGAGTAGATATAAAAAAAAAAAAACAAAGGAATGGCCCAGTAGATGTCACATCAACTCAGCCCAGAAATGGCAGACATGTCCTCTACTCACATTCCATTGGTCTTACCAAGGCACCTGACACACATGGGAAATGTGCTCCCTGGCTGAGTAGAAACAGCTCTACACTAAGGAAAGATAGCATGAAACTATGATGATCAGCTAGCCATAGCTGTCACAGATGACAGGAAGTTCCACAGAGAAAAATGAACCATGGAAGGGGGAATAGAAAATACCAGGAAGGAAAAGGGGACATGTTTCTATATTAAGATAATTTCCTCACCATAGATCAGTCTATTTAGATTTTCCAATTCATGCTTTGTATATCTGTGATGTCTGTAGTAACTTCTCTTTCTGATTTTGCTTATATGAGTCTTTTCTCTTTTATCCTTAGTGAGTCTAACCAGGGGTTTGTCAATTTTATTAATCTATTCAAAGAAGCAGCTCTTTGTTGTATTAATTTTTTTGTATAATCTTTTTGTTTTCTGTTTAATTCAATGCTGCTCTAATTTTTATTATTTCCTTTCTTTTGCCTACTTTAGATTGCTTTTGTTCTTCTTTTCCTAGTTCTATAAGATGAAAAGTTAGATTGTTTACTTGGGATTTCTCTTTTGTTCTGAGATAGGCCTGTAATGATGTAAACTTTCCTCTTATTACTCCTTTCGCTGCATCCAAAAGTTTTGATATGTCGTACTGTCATTCCCATTTGTCTCTATATATCTTTTGATCTTATCTTTTATTTCTTCTTTGACCCATTCAATTCTTAATAGTATGTTGTTTAATCTCCACATATTTGTGGGTTTCTTTACTTCCCTTTTGCGGCTGATTTCTAATTTCAAAGCATTGTGGTCAGAGAATATGCTTGGTACAATTTCAATCTTCTTGAATTTATTTAGGCTAGTTTTCAAAGAAAAGGACCTGACAGGATGTTTAATTTTGGGGTATTCGATATAATGTGTATATATAACACAGGTGTGGACTAGCTGAGATCTTAAGGAAGGTGGGTAGAGCCAAAAAAAAAAAAAAAAGAGAGAGAGAGAGAGAGAGAGAAAAGGAGTACTCCAAAGATTAAGGCCTGAGTAATTCCAATAATATGACATTGAAAACATCAGAAAAAGCTAGCAAGAACTTTGAGGAGTGCCTATTAGTAGGAAAAAAAATCAAAAGAATATGATGTCCCAGAGCCAAATGGAAAAGTCTTTCGAGGAGGAGGTAGTAATCAGTGATATTAAACAGTACCGAAAAGTCAAGGAAGATGAGACTTGAGAAGTGACTATCAGATTCAGCAATATGGATGTCACTGTTGACCCTGAAAACAAGTTTCAATAAAATGGTGAGACAAAGCCTGAGTGAAGTGAGTTTGAGAATGAAAGAAGAGAAACTTAGCAAGTAGACACAAATCTTTCAAAGCACTTCTAGTGTAGTGAAGAAGTCATTTATATTCTATACCGGACATAATATGTGCACTATAAACCTTTGGGGGAAAACATCACGAATGCAAGCAGTCCTACCAAATAACATTATATTAATTTTATATTTTACAATATCAAAATGTTCCACTAGACCTGGATACATCAGTGGAATACCCTAGGTATGGATAAGTTTAATTTGAAAAGAAAAAAGTCAAAATCATAAAGGCTGCATGGACACCTATGCATGTTCAATTCACTAATGTGCAGAAGCCAGGATTTTAGTGCATTGTGTTGGCAAGCATGATAACCAGGGCCTATACTTCCAAAATTGATACTCAGGTATCAGTATTCAACTTTGAAGAGGAAGAGAAAGATTAAGAGAAAATGATTCTTCAAAATTCATTAATGGGAGCTGAAATAGTTCTAATAAGCAACATTACTATCCACATTAATCTCAATAACTAAAGTATAGACTATCTCAAAAAAGAGAGCCACAAAGAATCAAGTAAGTTTTAATAAAACATTGAATCCTATAAATCACACTATTAATATAGACTGAGAAGAAATATAAATGGAAGAAAAGTATATTCTGCACATTTTAAGTGAATAACAAATACCACTAAAAATCAGACAACTCAAAACTAGGTCAGAGCTTTCCTTCATTCTAACTGGGCTACATGGTAGACATACAAACTATACATCCATTTTTTCCCTAAAAGTTCGTTGCTATTGCCACTAAACTTTGTCTTTTAATCATGTTAGAATGCTATAAAATGCACTGTTGGAAGGTTTTCACATGAAAGTTTAAATTATTGCCTGTATACCCATCATATACTCAGCTTTTGCAAATTATTGTAGTCAAAAGTTTACTTTTCACTATTTCACTTCATTCATTCAGTTATATGTGCTGGGCTCAGGATACAGCATGGGGAGAAAACAAAGACCCTCTTCTCATAACACTTATACTCTTGTCTGTCTGAATATCCAACTGTCCCAAAAATGACCTTGCCTCGGAAAAAAATTTATTACTTTTTAATAAATGAGGATTATGCAGGTTAACAAAAATATAAATGAAAGGTAGAAATGTTCCAAAGGGCTCATGAGATTTGGTCCACCTTGTTTTCACTAGAAGCAAAAAAATGAAGTTGTCTGAGCTGTGACTCTTCTTTTCCAACTCCCAAA
Source organism: Cnephaeus nilssonii (assembly GCF_951640355.1). Classification (NCBI taxonomy): domain Eukaryota; kingdom Metazoa; phylum Chordata; class Mammalia; order Chiroptera; family Vespertilionidae; genus Cnephaeus; species Cnephaeus nilssonii. The sequence continues at coordinate 53,515,914 of NC_137076.1, read as the reverse complement.
ATTTGGGAAAGTGACAAAATTTTAAAAAGGAAAAAAAAGATAAAAGTTAAAAGCTATAAACCCTTAAGTTTCAATGAATTTGTATAAAAGAAATTAGTAGCATCTTCTCAATAATAGGTTAATCTTTTCAGCCCTGCTCTTCTCAAATAATAGTAAGCTATGATGATTATTAAGCTTCTTTCATTGTGTCCTATTCAGCTTATTAGTTTTGAGGCAAAATATGGAGTAACCTTCTAGTCTACTATAGTATTTTTTTATCATAAAAGCATTATAAATACTACTTATTTCAATTCTGTAGTAAATTCGTAGCAAACATGGTATATATCCAAGCCAGCAGTTTAAATGAAAAAACAGTTAAATATCTACTTAAAATCAATCAAGTGATCACAGTAAAGAATAACACCAAGAATAACCCATACATTTTCATATCCTGGAAAAATAAATGCAATTTTACCAGGGGGAAAAATGTATTACATTTTAAAAGAGACCATTCTTTCAAAATTTTATATAGTTATATCAATCCAAGCTGAAAAAGAAAAAAAAAATCATAGAGAAGTAGATGTTGTTTAAATACCTTATGGTTTCATTTTACACCTCTCATATCAGGGTGAAGTCTTAAAAGTAATTCAAAAGGAAAATGAAAGTATTTTACTCATAGATAGAGTCCATATGTTCTTCAATCTGGAAACCCATTGGGAAAAAGATTTGAGTTTCTAAAAACTGAATTTTGACAATTGGAAGCTGATGTGGCTTTTTTTCTCTCTCTCCATGAAGAGTTGAATCATTCTCAGGGGGAATGAAATCGATCTTTATCAAGTGCAGCAAAGCTTAACACCTATTTAACTCTAAATTACTTACAAAATTTTAGTGAGTCTTCAGAATTTTACAATAACAGTTTATAATAAACGCTTATTCCTAAGCATATGATACTTTTATAAGCTTAGCTCAAGAGGTCATACCTATACATATTTTGGTCTGTTTATATTTCAAATTCTATTCTTTTTAGCTCTCTCTCAATGAGTCTATTTCTTATTGATATAAATATTCCAATGTACTTTCATTACTTCTATTATGAAGATTGTAACAGTAGGTTATAGTTAAATACAAATACATCTGCAATACTATTAGGCTGTAAGACTTAAGGGTAGGGGCTATTTTCTTCACTTTGTATAAACCCTCAGCTTTTCGAACACCACCAAAAAGGTAAATAATTTTTTTATCCTAATCATTGTTGCCTAGATCTAAAATAAAGTTGGTAGTCAAAGTTGAAAAGACTTTTGCCCTAAAATTAAGGTTGAAAATGGGCTAGAGGTTTATTTTGTTTGGTTTGGTTTATGTTTTAATTTTTTTTTAAATTTTATTTTTATTGATTCAGAGAGGAAGGGAGAGGGAGAGAGCGATAGAAACATCAATGATGAGAGAGAATCATTGATCAGCTGCCTCCTGCACACCCCTACTGGGGGTGGAGCCTGCAACTCGGGCATGTGTCCTTGACTGGAATCAAACCAGGGACCTTTCAGTCTGCAGGCTGATGCTCTATCCACTGAGACAAAACAGGTAGGGCAAGGGCTACAGTTTTTAAAGGAGTCTCAATTTTATACAATATAGCACCAATTGGATAAACTGTATTCTTCTCCTAATAAACATAATTCCGGATTAAGCAATTTAACTAAAAAAATTTTTATAGCATAACTATTATGTGAAAGGCAATTTGGTAATGTGTGCTGACATGCTTTTAAATGCCCCCATTAAACACACTCATGTTTTAATTAGTGTAAGAAAAAACTATATCAGACTTAAAGTATCTAAGATAGCATATATATATATATTTTAAAAGCACATACAGGTATGGGCAAAAGTAGGTTTACAGTTATGAGTATGTGAAACAGAGTTAATAAAACTATCTTAATAATGGCAACCTACATGTCTTTTTCTATATAAACAACTGTAAACCTACTTTTGCCAACCACTGTATTGGTTTTGCTTTTTCTTTGAAGAAATTTAATTTTATTCTGTTGTTAGGTAAACATGCCCAAAAGTGACCACTTAACGTTGTGGCTCTTACCTCTCCAATTTCTTTCCCTATTTTAGAGAAAAATACAATAGAATATAGGATAAAGAAGGGAAAGGATTTTTAAAGAAAAACAACTCTCACTAAAAGCAATTGAAAAAATACTGCATAAAAATGGAAATTACTGCCATAAGTGATCTCCAAACATCTGCTTTAAAAGATTTTACTTTATGATTCAAATGTTCTTATACCTGATCTCTTCCATCACTAATCTAATTTGTTAATCTTTCCAAATTTTATTCTGAAAAAGTGTGAACTTTCCAATTACAAATTTTGTATATCCGAGGTTATGTTTCCATACATACGTTAAAAAAAATTATGTCACTATGTAAGAGTACTGTAAAAGCAAGATGGTATGTGAAAAACAGTACCAGATGGGGAGAAAGAATATCTAGATTCTAGTTCTGACTTCATATTAAATTAGCTGTTGGTTCCTGAGCAAATCCACTTAACTTATTTGGGACTCAGTCTCTTCTATGAAATGAAAAGGCTGAATTGAATAATATGTATGTTTCTACCACCTTCAAAATGCTATTGTTTTGCTATTATATTTTTTAAAAAATGTATCCCACTATTAAGGTACTTGGTACACCGCTCTATGTGTATACTCAAAATCTTATTACTTCTACTTCCTCAAAAATCTCAAAGAGTTTTGTTTAGAGCAAGGAAATTCATGGAATCAATTTTTAACTTCCATGTATTTCTCTTGGGGGTAAGGAGGACAGAAAGCAATAAAATACATGTGTGTGTGCAATTTTAGGAGGTTTTAGCTTTTACTGATGGAAATGCTGCACTCTTTAGATCAATGTTCATAGATGAACACTTCTACAGGAAAACCAAGAACATTTGGGGGATTCTCTCTTTCTCCTTGCCACCCACACTGTAGGACATACTGTGAATGAAGAAATAAGAGCAAATTAAACTTCAAACCTCAGAGGGAAGGTAGGGGAGGGTGGGGGTAAGAGGGAGAGATCAACCAAAGGACTTATATGCATGCATATAAGCCTAACCATTGGATACAGACAACAGGGGGGTGAGGGCATGAGAGGGGGGTAAGGGGGGTAAAGGGGGATAAAGACACATATGTAATACCTTAATCAATAAAGAAATTTAAAAAATAAATAAAAGGCACTCAATCAATCAATCAATCAATTAATTAATTAAACTTCATTTGGCATACTGGGAAGAAAGTGGCAGCATGTTTATTTCTCTTCACCCTGTATAATGCCATGGGCTAGAACTACATTGAAGTTGAGGGGAGACATATAAGCTGAAGAAACTCAACATCTGATTTTATAATTTGATTGGCTTTGTTTTGAATACTTAAGCTAAAGATATGGGCTAGAGATGGAATACTAAGCACATGAAAAAAAGTATAATCAATACAATAGAAATTATGAGGAATTTCTAAAAGACAGAAAGATAATAGAAGGAACCCCTAAAAGACAGAAAGCTGACAGACAGGATCAAAGCTGATAGGATCAAATCACAGACATATTCAGAAGGGGAGTATTCTGAAGAGGAAACTGGGGAAGCTCCAGTCTGAAGACAACAGATAGAAGCAAAGGGTGGAGACAGTGGCCATGTAAGGCAATCTTTAAGCTGACTTCACCTCTCCCTTCCCCTTACTCTGCACAACAGGCAAACAAATTGTCCATTCTTGGGTAAAGGGGTATGGACTCTTATGTTAGTAGACAGATCCCTAGAAAGCCAATTTAAAAATGGGCAAAGGACCTCAATAGACACTTCCCCAAAGTGAGTATACAGAAGGCCATATGAAAAAATGCTCAAAGTCACTAATAATCCGAGAGATGCAAATTAAAATGACAATGGGGTATCACCTCACACCTGTCACATGATTTCACTCTTATGTGGAATCTAATGAACAAAATAAATTGATGAACAAAATAGATCTAGAGACATAGAAGCATGGGACAGACTGATGAATTTCAGAGGGAAGGTGGGGGTTGGGCGGAGGGTGGGGAGTGATTGACAGGGGAACTTATATGCATATACCTATAGCCCAGGGACACAGACAATAGAGTGGTGAAGGGGGTCAATGAAGTAAAAAGCGAGGGGACATCTGTAATACTTTCAAAAATAAAGATAAATTTTTAAAAAGAAAAAGAAAGCCACTGATAACCAGAAACAGTGGGATCTTGGGCAAAGTCTGCTTGGCTGCTTATTCTACCCTTAAACCACAAGAAGAAGGCATTTTAACAGTATTTAGTGAAGTTTTGATTGTATATAATACCTATTGCCTTAGCAATTGATTTCTAGGCCTGTATCCTATGGAAATACGCATTCACAGAGATGAATCTGTCTGGATTGTTGCACTTCTATTATAAGGAAATATTAGAAGCAAGCTAAATGTTCACAAGTGATAAAGTTCAAATACATTACAGAATTCTCATATTGTGAAATATATTTACCTGTTAAAAAAATGAAGTAGCAATATGTGAAATAGCATGGAATGTAAGTTAAAAGGGTAAGTAGCTAAATAATACATATGATATGTCCCCAATTATATTTTTTAAAATTACATATGTTCAGAAATATAGGGGAAAAAAACAGGAAACAATATATCAAACTATTCATTTCCTCAGTCCTGGAGGAGAGTAGGACTCATGGGTAGAATAGGCAGTGAAGGGGACTTTCACATAATGATTAAATATTTTACAAGGATATATTTATGTCCTATGAAAACAAAGTCTGCCAATTTCAATCCTGACCTGAGAAAAATCTTCCCCACCTAAATAAGGAAATTTTATAAAATTTAGATACTATTGGAATTTTTGAAACAGTCTCTCTCCACAGCACTTTATTAAATTCAGTATATCATAAATAACTGGACTTACCCTCTATCACATCACACACACACACACACACACACACACACACACACACACACACACCCCAAAAAGCTATATGAACAAAGTAAATTGTTTTCACTTTGTAAATGCATTCAAGATTAAAATATCTTAAAAATCTGTATCTCCTTTGAGTTTACATGTCATTAATGTAACTACCCATTTTGTGGCAGCTATGGGATAATTCTGCATTCTCATTGTGGTATGGAGGGAAAAAAACCACAAGAAACATACATGTTTGTAAACCTGCAGGACTGCCCAGCAACCTGAATTCAGAATATTAGAATGCAATTATTCATATGCCTTTGACTTATGTGACTATACTGATTCTGACATCTAACAGGAAAAATCTGAAACAAATATCCAGGAAAATATTTTTGACTTTAACTCACAAAAAGCCACACAATGGTAGGCATGTACACCTCAAATTTGACAGACTTTTTCACCCATGTTCAAGAAAGCTATCAACGAGGTGCCATTCAATCAACAGTTGATAAGGATGAGTTTATCATTAATGGAAAACCTATTGACATTTCAATTGCAAACACTAGTCATTTAAATTGAATTACCTATATTTTCAAACTTATTGTGACAATACTAAATAAGATTTAACTAAGAAAAAAATCTTTCAGCTTTCCTCATAGAAAAATTGTGCTAAATACTGTCAAATATTGGTAAAGGTCTGTAACTTTGCTGCATTAGCAATTCTTCAGTAAACTTTTATAAAAACAAACAAACAGAAAATCCTAACATTTTTCTCATGTACGCTCAACCAGTTACTAGTTAAATAATCTTGATAAAGCTACTTAGTTTCTCTAAGCCTTGGCTTGTCATTTTGAAAGTAGGGATAACTATTGCACCTTCCTCACAAATTATAATAAAAATAAAATGAGATAATGTAGTTAAATAATTAGCAAAATATAAACACAAAATTAAAATTGTCTATCTATCCATCAACATTACCATTCCTCAATTAATAATATTAACTAATTCAAACATAATGATGACAAATTATTAACTATATCATGCATCTTGTTTGTTTTCTTTAGAGCTCTTTGCTAATTCCTTCCTAAATTCTCCAAGATGGGTGAGTACAAAACTCAACTTCAACACCTTTTTGGAAACTTGAGAATACTATTCCAATAAAATGCTATGCTCTTAACAATGAAGTCACAATGTCTTAGAATAAGGCAGAGAGGCTATATTTTATATATGTAAATAGATTTTACAGTAACAAAGTTAATTACTATAAGATCCTATCCACTGAAAATTCTAAAATCATCACTTTACTCTAAAGATATATTTTCAGTTCACACACCATTAGCATTTATTATTTGTTTTAACAGATACCCAAAAAATAAATAAGAGAATGTCGTTTTCATGTAAACAGTTTTCATCTAAATCAACAATTAATCTACAGAGAAAAATAGTGCTAGACTTTAGCAATTTAATACACATGTGTAGAAGTATTAGTAAGAAAAACCAACAAAGCCATTTTTAACAAATCAACATTTCATTGTCCTACAATAGACAAGAGTCAAATGTTCCTGCTTGAATATTTAGAATAAAGTTACCATTTAAAAAACATGAAAACCCAAACTCAGAGTTAAAAAAAATTAAAGTTCATATAATTTGAGACCGACATACATTTTATTTGAAAAGATAATAAAAGAAAATATTTTTAAAAATATGATGGCTATAATCTTGTTTTTAAAAATTAATTTCTTCTAAAATAATGCATATATCAAGATGGTGAAATTTACAATATATAATCAACTTTCATTTATCAGAACATATTATAAATAGCAAATGTTACAATCAGAAAGTTTTTGTAGAAAAAATTGCAAATCTATCTTCATCTCACATTAGCCTTAAAAAAAGCCTATCTGTCTGAAAAAAATAAAATAAAGCACATTTTAAAGCTAGGTAGAAATTGTTTGGGGCTGTTCAGCATTACCGGTCTCAGTTCCACACAATAGAAAGTGATAGCCTAACTGTATGTTGAAAATTAATCAATAAGTTCACAAATAATAAAACTTCAATACAATATTCCAAAATACTTTGACAAAGGAAATCTATAATATATGACATATAACAAGTACTATTTCAATTTATGTAACTATCAAATCATTATTAATATAAACACAAGGCTGTTTAATTTTTTAAATATTCTTCATAGAATATCATTTTATTTTGAATTATTTTCATATATAACTTTGAAATTAATAATCTAAAATACTGTAATTAAAAAAGAAAATATTCAGAATTAAATAGAAAATATATCTAACCTGCATATCATCTATAAAATATTTATATAATAATATATGAGATCTTTATATTGCAAGAAATTATGAAAGGTCAGAATTTGTCTTGATACAAAATCCTATTACCAATCTGTCCTTTAATGTGTTACAGTTCAAACATTCTCTTTCCATCTCCAAATCATAACAAGATCATGTAACATACTTACAAATATTAAATAGCATTGTCTGGAATGTCTTTTTGCTCTAATATTGGGGGGGGGGGGGGGGGGAATTCCAAAGAAGTCAGCCTTTCAAGGCCCCTTATCAATTGAAATGCAGCAGTAAGAATTTAGTTACACTATGCTAAATTTTTATTATTTTATTGATAAAAATTTAAAAAGAATTAAGATCTATTTGCTTTCTTCATCATTTAAGGGTGTTTTTTTTTCCCTTTCATCAATTCCAGTCTTCCATAAATCAAAAGTATTTTTTTAATCCCTACAGTAGACAAAATAATGTATTTTATACTTAAATATGCTCAAGGAAAAAAAATTAACATTCTTTATCATTTCCCAACAGAGACAGTTAATACTCTAAGGCCACATTAATAGAATCTTTCTGCCATTGTAGAAAGTTTGATAGCATTCCTATTTCAATGTCTGAATTTTTCTCCCTTTTTTGACAAAGACAAATGATTGCCATCAATCAAGATCCAATCGGGTATACAGAGAGTCATTCGAATGCATCACTCTTTACTGGTTTTCCTCTTATTTGAACAGGCTTTGCTCCATATTATTTTATAGAATGATCAAAAAAAAAAAAAAAACAGCCATAAGACAGATCATTCACACCCACTGTAAAATTAACTTTCATGAATAATGAGTTTTAAACCTCAGATAATGTATATGTTATACCAAGAATATTACTGAGTTCATTTCGGGCTAGAGATTATGTAAATGATACTATATGACCTTTATCATTACAACAGGACATGCAAAACACCTATTATTTCATACGTCATTTTAAAGCAACTCAATAAAAACAGTCATTTATAATGTTCAGGGTAAAATGTTAAAGTTTTGAAAGAAAGGCATGAAGTACCTGTGATCATTGTAAGTCCTCCTTCCTCTAACCTGTTACTTCTATTTAACATATTAGAGCAACAAAACCTACTCTTCCAAAAATATGTACTTGGTTTATCTATTTCTTTCTTGAGTTACTGTTAAAGTCATTTTGTAAACCCAAATCATGTTGAATAATTAACACTAAATTTTAATGGATAACAAATATTAATACAAGTGTATAAGTCCTTCCATTCAAAATCTTAAGAGTTCAAGAAAATATCCATGTAATGAGGAAAGGAGTGGAAAAAACTTTCAATACTGTTCTTTTATTTATTTTTTTTTTAAATATATTTTATTGATTTTTTACAGAGAGGAAAGGAGAGGGACAGAGAGCTAGAAACATCGATGAGAGAGAAACATCGACCAGCTGCCTCTTGCACACCCCCTACCAGGGATGTGCCCGCAACCAATGTACATGCCCTTGACCGGAATCGAACCTGGGACCTTTCAGTCCGCAGACCGACGCTCTATCCACTGAGCCAAACCGGTTTCGGCTCAATACTGTTCTTTTAGAAATATATTCTGTCCATTTTAAAATAGAGAATATGAAAATAGCCACCATTTACAAAAGAGCTCTTTTTCAAAAAGGCATATAAATAAACACAAATTGCAAGATCAGCGCTTTTCTGTTATATCCCCTAGCTCTCTCATATTGACCATCATCCATGCATTCTCCCACTCAGTCTGTCTTGGTATCATCCTTGATCCCTCCCTCCCCTTAACCTTCAAACAAATCAAGTCCCAAACATTTTTCTTCCTAAAACATCTTAAATCTATGTCTACTACCACAATATCATATCTCTTGCCTATTGTGATACCTTTCTGTGGTTTGATTATTGGTGATATTTTTTGCTGGGAGCCAATTCCAGCATGTCATAATTACAAGAGTTTATCAAAAGGTTGACGAAACTTGGGGGCTCAATAAGGGCTGAATCACATATGTAACTACCTGTTGGGAGTAATTAGGGCACTTCCCCCAAACCTGAATAGGATGATTGTTTACTGCCAGACAGCTCAGGGCATCTTAATCTACATGTTATTGCCTCCTGTTGGCCAAACACCTGAACAGCTGTAGGCTATTCCCCAATCTGACAATGCTTCTGTAAACCCTACCCTTTGGAGTGTATTATCTCCACCTTGCCTTAGGACAAACTGTGTTAATAAAAAGCATGGGGTCCTGAGTCAAGGAGAAGTCTTTAGCTCCTTTAGCTGAAGCTCCTCTGACCCCCAATGCCTTTCAAAAGTATCTTTCGTCTTTGGACTCTTTAATCATCTATGCACAGCCTTTCTCCAGATTGCTGAATCCCTTCTTAATGCTGGGACAAGAACCCTGGCAATTATTCTTCTTCAAATCCATAATCAAAAAGAGCTGCAAGAATAATCTATTAAATATAAAATCTGTTCACATCAACAGCTTAACCCAAACACTTCCATAGCACCCCATCCCTCCCAGCAGTGATCTACTTTGCCAAACATGCAGTGAGGAATATGAGAGAACAGTGTTATATAAAAATCCAAGCAGTGTGCCATGTGTACCCAAGGGATACATAAGATAATTAATTTGTATCCCAAAGGATAAAAATATAACTTCTACTTTTATTTACTTACAGTACAAAAAGATAAGAAATTAAGATTTACTAATATTCAATATATAGTTTAATTCTGGCATCTTTATTCAATCTGAAAATCAGTAATCATATTTTATGTGTTGTGCAATTTTAGCTTATTGAGACATACTGTTGACTATTTATGCCTAGCTAAACAGGTTTACAGATTTCACTCTCTTAAATAGAATATTTGCCATACTTTATAATAACATGAGAAGGACTAAAACATTATGGTTGAATGGAATAATGGCACTTATTTTCCTTATAAAAAGATAATCATTCCAAATTTGCTAAACTTTTCTGTGGCAGTAATGTGTTACATAACAGCTATTTGAAAATAAACACATTTACTATATCCCTTTGGCACAAAGGTGGCATTTGAACAATGAAAATGTAACTACTTTTGAAATATGCTATAGAAACAAGTGTTTAGAAATATTTGCTTCATTATGTGATTTTTGTTGCTAAAAACTATCTGTATCAGCTATGAAAATTCAAATTTGCACCCTCAATTAAAGTAACTTATAAACTGAGCTTTCTAACTTACAGTTTCAATGGGTTTTGTATCCATTTGATAAAAATATTAAAAATAATAATCTTTGAATAGAATCAAGAGTTTTTGTGCTGTTAAATAATATAATAGTCTTTAAAATATTTTCTTTAGATTTATTCTATCTTTGATTTCTCACAGAGATAGTGACAATCTTTCACAATTGTATTAGAGAATTCAGTGTTTAGACTATTCTTGCTCTTAGGTTTTAAAAAAAAGCAAACAAGTAAATGCAGGGGCTGATACTATTTACCTCATAAAGTAATTAATAAGGCTCATGAACTTGACAAAGTGATCTCTAGTAATGCCTAACATTATTATTAGTAGCAAACAAAAAGGGATTTGTTTCTTGGAATAAGAGGGTACAATCTTAGAGGCGATTTTTAAGAAAACTGATGTTGAAAGCATCTAATCTGAGAAAAGGGTTGTTTTTTAAAGGAAAAAAATGGATTTCTCCTTTTGCAGCAAATCACCAAGACCCTCTGGATGAGTGGTATCTATGCAGAGGTTTTAAGATGAGAAAAAACTGTTTTTAATTTCCATAGATATTACCCTCCAAAAAGACACAATCAACTCTTCCACCAAGAATGTATGAGAGTGTCTATTTCCTAACAGTAATCAACACCAGGCATTATTGGCCTTACTAATTTTTGCCAAAATTACAGGTGAGGATATGAGAGAGAGGATAGTGTTGAATAGGAATCTCAGGTTTTAAGCTTAGATTTCAATAATTCCATAACAAAACCAGGAAATATAGGAAGGCTTATAAGAGAAGATGAATTTAGCTTTTATACATGCTGAGTTTGAGAGGCCAGAAGTACATCTACCTGAAAACATCCAAAAAGTTCTTGAAAATAGGTATGTGGGGCTTAAATGAGAGGTAAGAAGCAGAGAGGTTCATCTCAGATACCTGCACAAAAGTGGTAAAGTGCTAGAAGAGATTAAGATCACAAAAGAAAACTACTTTTTTTTTTTCCCCCAGAGAGGAGGGGAGAGAGAGAGAGATAGAAACATTAAAGATGAAAGAGAATCATAGATTGGCTGCCTCCTGCATGCCCGCTACTGGGGATCGAGCCCGCAACCCCAGGATGTGCCCTTGACTGGAACTGAACCCAGAACCCTTTGGTCCACAGGCCAATGCTCTATCCATTGAGCCAAACCAGCTAGGGCAAGAAAACTACTTTTTTAAAAATAGAGAAAAATACCAGCAAAAGAATTTTCCTGGAATGACTTTAAGACATTGAATTGAGAAAAGGTAAGATCCAGAGACATCAAAGTGGTCTGGCTAAGAGCCTGGCTTGGAGTAGGTGTTCAATGAACTACGGAAGTAAAGGAGACAGAGCCGTCAGAATGGAAGAGCACCAGAAACAGACAAGCCACGTCACGTCAGATAAAGGTTGAGAACACCACTAGTCCTGGGGCTCCCCTGCAGCATTCTTCAGCCACAGTGCTCCACCAAAAGCCCTCTGTTAATTTCCTCTCCCAAACCAGGAAGATCATCCTGACTCCCATGAATGTGAGTATCTCTTTAATTCAGACCCTGCTGACAAGGCCGCATTTTCCAACTGCCTAATCACATTTCCATTCTGATTACTCACAGACACATTAACATCAATATGCCCCCAAATAAAAACAATATCTTCCATTTTTAACTTGTTATTTTCTCTATCTTATCATCATTATTCACTGTACCTCTCTCACCCTGTGCCTCACTCACACAGAATGTCCCTTCTTTTCTTCCAATCAGGGTTTCTCTCTCACTTCCAGTATCTAAATCCTGTTGATATACTATATGAACTTGTAGATATCATCTCCAGACGGCCATATCTCATTTTGCTTTTTGTTTTGGAAACATCTCAAATTTACAGGAAAGTTACAAGTATATTTAAAAAAAAGATGCCAACATGATGCCCAATCAGCCCCAAATATGTTAGTGTGTAGTTCCTATAAAGAAGGACTTTGTCCTATATCTATATATATATAAAAGCCTAAGCAACCAAACAACCAAATGACTGGTTGCTATGACATGCACTGACCACCAGGGGGCAGACGCTAAACACAGAAGCTGCACCCTGGTGGTCAGTGCACTCCCACAGCGGGAGCGCTGCTCAGTTGACCGACCCGTCCCGGCGGTCCACGAACCCGATGGCAGCCACTCACTCCCTCAGTAGTCATGCAGTTCTAATCTCTGGAGAATGGGCCAGGCATCGATGGACCGGTTCCACGGGCAAGATCCCGACAGCACCGACAGCCTCCTGGAAGTTGGCCTCAGGCACTGCGGTCGCTTCCCCTCCCTAGATGCTCCACAAGGAAGAAACAATATAAAAGCAGCCACCAGGTGGCTCCCAACAACTGGCGCGAAAGTCAGCAGGACGGATCCAGATCCTGGGCCGGCAAGGGAGTCCCACCGCCCACCTGGAGGGCCGATCGCATCCTGCCCCCCCCCCCCCTTAGGATGGGTTCACTGCTGTCAAGTGCAGCTATGGAGGTGCGAGCCTCTCCTGATCAGGACTGACTGGGTGCAAACCCACAGCAGGCACAGCGAGGCCAGGATGAGCGGGAACGGCAGGTGATGTTGGACTGTGGGTTTCGGCCCAATCCCCACAGGCTATGCAGAGGGACCCCACTCGTGCACAAATTTGTGCACTGGGCCTCTAGTAATAATATAATTGTCAAAGACAGGAAAGTAAAACTTATACAAGACAACCTATAATTCTCAACCACCATGCAAGTTTTATTAATTGCCCTGATAATCTCCAGCTCAGAATCATGAGTTGCACTTAATTACCATATCTCTTTATTCCCCTTCAATCTGAAATAAAAGTCCCTTAGTCTTTTCTGAAATAGCAAATCCTTGACATTTTAAAATATTACAGGTTATTTTTGCAGAATGTTCCTCAATTTGGATTTCTCTGATGTTTCTACAGGATTAGACTCAGGTTAAGCCTATTTGGCAGGGATGTCATCGAATGATGTGGATTTTTGATTTCTTGGTAATTCAGTGGGTTGTAATCTATTACTATCATTATTTATTTTGATGTTAAAATCTCCACTGATATAAATAGTAAGAGTCTTTTCAAATGAATTCTTTTTCCTTCGTACATGTCTCAAGCATTCTTTGAGCACTTCTTTTACTTTCTAGCACAACAAGGTACTGCAGGCTCATTTTCTAGTTTTCCTCTTACGGCCCTGGAAGTAACCAATTCTCCACAAAGCCCTGGTTTCAATGGGGAATCTTATTTCAAAATCAAGATCAGGGCTCAAGAGGCAGGTATTTTACTGCTATTGGGATGACACTGATCCCTGGCACTCTCAGTGGAGAGAGCTAGGAAATTATCCAAGTATAAACACACACATATTTCTATAACTATCAACATTTATTTCAGTATAAATACATATATAGATATACTAGAGACCCGATACATGAAATTCATGCAAGAGTAGGCCTTCCTTCCTCTGACACCTGGGACCCGGGATTCCCTCGCAGAGGGAGGCCCTGCCCACCCACCACAGCCCACTGGTCAGTGGCCTGGGCCTCCCTCTTTGGGGCAATCGTGGAGCCCCCCGATTGATCGCCCCGCCAGCCAGTGGCCTGGGCGTCCCTCTGCACGGCGATCATGGGGCAATGGCCAGGACTCCGACCAATCGCATCACACCTGCCTTGGCTGGCCTGGAGCCAGTGGGTGTCATAGCATTGTCCTGGATGGTCATCTGGATGGTCGTCTGGATGGTCATCCGGATGGTGGTCCAGATGGTCGTTCCGCTGTTCAGCCAATTTGCATATTACACTTTTATTATATAGGATAAGTGTGTGTGTGTGTGTGTGTGTGTGTGTGTGTATACACATATACACACACATCCTATCTATAAAACAGTAATATGCAAATCATCACTCCGCTACACTCACAAGCCACGCCCACCGGCCAATCAGAAAGGGAATATGCAAATACACCTAACCAAGATGGCTGCAGCCTCCGAGAGCAGTTGTTGGAACTGGGATATTGGAGCCGAAGATCAGAGGGGAATATCAGAGCCAGCAGGGGTCCCCCACAGGTGATCAGAGCCAGCTGGGGTCCCCTGCAGGCGATCGGAGCCAGCTGGGGGTCCCTGTCCAGGGCCCAAGCCTCAGCCAGAGGCTTGCGGCATTGGCTGGGGGTGGAGCTGGGCCACTGGAACCAGCTGGGGTCCCCTGCGGTGACTGGAGCCAGCTGGGGGTCCCTGACCAGGGCCCAAGCCTCAAACAGAAGCTTGAGGCCTTGGCCTTGGATGGAGTGGGGGATAGAGCCATCTGGGGGTCCCTGCCCAGGGGCCGAGCCTCAAACAGAGGCTTGCGGCATTGGATGGGGGCGGAGCGGGGAGATCAGAGCCAGCTGGGGGTCCTGCCCAGAGCCCAAGCCTTGGCCAGAGGCTTGCAGCCTTGGCCGTTGGGGCGGAGCCTGGTGATGGGAGCCTGGCGATCAGAGCCAGCTGGGGTCCCCTGAGGGGGATCGGAGCCAGCTGGGGGTCCCTGCCCAGAGCCCAAGCCTCTGCCAGAGGCTTTAGGCCTTGGCTGGGGGTGGAGCCCACGAGCGGAGCCAGCTGGGGGTCCCTGCAGGTGATTGGAGCCAGCTGGGGGTCCCGGCCCAGGGCCCAAGCCTCAGCCAGAGGCTTTAGGCCTTGGCTTGGGGTGGAGCCCTCCAGTGGAGCCAGCTGGGGTCCCTTGCAGGTGATCCGAGCCAGCTGGGGGTCCCTGCCCAGAGCCCAAGCCTCTGTCAGAGGCTTGCGGCCTTGGCCGCTGGGGCAGAGCCTGGCAATCAGAGCAAGCTGGGGTCCCCTGTGGGCGATCGGAGCCAGCTGGGGGTCCCTGCCCAGAGCCCAAGCCTAGAGGCTTGCAGCCTTGGCCGTGGGTGGAGCCGGGCGATAGAGCCAGCTGTGGGTGTCTGTGGGCAATTGGAACCAGCTGGGGGTCCCTGCCCAGGGCCCAGCCTCAAACAGAGGCTTGCGGTCTTGGCTGGGGGTAGAGCAGGGCGATCAGAGCCAGCTGGGGGTCCCTGCCCAGGGCTGGAGTCTTTAGGCCTTGGCAGGGGTGGAGCCGGAGATCACAGGAGATAGGTGTGAACTACAGAGGAAATACCTTTTCTGACCACTCATTGGCTAAGCTCCCTGTATGCCACTGGTAATATTCTTAGTAACTTGGGTATAAGAATCCAAAAAAGTGATCTAGGGCTTTTCCACCACACTCCTGGAGAAAAAAAATGAAGGTCCACTGCTGGAGGGCTAAGAAATGTCATAACCTGCCCTACACGGTTTGGCTCAGTGGATAATGTCTAGGTTTGCCAACCACAGAGTCCAGGTTAGATTCTGATCAAGGGCATGTACCTAAGTTGCAGGCTCCTCCCTGGCTGGGGCCCAGGTCAGGGCTCAGGAAGGAGGCACGCAATCTAAGTATTCCTCTCACTTTGATGTTTCTCTCTGTCTTTCCCTTTCTCTTTCACATTCTCTAAAAGTCAATGGAAACATATACTCAGGTGAGGATAAAAAAAAAAAAAAAAGAAAGAAATGTCATCCTATCTAATAAAAGAGTACTATGCAGATTGATCATCACTGCAACACACAATATAGCTGCCCCCATGTGGTCAAAGATCCTGCCCCCATGTGGACACAAGATGGCAACCACAAGATGGCCAGCAGGAGAGGGCAGTTGGGAGGCACCCGGCCTGCAAGGGAGGGCAGTTGAGAAGGACCAGGCCTGCAAGGGAGGGCAGTTGGAGGTGATCAACCCTGCAGGAGAGGGCAGTTAGGGGTAACCAGGCCGGCAGAGGAGGGAAGTTGGGGGCAAACAGGCTGGCAGCAGAGTGGTTATGGGGTGATCAGGCTGGCAGGCAGAAGTGGTTAGGGGCAATCAGGAAGGCAGGCAGGCAAGCAGTTGGGAGCCAGCAGTCCTGGATTGTGAGAGGGATCCCAGATTGGAGAGGGTACAGGCTGGGCTGAGGGACAACCCCCCTCCGTGCATGAATTTCGTGCACCGGGCCTCTAGTATATATATATATGTACTAGAGGCCCGGTGCACAAAATTCATGCACGGGGAGGCGGGGGTGTCCCTCAGCCCAGCCTGCACCCTCTTCAATCTGGGACCCCTCGAAGGATGTTCGACTGCCTGTTTAGGCCTGATCCTGCTGGGATTGGGCCAAAATGGGCAGTCGAACATCCCTCTCACAATCCAGGAATGCTGGCTCCCAACCACTTGCCTGCCTGCCTGCCTGATTGCCCCTAACCACTTATGCCTGCCAGCCTGATCACCCCCTAACGACTCCCCTGCCAGCCTGATCGATGCCTAACTGCTCCCCTGCTGGCATGATTGCCCCTAACTGCCCTCCTCTGTGGGCCTGGTCACCCCTAACTGCCCTCCCCTGCCAACCTGGTTGCCCCTAACTTCCCTCCCCTGCAGGCCTGGTCACCCCTAACTGCCCTCCCCTGCCGGCCTGGTTCCCCCCAACAGCCCTCCCCTGCAGGCTTGGTCACCCCCAACTGCCCTCCCCTGCTGGCCTGGTCCCCCCCAACTTCCCTCCCCTGCCAGCCTGGTCACCCCCAACTGCCCTCCCCTGCTGGCCTGGTCCCCCCCAACTTCCCTCCCCTGCCAGCCTGGTCACCCCCAACTGCCCTCCCCTGCTGGCCTGGTCGCCCCAACTGCCCTCCCCTGCAGGCCTGGTCCCCCGCAACTGCCCTCCCCTGCATGCCTGAGTCCTCCACAACTGTCCTCCCCTGCAGGCCTGGTTGCCCCCAACTGCCCTTCTCTGCCAGCCTGGTCACCCCCAACTGCCCTCCCTTGCAGGTCTGGTCCCTTCCAACAGCCCTCCCCTGCTGGCCTGATCTCCCACAACTGCCCTCCCCTGCTGGCCATCTTGTGGCAGCCATTTGTGTCCAAAAGGGGGCAGCCATTTTTGACCATATAGGGGTGGCGTCTTGTGTGTTGGAGTGATGGTCAATTTGCATATTACTCTTTTCTTAGATAGGCTGTGTGTGTGTGTATATATATACTAGAGGCCCAGTGCACGAAATTCGTGCACGGAGGGGGGTTGTCCCTCAGCCCAGCCTGTACCCTCTCCTGCTAACCTGGTCGCCCCCAACTGCTCCTGAGGGGTGATTGGGGCTGGAAGCCACCGCTCGCACCCATTGCTGGCACCGGAGCTGCCGCTCACACCCACTGCTGGCGCTCGGCACAGTCAGCAGGTGCGAGTGGCGGCTGCCAGCCCCGATCACCCCAAAGGGCTTCGCCACCTTCCCCTGCTCCTGAGGGGAGATCAGGGCAGCAGCCACTGCTCACACCTACTGACAGCGCTGGCCCCGCTTGCATCTACTGCTGGCGCTGGCCCCAATCGCTCTGCGCCATAAGCGGATGCGAGCGGGGCTGGTGCCGTCAGTGTGTGGGAGCGGCAGTGGTGGGAGTGGGGCTTCCGGCAGACAGGGGACAGGGGCCACAGAGGGAGGGGCTGGGTGGGGGTGCAAAGGATCGGCCGAGACCTGCCCCTGTGCCCACAGCAGCCTCACAGCCCACAGTTCCTTTCAAGGTGTACGAATTCATGCACTGGGCCCCTAGTAATAGAATAATATGGCTAGACTGGATATTCATTTACTTTTTAAACAGAAACAACACGTTTTTCACACAACAGGAAAATAAATTTGCAAATAAACCTTTGTTAGCCTATTTCTTTTCCTTTGCATATATATATTTAAATCTAGCTCTTCAATGCTCAAGTTCAAATGGAACTATCTAAACATCATGTCATATCAATCAATACCATTCTCTAGAGTGGGGCAAAAGAAGGTTTACAGTTGTGAGTATAAGAAACATAATTTATTCTTGTATTATTATTTATTAATTATTGTATTATTTTCCATGTGAACACTAAACCTACTTGTTCCATATGAACAACTGTTAACCTACTTTTGCCTTGCCCTGTATGTTCTTCTTTATATGCACAATGAAAAAAAGCAAGTTTAAAAGTACAAGAATAAGTTACCATCATTATGCTCTAATGTGGCAAATATTAAGAGTCAATTTAAGTAAATTCAAAAGGGTTATGAGGTCAAAATGCAAGACTGCATAATTTATCAGATCAAGCAAATCACTCTGAAGGTACAGAGTTAAGTGAGGCATTAGGGTATTAGTGCCTTTCAGGAATAAAGGTTAATATCAATGTTTATCTACTTGTACACTAGATGGTATTTGCTATATAAACATGACTCATTTTTTAAAAATTTCCTGACACTGTCATATTTTAATGCAAATATTTATAACTCTAAGTTTAAAAAAAAATAAAATTGCCTCAGACATTTTTATTAATAAAATAAATATGCTGTAAAAATAAAATCTCACTTTGACACTAAAAGCACCAAGGAACAATTTCAAAGCACAAGGAACATATTTATATGTAAATTCTGCATGCATTTCAAAGTTACTTTTATTATTTGGTTTTGTTTGTTATTTCTCATGAAGAAAACGCTAGAGAATTGAAGGATGGGGAAAGCAGTGTAGTTATAAAATATTGGACCATCAAGTAAAGAAACAAAAAGATAAATTTTTAAAAGTGGTTGTTTTTCTTTTATGAAAATGATGAAATTCAGGTCACGTTACCCAAAAATAGCAGCCTGGCATATTGAATATTTTAAGCTGAAGGAGTTTAAGAAAATGGCAGAAGCAAGAGGTCATTCTAATCATCCTCCCCTCCTCTCCTTTCCTCCCTAAATTAGACATGAAACCCCATGCAAGAGGTGTCCTCTCTATGCCCAGAGGAAAGGAGCATCCTTATCTCCAAAGACAAAGGGACCCCAAAATAATCCTACCTAATAATAGACAAATATGCAAATTGACCGCACCTTCGCTACGCCCAAGCCACGCCCATCAGCCAAGCCACGCTCACCAACCAATCAGGACAAGTATGCAAATTACCCCAACAAAGATGGCAGCTAATTTGCATATCAAGACAGCATAGAAAGAAGCCAAGAG
This sequence comes from Cnephaeus nilssonii, assembly GCF_951640355.1. Taxonomy (NCBI): domain Eukaryota; kingdom Metazoa; phylum Chordata; class Mammalia; order Chiroptera; family Vespertilionidae; genus Cnephaeus; species Cnephaeus nilssonii. The sequence goes on along the minus strand of NC_137076.1, from coordinate 53,496,463 downwards.
CTGCAGAAGGGAGCAAAGCTGCGGAGAAGCAAGCAAGCTGGGGGGGTGGGGGGAGTAGGGAGGTGCGGAGGTGGGGCCGGGGGCGAAGGAAGGAGAGCAGGGCGGGCTGGAGGAGAAGGCAGGCCGGGGGACAAGGGAGGAGCGGAGGCGGGGCCGGGGGAGAAGGGAGGATAGCGGGGCGGGCTGGCGGAGAAGGCGGGCCGGGGGACAAGGGAGGAGTGGAGGCGGGGCCGGGGGAGAAGGGAGGAGAGCAGGCGAGGCGGGGTAGAGTGCAGCAGGAAACCCTATTGCAGGATTTTTCCTGCAACGGGAACGCTAGTCCTAACATATAGGTCTTGCTAAGTTTTCCCCGGTTTATTACAATTGCCTCATACTCCTTTAACCTATCATATTTTGGCACAACTGGTCACTCTTCGTCAAACCTAGCATAAAAGTACAGGTCTGTTTCTTCAAGTCTGCATTTCCTTATGGAGGCTCCCATAAAGTTTATATTAAGTAAATCTGTATGCTTTTCTCCTGTCAATGTCTTTATCAGGTTGCTTTTCAGACGCAGCCTGGGATGCTAAGAGAGAATAAAGGAAAACTTTCTCCATAAAGTAACATTATGTTTTGAATTTTATATATTTCATTTTCAAATTTTTATGATAACATGTGAAATCGATGCAGCAAACAAATAACTTGGGAAATATACAGAAATATATTGATGGTAAACTAATGTTGCTTTTTCAAAATAAATCCCAAGTTAAAGATTATAACTAAATGAAGGGCTACTTAAAACATGGCAGAATACACAAGGCAAAATTACAACAAAGATCAATTCTCTGTTATTATTTTCCCATTTTACTTTACAGAAAATATACAGAAAAATATTTCCATCAAATTCAATGGGCACAAAATATCAAAATTTCATCAAAATTAATCTTTTGTGATCAAATCACTTTAAATAAATGGTCACATGGACAAAGAACCAACTACAGAATGAACTAGAGCTTTCAATCTCTTTGTTGGAAACCTGAACTTCAGCAGATTGGCTGCTGAATTAAAAACAGGTATCAGTGACATTTTTGCTAAAAATGATCTTGCTGTTGTGGATGTCAGAATTGGTCTAGAAAGCTTGGCTATGTGGATTTTAAATTTGCTAAAGACCTGAAAAAAAGCCTTTGGCAACAAAATTAAACTAGAAAAAAAAGGGGGGGTGGGGTGGGAATACAGTAAAAAAACAACAACAAAAAACGAACCAGATGCAAGAACACTTTTGGATAAAATTTGACCTTTAAAGTTACTCAGGATGAATTAAAGAAGTGTTTGAAGATGCTATGGAGATCAGATTAATGGCAAGGATGGAAAAAGTAAAGGGATGGCTTATATTGAATTTAAGATGGACCTGATATAGAGAGAACCTTGAAAGAAAAGCAGGGAACATGGATAGATGTGCGGTCCATTTCCCTGTACTATACCTGAGAGAAAATTCAAAGTCAAGACCATAGAAGTGGAAAGACAGCACTTGGAATAGTAAATAAAATCTTTGGTTTTAAGCAGCATGTCCTACAGAGCAGCCGAAAAAAAATCTTCAGGAAGTAGGTGAGAAGGTACTTTTATCCAAGTGCCCCAGAATCAAAATGGCAAATCTAAAGGGTATGCTTTTATAGAATTGCTTCACTTGAATATGCTAAAGAGAAATTGAGAGCAGAGCAATCAGACTGAAATTGCAAGGACCCAGGGAATCACCTAATGCAAGAAGACAGACATCCAAAACTCTATTTGTCACAGGTGTATCTGAAGAGACTACAGAAACAACATCAATGGGGTTATTAGATGGCTCTGTTCAGGCAAGGATAGTCACTGAAAGGGAGACCGCGTCTTCTAAAGGGTTTGTTTTGTAGACTTCAACAGTGAGGAAGATGCCCAAGCCACCAAGGAGGCCATGGAAGATGGTGAAATTGAAGGAAACAAAGTTACTTTGGACTTGCCCAAACCTAAGGGTGAAGGTGGCTTCAGGGATCGCAGCAGAGACAGAGGTGGCTCTGGAGGCTGAGGTAGATTTGGTGTCAGAGACCAGAGAGGTTTTTGAGGTCGAGGAGGCTTCTGAGGAGTAAGAGGAGCAGGAGGAAGAGGAGGAGGAAGAGACCATAAGCCACAAAAAAAAGATGAAGTTTGAATAGTTTCTTTTATTTGGGTCTTTCCCTCTTCCATTTGAAAAAAAAGACTGGGTTTTTTCACCTGATCAATGACAGAGCCTTCTAAGGACATTCCAGGACAGTACACAGTCCTGTGGTCTACTTGAAAATCCATATAGATAACTTTCAAGGGAGATACCCTGTTGGTTTTGACTGGATATTTATATAAACTTTTTAAAGTGATGAATGATAAAGCTAACCCTTATCTGTAAGTTTTGAATTTATATTGTTTCTTCCTATGTACAAAATCATTTTTCTCCTACAAATTGTGTGTGTGTGTGTGTGTGTGTGTGTGTGTGTGTGTGTGTGTATTGGGGGTGCAAAGGAAAGCAGGATGTTTTATCATGATTTTGCTTCAGTAGCTTTGGGACAAATTAAAAGTCCTAAACTCTGGTTAATAAAAAGATCGTTCAGCTGTGATATGGTATATTACAGGGATAAAAGTAGCATTGGTGAGACCAGTTAGCAGACTAAGACAGGGGTCAGCAAACTGTTTTTGCACAGCCTGTGAGCTAATAATGGTTTTAAATTTTTTAAATAATTGAAAAGATTATGGTGATGATTTCATTACATGAAATTCAAATCCAAGTACCCATGAACAAAGTTGTATTGGAACATGGGCATGCTGATTCATTTATGCCCTGCCTGTGTCTGCCTCTGGTCACACTATCAATCACAGTGATCCAGTTTTAACTTGGCAGTGTTTGCAGTGTCACAGATGTGACCATAACACCTTTTTATTTTTATTTTTTATTACCACTGTGTGCCCATTATATCTAAACAAGAATAGAAAAGTAGACTTGGAATGTCATGCTTTTAGAAGTTCAGTGGAGTATGGACTACTTTGTTTTAAAATTAAGTGAGAAAACATTTTATTTATTATGCAATGTCTCTATAGCTATGATAAAATAATATAATATACATCAACATTACTAAAGAACTCAGTATAACATTGCCAAAGCACAGGAAAGCAAGTCAGAAAAAAAAACCACACAAAGAAAAACAAACAAACAGGAAATTTAAAACAAAGTATCTCATTACAAAAGAATTCCCTCACATAAATAAAATATGAAAATGAGGCTATAACCAAAGTAAGTTTCTGAGCACCTTTGTTAAAGGCAACCAAGGAAAGCCACTTATACATGGTGAGTTAATTAAGTGAAATTTGATTTGAAAGTCACAGAATTAATTTCAGAGAAAATAAACTTGTTTAAGAATATTAGCCTTTCAGTGAGAGCAGTTGTTCAAGGAGTCGAAAACGTTTGGGAGAAACATCAGTAGACAATTAAAAAACAAGGCAAATAATTTCATGTAGTTTCCTTGGCTCTCGAAGAGTTCACAGATATAACCTATATGCTCAGTTGTGTTTATTCAAGGAGTCAATGACAATTTTTAAAGTGACTGAAGATTACCCTCTGTGAATAGTCTGCATGGAACAATGATATGGAAGAATGTTTTTAATGAAGCTGAGAAAAGAGTAATTTAATACAAGCAGAAGTGGAATCTGCTAAGATGTGTTACAACTGATGTGGTAAAAATGTATGAAGCAGAGAAAGTTAAGTCAGACAAATTTACAAAGCTTGTGAAAATGAAAGGTATGTTAAGATTATGGTTACTTATTTTATTATCCATTAGCACATACATTGCAAAGAAAATAAATTTTAATTTATCATGTATCACTGAACCAAGATTGTCAATGGTGAACTTCATTCACTTTCATGGACCTAACCTTCATTAGTGCCATAGATTTTTGTCAGAAATACACTCTGAATATACTAACTTGCCCCAGCACACAGCAATTTGAAAGCTTAACAGTAGTCAAATTTGTCATTATTTTAGCTTATGACTGAGATTAAATTTTTTTCTAAATAAGAAAAACCACATTTGACCATTACTATCAAATACTGAATAGTTTTAGACATTAGTTTTTGCTGTACACTTGATAACATTTCTTAATGAATTCAACCTAAATTATAAGACAAAACAGCCCTTATAGAAACTTAGACTCATTTCAATAACACTGTTTGAATCTCAAGTAATAACAACCTTTTATATACTTTCTATTCTATTAAAATAAGTGAGATCATCATTGCCACACAAATGTGGGAAATGAAGATAACTGAGGAGAAAGCATCATAAAGTAGGTGAGAAACTAGGGAAGAGTATGTTGCAGAAGTCACTAGGAAAAACAACAATTTAAGACAGGAATGATTCACCTCAACAAATGTCATAAAAAAATAAAACACTCTACTACCCTTTTGACATTGAAGAGGTCACCGGACTTCTGCCAAAGCAATTTTTTAAGGATTGCAATAAGCAGGGAAATAAGTAGGATGAGCAAGTAGAAAGTTCAAAACTATTTGAAAAACCTGACTGTGAAGGAAAAAAAGAGACCATCCAGGAGTCTTTCTCAAAGGAATACTATTGGCATTTCCTGGAAGGATAGGGTATTGTCTGGACACCTACATACTAGTATATCATGTAACCTGAACAGCTTTATGAGTTATCTTAATCTAATACATGTTACAATAGAGGCTCAGAAATTAAGAAAACTACATAGACTAACAAATACTCAAATGTTTTTTATCTTAATAAATGATTATTCCAAGATAAAACATCACTCTAAATGTTTACAAATATATAAATATGTGTCACTTTATGGAAACCAAAGGCAGAGCTCTACAAATAAAAACTGTGTGAGAGCATATATATGATAGGTAAGAGGTTATGTTTAAATATAATAACAGTAACAATTTACTCTGAGCACATTCTATTTGCCAGCACTGTGCAAAGCACTGTCCATGTGCTAAGCTATCTTATATTCACAACGATTCTTTAGAACAGATATTGTTTTCACTGACCAAGGCTTAGTGATATTATATCATTAGGCCAAAGTCCCTAAGCCAAAATACATAGAAATCTGAACTTTCTGACTTTAAAGCCTTTATGAAGTTAGTGAGCTGGCCAATATGGCCTAAGCCTGAGGGGCAAAAAAGAAAAGAAATAAAAGAAATATAAATTTAGGCACATGCTTCCCTTTTTAGTTCTATTAATATTAAGAAATGGTCATCTACTAAATGTAATATGCCATATAACAATTCTTTCTCCTAACAACCCCAAGCAGATTTGGGGTGTGAAGTCCTAAAAAAAACATAATAAAAATTGTGGATGATACTTGTTTCCAGAAAACAGAAAAAGAAGTATATATTAAGTGACTAAATACAGTAAGAATCTCATACAGAAACTCAATAGCATTGTAAATACCTTATTTTTAAAAACAGCTATAGAGTCAGCAAATGGGTAATAATAAAATGCTTAAATTGTACAAATTCACGCATGCTAGAACTTTTCTATAAAGGTGTCTGGTCAGATAGCAACCTATTAATATCTGAATTGAAGTTTATATTAAAATATCTAAAAGAAAAATTTATATTAGCAAAACTAAAATTAACTGTCATGAATATCACTGTCACAATATTTTACTTCATTAGAGTAAAAGGCCAAGAAAAATATTCTATCTCTACCTACAATAAATAAAACGAATCAATGTTATAATCTTTCCAAAGAATCATTAGAACTCTGGGAGAGGACTAAAGAGGAAAAAACATCATGTTTATTATTACTGTGACTAAATGGGATGAACCAATCCTCATGAGATAAAGTTATGAATTAAATGAAGCTCAGAATACTAAGAAAATTTGTGGGAAGAGACTGCAAATAGCTCCCTAATTATCTACAGCCTATTAACAAGCAATTCTTATTACTTGCAATTAAAATCCACTTAAATTGTATGGCGAAAGTTGACTGAAATGCTAAAAATTACATGCTAATGAATAAACTGTAAAGCACATGTTTAGTATGTACTTTATTATGGAATCAATCCTCCTATATAATAAAAGCCTAATATGCAAATCGACCAAACGGTGGACTGACCGGTGGCTATGATGTGCGGTTGGCTATGATGTGCATGGACCACCAGGCGACAGAAGCTCAATGCAGGAGCTGTCCCCTGGTGGTCAGTGCACTCCCACATGGGGAGCGCCGCTCAGCCAGAAGCCAGGCTCACAGTTGGCAAGCGCAGTAGTGGGAGCCTCTCTCTCCTCCGCAGCAGCAAACCTAAGCCGGCAGGCGGACATTCCCCAAGAGGTCCCAGACTGGGAGAGGGCGCAGGTGAGCTGAGGGAATCCCCCCACCCCAAGTGCACGAATGTTGTGCACTGGGCCTCCAGTAAATAATAAAATATCAAATTCTCATTGATACAATGACGGATTCTATCACAAAACAAAGAACACTATATATTGTGAAGACAGCCTAGGGTCCTGCTACAAATTCACAAATATACAGTACTAGAATCTCCTATTAACTGCAGGTTCCACAGAGATGGAGACATGACGATTCTATTAAACAATGAATCCCCAACAACAGAGTACCTTGCATAAGTAGGCACTGAAATATTTATTGAAGAAATTTGGAGGGGAAAGGAAAATATATATTTGGTGATTAACTTATACTCTTTACTTTTAGGTTCTGGGTCTTCAAGTGTCACCACATAGTTCATTCCTTGATTGGTTTTTATAGCAATTCCCATTATATAGATTTTAAAAATAATTTAAGTAATTATTGATTTTGTATCTAATATTTCCAAGATGACCTATACCACTTTTGTCTTATTTCTAACAATATCATAGTACCAAGCACTAATCAAGAAGCTAAGTGAATGAATACTGGAACAAAAAGGATGTTACTAAAACAAATGGAATTTCCTGGGCCATCATATTCTTCAGCAGGTAAAACCGAATAGTAAGGCCACATTTACAAATGACATGTCAGGCAGCAGCTCTCAGGGATGGCTCTTTCCTTTTAGCTGAGGACTCTCCAGGCCCATTATCATTTTCACATGTATGTAAGTTAGGACGAAATATCTTACTATAATAAATATCCAATCAATATTCCATTTCCCTGTTGTTTGTTTTTATTTATTTATAGTTGGTATGTTTAAATCAGGAACCAAATAAGATTCATATACAGTGCCTACTAAGATATTTCTTAATGCCCTTCTTATTTTTATGGTTTTGGTCATCTACTTGTTGAACAAAATGAGTTGTTTATCCTATAGATTTTTTTCATTCTGGATTTGCTGCTTAAACCCTTCTACCATCATTTACATGGTATCCTTCACCTGAGTTTCCCATAAACTGATTGTTAGATCTACAGCAGTAATGTCCAACAGGAATACAATACAAGCCTCACATGCAGTAATTAAAAATTTCCTAGTAGCCACATTAAAATAGGGAAAAAGATGAAATTAATTTTAATATTTTATTTAACCCTATATATCTAAAATAGTATTTCAATAACTTATCAATATAAAATATTACATGTTGATATTGGTCTCTGAATTCTGATGTCCATTCATTAGAGAATTCATATAACTGATTCCATTGTGGTTATAGTAGCCATTGATAATCATGCCCAGACCTCATTTTTGAAGTTCTATTATTGCTTCTTATTTTTAACTGCAATTATTCAATTAAGAATAACTACCTCTCATCAATGTAGTCACTATACGGTACAGATTATATAGGAAAATGGGATGGATGTGTGATTTTCTTCCTATAATAATCAGTTTTCAGAATTATAGGCAGATTCCCTAGAATCCTTTGAAGGCAATCTGTTACAATTTTTATGACTATCATTATAAACTCATGGATTGAAACATATTTTTCCAAACTTTAACCTAATACAGTTATTTTTGTTTTAGGTTTTCAGGTTGTCTCATTTTTGGCCAGTGGAGGCCTCTCATTTTAGTTCCTGAAAACATATATTCTTCTTTTATTTTTTAAATTTTATCTTTATTGTTAAAAGTATTACAGATATTCCCTTTTCTTCCCCAATGACCCCCTCCACCCTGTAGCACAATCCCCCGCCCAGACTTTCACAGCACTATTGTCTGTGTCCATGGGTTATGCATATATGTATATAAGTTAATTGGTCGATCTCTTTATTTGACAGCAGGAACCCCTGATAGCTCCCTGGCCTTCTGGTATGATGTGTTGGTCCAGACTGATCCATTGCCAGTCATGAAATCAGGCATTTCTCCAAGAAGCCTTGATTCTTTTTATTAGAAAATGGTATTTAGAAACCACAATCTACATTTAAGTGTGCTTACTGCTATCCTATTGTTTATTGTTTCTAGGCCATTCCAGTTGATGAAAATGTAAAATATACTTCTTAATAAAGGAAACATGAGTTTATACAGATATTTTAATTCAAATTTAGGATATAACAGGGTTTATTTAAATTTGTCAATTTTATATATATTCCTGTTTTCTCTTGCTTTGAAATATCTTGGTTCCTAATGGCATTAACACATAATTATTTGCTTTGAATTGTGTAGTCATAATTATATCTCAAAATATCTGTATTTTCGATCCACACTACCAATCCTAATTATAGCTGCCATTGTCACTAAGATCCATTACCCTCCCATTTGTTTTTTTTTGTTCTTTTTGGTGTTGCTTTTATCTTCCATCATGCTTCTCAGCTCCCCAGGTGAAAGTTCTAGACTTTCAGTTAACAGCATCAGCCACCCTTTTCATTTTTATCTGGTTGCAAAATGATGACGTGAATACAACACCCGTCTCAGAGGCATTCATTTATGTCTAGGTGCTCATGAGCTGCTTCTGTTTTATCAGAAAAGGCTTATTTGGTTTGGATGTGTGTTGTTGTTTCCAACTATTTTTATATCCAGAGGTTATATAAGGCCAGTCTCAAAAATGCACCACTTCCTTTCTTACAAAACAACACATATGATGTAACACTAGCAGAACCAGCTCAAAATGCCTGCCCTCTGCCCACGTGACAGAGTTATGTCCATCAGACTGTCAAACCATCTTCCATGGCAGCCACAGAACCCTTCAGGACAGTCTACAAAAAATCCTTAAATCATTTACTGTAATAAAATTCTCTTGTTGCAGAAGGCATTCAAATCATCACAACCATTACTAACTAGTGTTTATTGAGCACTAAAATGTTACACTAAAATATAAAATCCATGAGGGCAGGAAATTTTGTCTATTTTATTTACTTCTAGATACCCAGTGCTTGCGTACAGTGGCACTCAATAATTATTATAAATATGAAATGAATGAAAAAATAAATGAGCATTTTATATAAGGCTCCATGAAAGCATTACAACAGTCTCTGTCCTTAAGGAACTGTGAATCTGGTTGAGATAGGTTATATATAAAAATTCAAATATGTAACATATAAGCCAAATGAATGGTGCTATCAGTGGTATAAGAGCTGATAGAATTCAAATACCATGACCCAGTGGTAGAATCCCTACTAACACTTGGTTTTAAATAAAATGTAGGACTCACAAAAGTACAGAGAGATATACAAGTGGATGAATTAATGTAAGCAAATAGACAACATTAGGAAAGATGCTCAGCAATCCACAAGAAGACAGACTTCACTTACAAAGGAGACTAGTTTTGTTTGGTTATCCCAACAAGCCATACTTTAGCTTAATATTGTGTACTTTAAATAAAAACACAATGTTTTCTTTATATTTAATAATTAAGCTAAAATGCCTCTAGGTCATACAAATAAACATTTTATTAATAATTTTACTATTATAATTTTACTATTATATATGTATGACATTTCTGATATGTGGAAACATTTACCATTGTGTTTATATGTAAACTTAAAGAAGAATATTAATCTGAAGATTAATACTTCAATTATAAAAATATTGAAGTTCCCAAGGAATGTGGCTTAAAATTTCCAAAAATATGGTCATAGTGTGCTTTCCCAGAACATTAAAATTAACATTTTAAAAGACGATTTTAAGCCTTTTTTGGTATAACAGAGTAAAACAAAGAAAGTAATTCTATGTTTTATTTTCCCCCAATACTGAATATTTTAACTTATTAATGATTATAATAATAATTGACACGTGTGTTTACTATGTGACAAATGCTATTCTAAGTGCTTTACATATATTTGTCACAGAATTAATAATACAAGATGTAACAGTTTGCTTTTTTAAAGTTATTCTCTTAATAATCTTATGGTGCTTAGTTCTTACATCTAATGTTTTATGTGCCATTATTTTGCTTTTACTGCAAAAGAAAGATCTGGCTCCCAAAGATAAAGGAGATTTTTGGTAAATGGTGAAGGTAAAGAAATAAATGACCCACTTGGCTCGTGTGTAATTACACTGCCTGAGATTGTAACAATCTATCACATGAGGGAGGATGACACCACACTAAGGGTGAGTCAAAGGAGATAGCCTTTGACTAACTACGGGACCCCGACGATCGATACTCCACAGATAGTGTGCTCTCAAAAACAATTGAATTCTTTAAAAGTTTGAAAATAGATTCCCCCCCTTCTTCTGATACTGATCTGAGATCTATCTTGACCTTATTCTGGAAGAGCAATACTTTTTTTAAAAGGTATATGAAACACATACGGTAAATCCTTTTACCTCCAGATTGCTCTTTCAAATGTATATGTAACACATTCCTATTACTACTATAATGACTGTTCTACAAGCCAAAAAACCTACCAAAATTCTTTTCATTATTATATAACCATGCTTTCTCAATTAGCTGTTACCAAGTTATCATATTACTTAACACATATCAGATAAATACCCCAAAGACTAAAAACATGAAAAATCCATCAGAAAATTAAAATTTCCAAATGAGGCTTGCAATATGTACACTGAACCTGACATTTAACAAATAGCAAGTGATCTATGTAAAAAGTAGAAAGAATCTTTAAAAATAAAAGGAAATTTCATGTCCATAAAATATACTGTATAATACTTTTTATAAAAAGTACGTAGAAGGATTTCCATTTCAGATGGATTTTGAAAAATAAATAGGAATTCACTAAGCAGATAAGATGGGAAGCGCATTGAGACACAAAGAAGAGCATGAGAAAAGAAGGGAAAGATGTGTCTAGCTTTTCTAAGACATTTCACTTCAAGATAGGAATTAGCGCTGCCATTTAACAACTGAGAAAACCGAGGCTTAGGTAAAAAAAACTTCCAATTAAAAGAGCTGATTTTCAAATAAAGCCAAAATTCATTATCATTCTTGTATGCCAGAATTACTTCATGAGATAATTTTCATGCAATCATGAGTAGGTTGCAACTTTAAGAAGCCTAACAGCATCTGGTTCTTTCTCTTTTTAAACACAATTAAAGTATTATATAAGGGTGTGTTTTTTTTGAGGCATTAATTCATATTCAATTTTTTGAGGTTTTTTTTTTTTACATACATTTTTATTGATTTCAGAGAAGGAGGGAGAGGGAGAGGGAGAGGGAGAGGGAGAGGGAGAGGGAGAGGGAGAGGGAGAGGGAGAGGGAGAGGGAGAGGGAGAGGGAGAGGGAGAGGGAGAGGGAGAGGGAGATAGAAACATCAATGACGAGAGAGAATTATTGATTGGCTGCATCTTGCACGCCCCTTACTGGGGATCGAGCCTGCAACCCAGGCATGTGCCCTTGACCAGAATCGAACCTGGGGCCTTTCAGTCCGCAGGCCGATGCTCTATCCCCTGAGCCAAACCGGCTAGGGCCAATTTTTTGAGTTTTGATAAATGCACAACGGTGTTATGCTGGGACCACTAAAACCACCCAGACTCGAAGATTCACTGGGAGGACTCAACACTCGGCATATTGTCATCCTCATGGCTATGATTTCTTATAGCAAAAGGCTGCGAGGCAAAATCAGCACATGGAGCAAAGTCTGGGGAAAACCAGGCACAAGCTGACAGTAGTGCTCTCCCTGTGGAATCACACAGGGTGTATTTAATTTCTCCAGCTATGAGCTGTGAGAACATGTGTGAAATGTTTGTCTAGGGAAGCTCATGAGAGACTCAGCTCCCAAAGCTGTTATTAGGGGCTGGTCACTAAGACATCTCTACCTAGCATGTGCCGTAATACCAGACTCCCAGAAGGAAAACTGATAACAGTTTAGCATAAACTGTATTGTTTATATAGCCTGGGCACAGTGAGCCACTCCTATCATTTACACAAAGTTTCATATTTGTGGAAGGACTATTTACCATTCAGGGGTCAAACTTGTAATTTGCTCCTTCTAAGGATCTGCTATGTTAACTCTTCTATATAGTTGTGTAATTGCCAATACAATCAAGTTTCCTCACATACACACGCACACCTAAAAAATGTTCTTTATCCCTTTGTAGTCAATGTCTACAAATCACAGTCTGATTTTTATCTCTATACTTTGCCTATTCCAAAATGTCATACAAATGGAATCATATAATACATAGCCTTTTGAGTCTGGCTTCTTTCAGCATAATGCACTTAAGATTTATCCATGCTGTTGCATGTATCAGTAAATTGTTCTTTTTGTTGCTGAGTAATGGTCTACTGTATGGATATACTATAGATATTTTTATATGCTACTAGCATTCAGAATAGCTGTTTTGTTTTTAATTCTCACCAGAAGATAGGCCTTTATGGAATTCAGAGAGAGAGGAAGGAAAGGGAGATAGAGAGAGGATCATCGATGTGAGAGGGAAACAAGGATTGGTTGCCTCCGTATGTGCCCTGATCAGAGATCAAATCCGCAACCTGGGTATATGCCATGACCAGGGATCGATCCCACAATTATTTGGAGCTCGAGACAATGCTCCAAACAAATGAGCCACACCAGCTAGGGCCAGAATAGTTGGGTGTGTTTTTTTATGTCTATGAACTACATCTCCATTTCACTTTAGTAAATATCTAAGAGTAGGATTTTTGGGTTACATGTCATCTTTAGAAGAAGCTACCAAATAGTTTTCCAAAGTGTTTGTACCATTCGCATTCCAACTTGCATTCCCACCAACAATGTGCAAAGTTCCACAACGGTTTGAAATAGAGATAACCAGTGGTATTCTCATAACTTCATGCAGGCACTAAAGCAGAAATCTAACTGGTTGGGTGAACGATCGCATAACAAAAGCACATGCCAAAGTGCTCCTTTTCTGCCTGGCAAAATTCACTCATCTTTCAAAACCCAGTTTAAATGTCATTGTTTCTCCTAGAAACTTAGAACTAATTACATTTAATGTCACATCATTTAGTTTATAATACAAGAGTTTGAACAGTATTTAATATATGACATTATGGTGAATGATATGTAACCTTTTCCATTTGTTTCTTATTTCTTGACTAGAGGTCCGATGCACAAAATTCGTGCAAGGGGCTCGGCCCTCATAGCCCCAGCCAGCCCTCGCAGCCCCGGCTTCGTCCAGAAGGTCATCCAGAAGGATGTCCAGAAAGTCGTTGGGCTGTTCGATCAAATTAGCATATTAGCTCTTTATTATGTAGGATAATATTACAACTTTTTCAACTCTGAATTTATATCTGATCAAAAAGCGTCATAAAACTACCAATCAACTATTTTTACTAAAATAAAATAAATAAGGGGAGAACTTGCTTATAGGTAAGGTAGAATAGCTATCTAACCTACAAAATAAAACCAAAAACACCAGACAAAAAAAATGTAACTATAGTTTTCAAAACTGGACATCAGACAACAAAAGACGGAGATCCCAAAGAGATGAGAAAACAAACAAGGGGAGCCCCACCATTTCTCAGCTCACTGTCTTGAGAATTTCTAGCCCCCAGCACAGGAAGGGGGGAACATAAGTGAGCCAAACAGACTCCCTGCGTTGAACAGACAGTCCTAAGGTGTCTAGGAGAAGATGGCTAGAGTTCATAGGACAGAGTACTAAAGAGCAGAGCTGAGCAGAGAAAGAACACCAGAGATGTGAAGGAGGCAGCCCCCAAGTATTCTACAGAGTACTAATCATCGCATGCATGTGAGGAAACTACCCAAAACCAGGGACAGAACTAAACAGAGAATTCAATATCCCTCCCTCAATAGCTGATGGGGCAAGTAGACAGTAGGGTTATATGAGACTTGCACAACACTATCAACCTACTTAATCTAACAATTATAGAACACTACACCCAATGACAGCAAAATGCACATTCTTTACAAGTAAAATTTGAAGACAGACCATATTCTGTCTTTAAGCAAATTAATAATTTTGAAAGATTTACATAATACAGAGTATGTTTTCTGAATGGAGTTAAATTAGAAATCATTAATCAAAAGATCTGGAACATCAGATATATTTGCAAACTAACTAACACCTTTCTAAATATCCCCTTGGTTCATAAAAAATATCAAGAGAATTAGAAAGAATTTTGAATTCAAGGAAAATGCAACCAAAATGTGTGGGATGCTGCTAAAGCTGTACCTAAAAGCTAAATTTATAGGACTACATGCCGATATTAGAAGAAAATTCTAAAATCAATGACCTTAAGAAAAACAAGATCAAATTAAGTCCAAAGCAGGAATGAGAGGCAACATCACTTCATATTTTAAAAACATTAAAACAATGAGACATTAGTATGAACAACTTGATGTCACTAAATTGGACAACTCTAATGATAAATGAAAGATCTCTAATGTATTAAATAAACTGAATTTGTAATTTAAATGTTCACACAACAAAACTCCAGAATTCACTGCCAAATTCTATAAATATTTAAGAAGAAAATATCCAATTTACATAAACTACTCAGATTTTGATGGGAAGGAATCATTTTATATTCATTTATGAGGCTAGCATGATTCTAATACCAAAAAGTGACAAAGATATTACAAAAAAAACTATAGACCAATAGTCCGCATGCACATAGATACAAAAATTCTAAATAATGTTGTAGCAAATCAAATACAATGATATATATATATTTCTACACCATGACCAAAAAGCACACGAGAACTAGTAACTGAGGTAAGTAAGGTTGCAGTACACAAGATCAACATACAAAAAGAAACTATATTTCTATATATTAGCAATGAACAACCACAAATTGAAGTAAAATTAAATTTTCAATCGCCTCACACAATATCATATACATATGAATAAATCCAAAAAGATGGGTAAGATATGTGCACTGACAGGTACAAAACATTGCTGAAATTAAAGAAGACTGAAATAAATGTAGAGATATTCCTTTTTCCTGGGTTGATAGACTCATTATAATTATGATGTCAATTTCTCCCAATTTCATCAACAAAATCCAATAAAAAAACACAGGGGACTTTTATATAGAAATTGACAAAATGACTCAAAAATACATTTGAAAATGCCAAAGACCTAAGCCTTTCCAAAACAACTCTAAAAAAGAATAAAGTTGGAAGACTAATACAATCTGACTCAAGACTTATAAAGCTACAGTAATCAAGACCATGTGATCCTGGCAGAATAGCCAGATATCAAAAGAACAAAAGAAGTCCAAGAATAAACCCACATAGGGAAATGTAAATTAAAACCACAATGCAATATCACTATACTTCTATTAGACTGCCTAAATTTTAAAAAGTCTAACAACTCAAATGGGTAAAAAAATTGTGATATATCCATATAATTGAATACTACTTGGGAATATAAAGAAATGAACTATTGATACATGCAACAGCATGGATAAATTTCAAAATAAGTAGGCTAAGTGAAGAAGAAGAAATAAGAGTACAAACTAGACAAATCCATTTATATGTAGCTAGAGGCCCGGAGCACGGATTCGTGCACATTGACAGGAAATTAATTAGAAAACAATATTTTAATATCGCTATTCGCCCTTTTTCTATAACAGAAGTATCAACCAAATTCATGATCGACAGATAGAAACACGCGTGTGATTGGTGCCAGCAAGAGCTTTATATAGATAGATAGATAGATAGATAGATAGACTTGCTTAATTAGACCTGCTTTCTGATTTAACTAAACTTTTTCCAGCCCAGTGAAGCATTCCAACTTCTCTTTTTGGTAACTGTCAGCAACACAGCAGTAAATATCAACACTAAGCAGATTATTATTGTAGATCACACAGGGAGAACAAAGGGTGAAATATTTAACTGTAGCAGTGTTTGACTATATGTTGCACAGTGAGAAAACCTGAAGTCATTTTCAAGTTCCACCATTTTTTACGTCTTTTCAATTGGGTCAAGTTTCTAAACTTTCTAAATCTCCATTTTCCTGCTAATGAAAAGAAAATAGGATTCTACCGAATCTCCTATCTACCTACCCCAGGACTTCTGTGAGGATCAAATGAGATGAGACACTTGAAAACACTTCACAGACATTTGTTTGCAGTGTAAAATGTTTGCACCTGACTATAAAGCAAGTCATGTTCCTGGGCTGAAGAAACTTCAAAGAGGCTAGTCGCTAGGGCGAGGAAGCTGGGCGTTGCTATGTGACATCATTACCCAGCACCCATAGCAATCTTTTCCAAGCTGGGCTGGGCTGTGGGCTGCATTTTGCGCCATGGGGTCTTGGCAGCGTTGGCTGCAATTTGATGGGGTGTCGCTCCGGGGTGGTGGTGGGGCCTGTGTCCCACTTGGGGGAAGCTGAGTGTTATTTTTAAATGGCCTGTCGCTAGGGAAAGGAAACTGGGCATTGCTATGTGACATCATTACCCAGTGCCCACAGCCATCGTTTCCTGGCTGGGCTGGGCTGTGGGCCGCATTTTGCGCCATGGGGTCTCGGCAGTGTTGTTTGCAATTTGGTGGGCTGTCGCTCCAGGGTGGTAGTGGGGCCTGTGTCCCATTTGGGGGAAGCCAAGTGTTGGTTTGTAGGGGCCAGGTCCGAGGTGCCATTTATTTTTAAATGGCCAGTGCGGGTCATGACAGCTCCTGTGTTGAGTGTCTGCCCCCTGGTGGTCAGTGCGCATCATAGATACCAGTCGGATGGACACTTAGTCATATATATATATATATATATATATATATATATATATATAGTGAATTAATCTATGGTATAGCATTATGAGTGGTTGCCTGGGGGCAAGGAGGGTGGGAGAGGAAGGATCACAGAAGGAGAAGAGGGAAACTCTTGATTGTAATGATGGTTTCAAGGATTTATCTATATCTATGTCTATATCTTTATCTCTATCTATCTATACATACACATATATGCCATTATAGTATGAGAACAAAACAGTGTATTACAAAATACTAAATTTTGTTCTGATAATAATAATTTAACACTTAAGAGCAATTTACATTTCCTCAGATAGTTAATTCATTAAAAAAATCACTAGGTGCCTATACAAAAGTACATAAAATTTCTCACATCACATTTATTCTCAAAATAGCCCAAGAGACTTGTAAGACTAGTATCTTTACATGAGGCAAAGAACTTATAAAACAATAACCTCAGAGATCCTTATATTATCTGACTTTTATTATCCTTCTATTATAAGTAAGTTCATAGAAGACTTCAGTCCTCAAGAAAAAAAAAGAGAAAACAGAGAGGAACAGACAGCAAGCGAAGCCTGCTTTGCTTGAGCCTTCATGTTAGGGAGGCAGGTGAATCACATGGGTGAAGCAGAGTCCTGAATGAGTACCTGAGCAGCCAACTGCCATAGAGAACTATTGTAAACTGCTGATTAGCATAGGGATCTGAAAGAAGTACTTAGGAAAAATAGCAGTGTGTAAAGTGCACTATATGGTGGAAAAGTTGGAGACAAGAACAGAGTATAAAATTTCTGGAAAATGTGAAGGTATAAAACAAAGAATTTTAATTCCTTGTTAACATCAAGTTCCAAGCCATGTTTACAATGAAGCAGCAATCTGTTAAATTCTAAGCTGTTTGAGGACAATATTCATGCCTGTTTTTTGCATTGTTATATTCTGAGCAATTAGCATAATGCCTAGCACATTAACAGATGTTTAATAAATATTAGTTCCCTATTTAATCTATTTTAAAAACCTAATTAGAAATGCATCAATAAAAGGAAGGATTGAAAAAAAAAGAAGTAAGGTGGAAGAAAGGAAAAGATACTTGAAAGGACCGGCAGTTGAGTAACTGAAAGTCCGCATGCTGAGTCTCCCCCATTGGACAAGGTGGCGCAGGGAGAGGTTCTACACTGAGCACCTCCAAAGGCTAGAAAGATAAACGGACAAGGCACACAGATGCTGAAACCTAGCAAGATAATTTAATAGAAAAGAAAAGAAAAAGCCCTCCCTATCCCTATAAGGCCAGGGGGCTTGAATAGGAAAAGGGATAATCTTTGAAAAGGAGGGAGATGAGACTGGTCTTTGAGACAGGAGCCCCCATTACTCCCAGGTCATGTGGCTCCTAAATAAAACCTCTTTTCCTTTGCACCAGCACCTGCCTCAGGAGTTTGGCTTTGTTTGTGGCAGGCAGCCGAACTCGTTTGATAATAGTCATATTCAAAATGGTACAGCAGAAACCACAAGAGCAAGATTTTGAGTATTTGCTTTGTCAGAGATCAATTGCACCATCTTTAACAAATTGTTTAACCTCTCCACAAGTGTTTCCTCGTCCATAAAATGAGGGGAGCACACATTAGATGCATTCTACCATATATCACAGTACTAAATATCTGTGTATAAGACTATACCAGGTATTTTCAAGGAAGTACATAATATATCAACCTAAGTGTTATTTTTAAGACATAGGAAGCAATTTATAAGAATTTAGTGAACCATAAATTTAAAGTAAAAGAATTTCTAATTCTAAATATACAATTTGTTTGGAGAAAAACTAAATCCTAGTTTATTCAGAAATTTTATTTTTAAGATCAAGCTTTAATTCTCAATTATCCTCAGCTAGAGGGATACAATGTATAAAAAAACCAAAATAAGAAGAAATCTTCCAGTATTTTCTCAAATGTATTTTTTCCAGAAAAAAAGTTACTAGTCTATGGAAAAGCTATCATGAGATGCCTTGAGCAACAGTGAGTAGGAAGCCCACGACCTCTTGTTCTCAACTAGCAAGGTACTCTTTTAAACCATGAACGTCTCTAAGCCTTCATTTACTCCTAGGAAACTAGAAATGATAGCACTCACCTTATAGGGCTGGTTGTGAGGATCCAATAAAATGTTTGTAAAAGACTCAGCCAATGCCTGGCAGATTGTAAGCACTCAAACACTAATATTACTTAATCACTAATATTAAAAAGTTGCATAAGGGTTACAAATATAGCTCTGAATTGCACTACATGGATTTAAATGTTAACTTCTCCATGTGGCAGCCCTTTAATTTTGGTCATATCATAAAATTTTAAGCTCTAGTTTCTTCATATGTAAAATAGGTCAATTAATACTATCTCATGGCTTTGTTTTTAAGGTGAGATAACTCTTATAGAGTACTTAGAAAAATAACTAAGTCAAAATTAATGGGCCAAAAAGTTTAATCTATTATTCATATCATTATTATTACACATAGTTATTATAAATTTAATAAATATAAATACTAGTATTAAATTATAAACAGCATATATAGATATAAATGTTAACATATGAAGCTCTAGATATTATTTCCTAATTCTTGAATAAGCTTCTAAATAAAATCTTAGAGCTGAAGAGGATCTCACTACCCACTGACTTATTTTGATAGTAACATTCCACATATTTGTAATATTTTGTGTTAACCTCCTCCTCCTTCCTTAAATTTCATGCTCTGTGCACACAGGCCTTCTGGTGAGCTACTGCCTTCTTCTCAGAGGCAATCTGTCTGAAATAAATAAATGCATATGAAATTGTTGGTTTAACTAACTCACTGTCACATAACCAGTTAGTGAAAGAGTCAGTAGTAGAAATACAGTGCTCTTTCCATAAAATCACACTGATCTTTTACTAAAGAGAGACTAAAGATCTTTTAAAGCCTTTTATAACCCTAAAATATTTCTTTGCTTACGACTATGTACGGTGAGAAAATATAATCACTGCCCTTTAAGCTATTTGTTTGCAGTTATCTGTTCACATTTCTATTTCCCGTACTAGACATAAAGTTCTATGAAAGGCAAGAGTCATATGTGTTTTGTTCACACTGGCTCTCAAGTAGGTTACTGTGCACAGTGAGGTGCACAGCTGGTGCTAAATAAATATTAAAAAAGAGTTGCTCCAATAGGCAGGAGAAACGAAACTTGACAGAGCCCAATACCAGCTATTATAATTAATAGCTATGTTGGTCCTACAGTGGAAAGCAGCCCTGGCAACACATGGCAAGGTTGGCTACTCTACTGCCGATTCACAGTGATTCCTACACTGGGGTACGTGTTGAAAACACAGACTGTATCGCTGCACTTCAGACCTATATAAAACCATTAGATTTTCTCAAATTCCTTAAATAATTTCATCTGCTTCCAATTTTGATTATTCCAAAAATTACAACAAAGACTTAAAGTTCAAGGATCCCAAGCTTCAACTTAAAACTCTATTGAGTTTCAAAAATTTCTAATGTAAATATTCAAAATTAAATGGTTCCAGAAAACTGTTCTTTATAAATAGAAATGATAATTTTCAAGTGTGTAACTATTATATATAGTTCATCTCTTTTCAGATGCATCCTATTTCTACCATATTCTTAATTTCTGAATTCATCTCATCCTTCATAAACCAGTTTACAACCAGCTATAATAAAAAATATTTTAAATGTATTGTTCAAATTTATTCTGCTTTGGTTGGAACAAATTTATGTGAGCTAACACCCAGGATATTAGAGAATTTAAGACAAATTATGAATGAAAATAAGCAGTATGCCTGATTAAAAAAAAATAAGAATTTTATTTAGGATATACTATAGGTTCAGCACACTAAGCTAGGAACTATGGAAATTACATAAGGCTAAAATCTTACAATCTACACATAAAACAAAGAACATTGTATATTGTTAAGTATTAAACTCGGCAGTATAGGATGTTCATCACTGCCACAGAAATTAGGAGGAAAGAATATCAAGAAAAAACTGGAAGAGTCTTCATTGAGTAATAAAGCTGTAAGAGAATTCCAAAAATGTACACATACTTCTCGGTGTTTTTAAGTGAGCATATGTGCACCAATTTGTATTTCTTTTTCAATTTGCTTTTACTTACATTGCAACATATTGACTTTGAAATGTTGACACTTGATTGCTGTAAGCTTATTTTATTGTTTATTTCTTTGAAATTGCTTTATGCCAAATATAT